>NW_026000078.1:3712481-3789145 GCF_001458135.2 Marmota marmota marmota | reverse complement strand
GCTTTGGTCGCGGATCCCACTTACTTGGGACTAACCCCGGTTTGGTCGCGGATCCCACTTACCTGGGACTAACCTGTGCACCACCCCTGACTGCTGAAAGTTCTGGTTCCCGGGTTTCAGCACCACTTGTCACGACCCCTTGCCCGCAAGGAAGACGCAACTCAGGAATCTTCTTTCAGCAGTTTATTCAGGCCCTTGATATTTCTTCTTCTACTCCTCGGATGCCCCTCCCAGCCTTGATAAAGCATCTCAAGCCCCAATGCAAAGCTGCCACATGGAGCCTTCTCATAGGGTGGTGAAAAATCATGTGCCAACTCTCCCAAATAAGGAGTTGTTTGTCACAGACCACAGCGGAGCCAGCGCCATCTTGTAATGGCGACCATAGTCTGCAGAAACGGCAGAAGCGGCTCACCACATAATGTGTTTTTTTTTTTATTCTTCTAATGCAATGTATCAAAATTGTTGATTTTTGTCTATTGAAACATCCTTGCATGCCAGGAATAAATTCTACTTGGCTGTAATGCATAATTCTTTTAATGGATGGTGGAATTTTGTTTCCTATTGTTTTGTTGAAGATTCTTGCATCCATATTCATCATGGATATTAGCGTGCAATTTTCTTTTCCGGTAGTCTGATATCTGGCTTTGATATCAAGATAAAGTCAACCTCACAGAATCAGCTTGGGGGATGTTTCTCTTTAAATTTGGGGAAGATTTTCAGGAGGATTTAGTGAATTGACCCTTCTATCATTATATGATGTTTTTCTTTGATTTGAAAGAGTTTTATGACTTAAAGCCTATTGTATCTGATAATTGTATAGCTACCTCTGTTCTTTTTTGGTTACTATTTGCATAGAATATCTATTTTTTTCCTCCTTTTACTTTTCAAACTATCTATATCCTAAGATTAATTAAGTCTTTTGTAAACAGCATATAGTTGGCTTGTAGATTTTATGGCCATAGCTTTTGATTGTGGAATTAATATTGTCATTTAAAATAAATGTTGACAAAGAATTTACTAATGCCATTTTGTTAATTGTTTTGTGTATAATCTGTAGACTTTTTCTCTCATTTCTTTTCTGATGTCTTTATTTTGTGTTTCATTGACTTTTTCTTTTTGTAGTGACATGCTTTGGATTTTTTCTCATTTCTTTCTGTGTAAATTCTACAAATGTCTAATTTGTTATCATTCAACTATTTAAAATACCCTAAATTTTTATACAATTGATAAGACAAAATAAGCACATTACTAAGCAAATTTACCTTTAATCACATATAAAAACTACCTCCTTGAAATCCCACTCCCACACTGTATAACAGATTAAAATATTTTTATATTTTGTAACTTAAATTCTGTAAAAATAATTAAAGTGAAGTTATGTACTAAAATTCCAATAATAATAGCTATTCTATTTACTCATGCATTTATCCATAGCTGTGCTGTTTTTATCTTAATTTCCTTTTTTATCATGAAAGGTATTACAGCCCTATAAAGATTCATTTTTACATATTTTCATAATAAATTCCCCTTCATTAAGACACTTTGAACATGTTTCTTAGTCTTTGAAAATTGAGTTCAACTAATATCTAGAATTAAAACTATTTCTTTTAACAATATTTTTCTCTAATAAACTAGTTTTTAAAACAATGAATGAAATAAACATACAGATTTTTTCCTATGACTGCCATGGTTAATATAAAATTTTGTCCTAATTATAAAACTTAATTTATTAAATTATCACAGGCTTTGGGTGTGAACCAAAACAGTGAATCACTAGAAGTTTTGCTGATAGGAAACAAGCAGAATGGTCGATGCACAGAACTAGTGTAGTAAGAAAGAAAGGGTGAAGTCCTTGAAGCACTGCAGGTTTGTTTTCTTCTGCGTATATTCTCTGACAACTATCAACATTTTAGTTGGGAAGGGTAAAAAGAAAGCTGAGAAATACTTCAATTTTCGGTGACCATTTCTAGAAACAGAGAAATAAGAATGCGCTGTGGGAGATTATGCTGGCAGGTGGAAGTAAATCAACAACTGCAAAAAAAAAATTCACTCTATGTAACTATTTTTTTCTTTTGTGAATATCAATTTTTGTTTTTATAGTCTTCTCCTCTGAAAATGAAGAATGCCCTTAGAGCACTATAATTTGTGCAAGTTAATTGGATTTTTTAATACAGTATTCATAGGACAGTGCTTGAAAATAAATTTTTATTCAGAATAGTCGTCTTCCAAGTGGAAAATTAAAAGTATGTAATTGAGAAATAAAACTTCCATGAATAAATACACAGAAGCACTCACAAAAGAAATTGTGTGAATTTTCTGCTGTAGAGATGAATGTACATGAATGTGTTCTGGCCCCATAGAATATTAACATGTATGATTTAGATATGTAATTCCTTAAATTTAAAATTTCTTCATTTCCAAATGATCTAAAACACAGTGAATGAATCTTGTTTTAATTCCACAAAAGTGTGAAATAATTGACTTTTGTGTCTCCAATGTTTAAGAAAAAATTAATCTTAATTGAATGAACTAAGTAAAAATTAAAAATGAGGTTCACAATAAAACCCAGGTTCTCTAAAACTACAAGGCTCATAAAGAGGCAATTTTTTCTCTGGGTTGGCTTGAAGTTATGCTTTTCTAGATTCTGAGCTGAAGGGATAAGAGTAGAGAGTTCCCAAATTTTTAAATAAAATTAGCTCCTTACAAAATTGTTGATTGTAAATGTTTTCATATTGTTGAGTGAATATTTTGAAAATTACTTTGTGATTATTTTCAAAGAAGGAAAGTCCATGTGAGGCCACTGTTGTCAGGAGCTGGGGCTCTGGACAAGGGGAAATGACAGACTATAGACCCATTTTGGTGCTTAGTTCACAGCAACACAGCCATGAGGATCCCCTCACTCACTGATACTGTGAAAGGCAACATATCTTTCTTGTGCATCAGAGGTAAATTTGCAGTATAGTTGTGTAGCTATGGATCCACACATAGACTAAAGCACTAATATCCTTTAGTTTAAAGTACAATTGTTACTTAGACAAGCAACATTTTAACTTCAAATATGATTACCTGCAAACAGATAGATAATTTTAAAGTGTTAATTTACATAGGATTGCTAATGCATAAGTACCTGTAACCTATATTCTAGCCAGGATAGAATAAAAAAGAACATATTTAACCTTCTCAGCTGAAACATATAATACAAGTTCAAATTGAAACACATGGCAAAACAATTTTCAAGACACTGGACATTAAGAAAACCCAAGAGGAGAAACATGAGGTGAGCTCTATCATTGCCTCAGCATACTGCCTTAGAGAGTTTCTAGGACCCAGCAGGAGGAGGAACACATCGGGCAGAGTACAGCCATTTCCACAGATGAAAATGGAAATCTGAGGATACCACGGAGACTAGAGTACATGGAGAGGAATACTGTGCAAGAGAGAATGGAGAAGAGAATGGCAGAAGGGCTCCTGTGAGTACTCCTAAGTATATATGAGGTAACCATCAGAACCAGGAGAAGATCCTGTGGAAGGATTAGAAGAAAAAGGCTTTGGAATTCACAACAGGATGATGATAGTTTCTATTCTCACAATCCAGACTAGACCGTACCAGAATTTATGGGGCATTGAGTAGAATACACAAGATGTTTTTGCCTCAGAAAATGGAGACAAAATTGCATTAATTAAGTGCTTTTCTGTGACCACCTAGAATCATTGACTAAAGATCAAGAAGGCTTAAAGTGTTTGTGGTTAACTTTAACATAAACCAGAACAAAACTCAATATTATTTATAGTACACAAAAGGTAAAATTCACAATAACTGGTGTCCAATAAAATAAATACCAGGCCTGCAAAGAAACAAGAAAACATGAGATATGCTAAGTGACAATATCAATATAAGCTGATTAGCACATTTGATATAATTAACAGGCAAGATATGAAACATTTATTATAACTGATTTTCATCACTAAAAATGAGGGCTAGTGTTGTGATGCCTCCTGCTTCATTCTTCTTGCTATGGAATGCTTTGGCTATTCTGGGTTTCTTATTTTTCCAAATGAATTTCATGGTTGCTTTTTCTAGTTCTATGAAGGATTTTTGGGATTTTAATAGGAATTGCATTAAATCTGTATAATGATTTTGATGGTAGGGCCATTTTGAAAATATTAATTCTGCTTATCCAGGAGCATTGGGAAATTTTTCTATCTTCTGAGGTTTTCTTCATTTTCTCTCTTTAGTGTTCTGTAGTTTTCATTGTAGAGGTCTTTAACCTCTTTTGTTAGATTGATTCCCAAATATTTTATTTTTCTATGAGGCTATTGTAAATGGGGTAGTTACCTAATTTATCTTTCAGTGGATTCATCACTGATGTATAGGAACATGCTTGATTTATGGGTGTTGATTTATATCCTGCTACTTGGCTGAATTAATTTATTAGATCTAGAAGTTTTCTGGTGGATTTTTTGGATCTTCTAAATATAAAACACTATCATCAGCAAATAGTGATAGTTTTAAGTTTTTCTCCCCACCCCCATTCATATCCTTTTAATTTCTTTCTCCTATTTGCTCTGGCTAGAATTTCAAGGAAGATGATGAAAATAAGTGGTGAAAAAGGACATCCTTGTCTTGTTCCAGTTTGTAGAGGAAAAGCTTTCAATTCTTCTCCATTTAGAATGATGTTGGACTTTGGTTTAGCATCAGTAGTTTTTATACTGTTGAGGTATGTTCCTACTCTCCCTAGTTTTTCTAGTATTTTTGAACATGAATAGATATTGTATTATGATAAATGCTTTTTCTGTATATATTGAGATTATATATGATTTTTGTTTTTTAATTCTATTGTAATAAATTATATTTATTGATTTCTGTATATTAAACCATCCTTCTATCTCTGAGATGAACCCCACTTGATACTGGTGCATTATATTTTTAATATATTTTTGTATGTGATTTGGCAGAATTTTATTGAGAATTTTTGCATCTATGTCCATCAGGGATAGTGGTCTGAAATTTTCTTTCCTTGATGTGTCTTTCTCTGATTTTGGTATCAAAGTGATACCACCTCATAGAATGAATTTAAAAGGATTCCATTCTTTTTTATTTCATGGAATAATTTAAGGATCATTGGTGTTAATTCTTCATTGAAGGTATTGTAGAACTCAGCTGAGAATCTATCTGGTCCTGGGCTCTTTTTATTGGTAGGTTTTTTTTTTAATATCTTTATTTTATTTTTATGTGGTGCTGAGGATCGAACCCGGTGCCTCACGCATGGTAGGCGAGCACTCTACCTCTGAGCTAAAACCCCAGCCCCAGGGCTTTTTTTTTAAATTCTAATTTGTTATATATGATGATGGAATGATTTACAATTCATATTATTACATATAGGGCACAATTTTTCATATCTCTGGTTGTATACAGAGTATATTCACATCATTCATACATGTAAATGGGATTTATCTTTCAGTGGATTCATCACTAATGTATAGGAACATATACAGGTTTAATTTAATTTTGTTGCATATGGAATATTTTTCCATACATATACTTAGAGTAACGATGTCCATCTCATTCCAGCATCTTTTTTACCCCCTTGCCCCTTCCTTCCCCTTCTTCTCCCTTACTCTATCTAGAGTTCGTCTAACCTTCCCATATTCCTCCTCCCAACCCCACTATGAATCAGCCTCCTTATATCACACTCAGCATTTGTTTTTTTGGGATTGGCTAACTTCACTTAGTATTATATTCTCCAACTCCATCCATTTACCTGCAAATGCCATGAATTTATTCTATTTTATTGCTTAGTAATATTCCATTGTGTATATATACCACATTTTCTTTATCCATTCATCTACTGAAGGACATCTAGGTTGGCTCCACAGTTTAGCTATTGTGAATTTTTCTGCAATAAACATTGATATGGCTGTGTCCCTGTAGTATGTTGTTTTTAAGTCCTTTGGGTATAGACCAAGGACAGGGATAGTTGGGTAAAAAGTCGTTCCATTCCCAGTTTTTCAAGGAGTCTCCATACTGCTTTCCATATTGGCTGCACCATTTTGCAGTCCCACCAGCAATGTATGAGTGTGCCTTTTCCTTCACATCCTCACTGACACTTATTGTTGTCTGTATTCTTAATAGCTGCCATTCTGACTGGAGTGAGATGAAATCTTAGAGTAGTTTTCATTTGCATTTCTCTAATTGCTAGATATGTTGAATATTTTTCTATATCTTTGTTGATTGATTGTGTATTGCCTTCTGAGAACTGTTCAGTTCCTTGGCCCCTTTGTTGATTGAGTTATTTGCTTTTTTGGTGTTTAGCTTTTTGTGTTCATTATATGTACTAGAGATTAATGCTCTATCTGATGTTCAAGTCGTAAAAATTTACTCCAAAGCTGTGGACTCTCAATTCACCTCACTGATTGTTTCTTTTGCTGAGAAGAAACTTTTTAGTTTAAATTTATCCCATTTATTAATTCTCTTTTTATTAGTTGTTCAAAACATTACAAAGCTCTTGACATATTATATTTCATACATTAGATTCAAGTGGGTTATGAACTCCCAGTTTTACCCCAAATACAGATTGCAGAATCACATCGGTTACACATCCACATTTTTACATAATGCCCTATTAGTAACTGTTGTATTCTCCTACCTTTCCTATCCTCTACTATCCCCTCTCCCCTCCCCTCCCATCTTCTCTCTCTACCCCATCCACTGTAATTCATTTCTCTCCTTGATTATTTTCCCATTCCCCTCACAACCTCTTATATGTAATTTTGTGTAACAATGAGGGTCTCCCTCCATTACCATGCAATTTCCCTTTTCTCTCCCTTTCCCTCCCACCTCATGTCTCTGTTTAATGTTAATCTTTTCTTCCTGCTCTTCCTTCCTGCTCTGTTCTTAGTTGCTCTCATTATATCAAAGAAGACATTTGGTATTTGTTTTTTAAGGATTGGCTAGCTTCTTGCATTACAGGAGTCGTATTAAGGAAGTAGGGAGATATGATGGAGATTTGGGCCTAATTTTTCATCTTTAGACTCAGGATCTGTGGTTTAATTCCTAGGTCTTTGATCTGCTTTGAGTTGAGTTTTGTGCATGATGAGAGATAGAGGTTTAATTTTATTTTGTTGCATATGGATTTCTAGTTTTCCCTGCACCATTTGTTGAAGAGGCTATCTTTTCTCCAATGTATGTTTTTGGCACCTTTGTCTAATATAAAATAACTGTAATTATTTGGGTTAGTCTCTGTGTCCTATATTCTGTACCATTGGTCTACCAGTCTATTTTGGTGCTGATACCATGCTATTTTTGTTACTATTACTCTGTAGTATAGTTTAAGGTCTGGTAGAGTAATGCCCCCTGCTTTACTCTTCTTGCTAAGGATTGCTTTAGCTATTCTGGGTCTCTTATTTCTCCAGATGAATTTCATGACTGCTTTTTCTATTTCTATGAAAAATGTCATTGGGATTTTGAATGGGATTTCATTAAATCTATAGTGCTTTAGGAAGTATGGTCATTTTGATAACATTAATTCTGTCTATCCAAGACCAAGAAAATCCTGGAACCAGACAGATACACATCTTTCCATCTCCTAAGGTCTTCCTTAATTTCTTTCCTTAGTTTTCTGTAGTTTTGTTGTAGAGGTCTTTCACATCTTTTCTTAGGTTGATTTCCAAGTATTTTATTTTTTTCAGACTGTTGTAAGTGGGGTAGTTTTTTTCATTTTTCTTTCAAAGAATTTTTCATGATATACAGAAATGCCATTGATTTATGGGTGTTAATTTTGTATCTTGCTACTTTGCTGAATTCATTTACTAGTTCTAGAAGTTCTCTGGTGGAATTTTTTGTGTATTCTAGGTATAGAAGTATATCATCGGTAAATAGTGCTAATTTGATTTCTTTTCCTGTCTGTATTACTTTAATTTCTTTCATCTATCTAATTGCTCTGGCCTGTGTTTCAAGAACTATGTTAAATAGAAGTGGTGAAAGAGGGCATCCCTGTCTTGTTCCAGTTTTTAAAGGGAATGCCTTCATTTTTTTCTCCATTTAGAATGACATTGGCCTGGGGCATAGCATAGGTAGCGTTTATGATGTTGAGGTATGTTCCTGTTATCCCTCATTATTATAGTGTTTTGAACATGAAGGGGTGCTATATTTTGTCAAATGCTTTTTCTGTGTCTATTGAGATGATATGATTCCTATCTTTAAGTCTACTGATGTGATGAATTACATTTATTGATTTCTGTATGTTGAACCAACTTTGCATCCCTGGGATGAACACCACTTGATTATGATGCACTATTTTTTTGATGTTTTTGTATTTGATTTGCCAGAATTTTATTGAGAATTTTTGCATCTATGTTCATTAGAGATATTGGTCTGAAGTATTCTTTCTTTGATGTGTCTTTGAATAATTTTGGAATCAGGGTGATATTGGCCTCAGAATGAGTTTGGAAGTGCTGCCTCTTTTTTCTATCTTCTAAAGTAAATGGAAGAGTATTGGTATTAGTTCTTCTTTAAAGGTCTTGTAGAACTCAGCTGTGTATCCATCTGGTCCTGGGATTTTCTTGTTTGGTAGGCTTCTGAAGGCATCTTCTATTTCATCACTTGAAATTGATCTGTTTAAATTGTGTATATCATCCTGATTCAGTTTGGGCAATTAATATGACCCTAGAAATTTGTCTATGCCTTCAATATTTTCTATTTTATTGGAGTACAAGTTTTCAAAATAATTTCTAATTATCTTCTGTATTTCTGTAGTATCTGATGTGATATTTCCTTTTTCATTATGTATTTTAGTAATTTGAGTTTTCTCTCTCCTTCTCTTCAAATTAGCATGGTTAAGGGTTGCCAATTTTATTCATTTTTTTAAAGAACCAACTTTTTGTTTTGTAAAGCTTTTTCAATTGTTTCTTTTGTGTCAATTTCATTGATTTCCGCTCTGATTTTAGTTATTTCCTGTTTTATACTGCTTTTGGTTTTGATTTGTTCTCCTTTTTTAGGGATTTGAGATATAATGTTAAATAATTTATTTGTTAACTTTTTCTTCTTTTAAGGAATGAACTCCACTCAATGAACTTTCCTCTTATTACTGCCTTCAGAGTGTCCCAAAGATTTTGATACATGATATCTGTGTTCTCATTCACCTCTAAGAATTTTTTCATCTCCTCTTTGATTCTTTGATGTCTTCTGCAACCCATTGTTCATTCAGTATTATATTATTTAGTCTCCAGGTGTTGGAGTAGCTTTAAATTTTTATTTTACCATTAATTTCTAATTTCATTCTATTATGATCTGATAGAATGCAGGGTAGTATCTCTACTTTTTTATATTTGCTAAGAGTTGCTTTGTGGTATAATATATGGTCTATATTAGAGAAGGATCCATGTGCTGCTGAGAAAAAAGTTTATTCATTCATTGAAAGAAGAAATATTCCAAATATGTCAGTTAAGTCTAAGTTATTAATTGTATTATTGAGTTCTATAGTTTCTTTGTTCAGCTTTTGTTTAGACATTCTATCCAGTGGTGAAAGAGGTGTGCTAAAGTCACCCAGAATTATTACATTGTATTCTATTTGACTCTTGAAAGTGAAAAGAGTTTGTTTGATGAATGTAGATGCTCCATTGTTTGGGACATATAAATTTATTATTGCTATGTCTTGTTGATGAATATTTTCCTTAAGCAGTATGAAATGTCCTCCTTTATTCCTTTTGATTAACTTTGGCTTGAAGTGCACTTTATTTGATGTGAGGATGGAAACCATGTGAGTGGTCCATGTGAGTGGTATAATTTTTCCCAACCTTTCACCTTCAGTCTGTGGATGTCTTTTCCTATGAGATGAGTCTTTTGGAGGCAGCATATTGCTGGGTGTTTCTTGTTTTTTTAATCCAATCTGCCAGTCTATGTCTTTTGATTGGTAAGTGTAGGCCATTAACATTCAGGGTTATTATTGAGACATGATTTGCATTCCCTGTCATTTTTGTTAATTTTTGGTATTTAACTTGACTTGGTTTCTCCTTTGATTAGTTTCTCCTTCAGTGTAATACCTCCCTTTGATGATTTCCATTGTTGTTTTTCAATTCCTCTTCACAGAATATTTTGCTGAGAATGTTCTGTAGTGCAGGCTTTCAAGTTGTAAATTCTTTTGATTTTTGTTTATCATGGAAGATTTTTATTTCATTATCAAATCTAAAGCTTAATTTTTCTGGGTATAAAATTTTTGATTGGCATCCATTTCCTTTCAGAGCTTGATATATGTTGTTACAGGATCTTCTAGCTCTCAGGATCTGGGTTGAAAAATCTGTATATAATATAATTGGTTTCCCCCTATATGTAATTTGATCCCTTTCTCTTGTGGATTTTAATATTCTCTCCTTATCTGTATGTTAGAATAATGTGACTTTGTGTGGAGTTGTTGTGATTTTGTACATTTGGCATCCTGTTAGCCTGTTGAATTTGGTTTTCCAATTCATTCTTTATGTTTGAATTTTTTCTGATATTATTTCATTGAATACATTACTCATTCCTTTGGTTTGGAACTCTATGTATTCCTGTATCCCAACAACTCTTAAATGTGGTCTTTTTGTGCTATCCCATATTTCTTGAATATTCTGCTCATGGTTTCTTACCATTTTCACTGTGTTGTCTACATTCTTTTTAAGATTATATATTTTGTATTGATTGTCTAAGGTTGTCTTCCAAGTGGTCTAATATGTTGGTGATGCTTTCAACTGAACTTTTAATTTGGTTTATTGTTTTTTTTTAACCATTTTAACCCCATAGGCTTATAGTGTCCCCATAGGTATCCAATATCTATCCTTTGAAGTGAAGGACAATGTTATCAGATCCCAATATAAACAGTATACATCCTTAAACAAATGTTTGGTATTAAGATGTTTACAATTTGGTCACAATGTACAGACATGGTGAATTCAATTATTATCTATAATATACTCAATTTGTAAAAGGGTACAGTTTCTGATGGTAGACAAAGAACCAGGGGTGAGGAGTAGGATGATATGCTGAGGAGGTAGGAGATGAGGATATAGAGTTGTTATATCTTAGGAAGTATGAAAGAGAAATCTAAAGAGGAAGATCAGTAACAGGAGAAAGGAGAGGAAGTCATTTTGGGTAAACAAATAAGTGGTAAGACAGTAGAGTACATAAAACAAAAACACATATATTAAGAAAAATAAAAAATGTTAAAATAGTAGAAACTGATGGATAAAAGAAGGGGGAGAAAGAATATACTACCTAACTGTAACATACTCTTCAGACATCCCAGTCCTCAAAATCCTAATTCATGAGAAATATTTGGTTTCACATATATTGGGGATATAAGGTTGGGAGAATAGAGAGGGAGATGAAAAAAAAATCTTGAAGGAAGAAACAGCATTGTTTTGGTTGGAAATCGTTATCTTTCCTGCTTGCCTTCTCATCCTATTGGTGGGGTAGTCTATTAACTGGTATCTCCACCCTCAGGATGGTGAAAGTAACCAGGGTGTCACTGTGCTGGGGTAGTGGCTGCTGGGGAGAGAGGGGGGGAGTTACAAACTGGGTACCTGGCTAACCAGAGTTCCAAACTGGGTGCTGCCCCCCACTGAAGATGGTGATGAAGGTGACTCAAGATGGAGGCTTCTGCTTTCAGTGATGGGTTGTTGGTTCCTTTTGGGTGGCCAAGTGATGGCATTGGATGATGAGTTCAGAGATGAGCTCTGTGGTGTGCACTGTATAGCTGTCAGCTGACTTCAGAGCCTGTGTTTAGTTCTCAGGTACAGGCAGGCCACTGTGCATAAGGGACTATCTCTACTGCTGTAGAGTTTCAAGATGGTGTTGGTAGATGAGGGTGCACAAGAGAGTGGCGGCTAGAGTTCCTTTGTGTGGGAAGATGCCAGGAGTCCTGCATGGGAGTGGCATTGGTAAGTAGGTGTTGATGGTGCCTGCTAGGGTACCTGGTAGTCCTGCATGGGCGAGTAGTTGGGAGACCTACTCTGATGCTGAGGCCAAGAGCCCTGAACAGGTACAGTTGCTGTGATTCCCTTGTGGGAGCAGGAATATCACTTGCAGAGGACCAGTATTCTCACTACTTGAGTACCAGGTCATGGAACCGCACAAAATGCTGCCTCCCTCTGGCCCACCACCTTGGATCTCCTTGATTGGTAGGTTTTTTATGCCATATTCTATTTCATTGTTTGAAATTAATCTGTTTAAATTGTGTAAGTCCTCCTGATATAGTTTGGGTAGGTCATGTCTATAGAAATTTGTGTCTTCAATATTTTATATTTTATTGGAGTATAAATTTTCAAAATAGCTTCAAATTATCTTCTTTGTTTATGCTACAGAGCCATAACAACAAAAATAGCATGGTATTGGCACCAAAACAGATACACAGACCAATGGTAAACAATGGAAGACAAAGAGAAAAACTCACATAAATACAGTGATCTCATACTAGACAAAGGTGCCAATTAATATTGGAGAAAAGATAGCCTATTCAACAAATTGTGGTAGGAAAATTGGAAATCCACATGTAACAAAATGAAATTGAACCTCTATCTATCACCCTGCACAAAACTCAACTCAAAGTGGATCAAAGACTTAGGCACTAGAACAGAGACTCTGCGCCTAATAGAAGAAAAAGTAGGTACAAATATTCACCATGTCAGTATAGGATCTGATGTCCTTAACAAGACTCCAAAAAGCCAAGAAATAAAATCAAGAATCAATAAATGTGATGGATTCAAACTAAAAAGCTGCTTTTCAGCAAAGGAAACAATAATGTGAAGATAGAGGCTACAAAATAGTAGAAAATCTTTACCACATGCCCCTCAGATAAAGCATTAATCTCTAGCATATATGAAGTACTCAAAAAACTTAACACCCCCCCAAAAAAACCACACAAATAACCCAAACAATAAATGGGCTAAGGAACTGAACAGAGAAAAACCCACATAAGAAGAAATACAATCGATCAACAAATATATGACAAAATTGTCAATATCTCTAGCAATTAGAGAAATGAAAATCAAAACTACTCTAAGATTCCATCTCTTTCTAGTCAGAACGGCAATTATCAAGAAGACAAGCAACAATATGTGTTGGTGAGGATGTGAGAGAAATGGTACATTAATTCATTGCTGGTGGAACTGCAAATTGGTGCAACCATTATAGAAAAAGGTAAGGAGATTCCCCAGAAAACTTGGAATAGAACCACCATTTGACCCAGGTATACCAATCTTAGGTTTATACCCAAAGACTTAAAATCAGCATATTCTAGTGACACAGGCATATTGATGTTTGTAGCAGTTCAACTCACAATAGATAAACTATGAAACCAACCTAGATGCCCTGCAACAGATGAATGCATAAAGAAAATGTGGTATATATACATAATGAAATATTACTCAGCCTTAAAGAAGAATTAAATTATAGCATTTGCCAGTAAATGGGTGGAACTGGAGAATATCATGCTAAGCAAAATAAGCCAGTCCTAATAAACCAAAGGTTGAAGTTTTCTCTGATATGTAGATGTAATTCACAATAGGGAGGAGGGCTGGGGAAGAATAGACTTTCTTTGGATGAGGTAGAGAGGAATGAAGGGAAGGGAGGTGGTATGGGGGAGGAAGGAAAGTAGAATGAATCAGACATTTTTACCCTAAGTACATATATGACTACATGACCAGTGGGATTCTATATCATATACTACAAGAAGAATGAGAAATTATACTCCATTTATGTATGATATGTCAAAGTGCATTCCACTGTCATGTGTAACTAATTAGAACAACTTAAAATATGAATAAAAAATGCAAAGTGTTGAAAAATGTCCATCAGCAGATGATGGGTTAAGAATTGTTCCATGTTCACATCATATGTTATAATAATGCAGAAAAATAAATGAGCTAGAGGTGTGCTTGGGAGAAAACAAAAAGCTAGAAGAAATATACTAAGTATACTTAGTATACAATATACTAAGTAGAGACAGACAATATATTTAAGTGTTAAACTAAAATGATACAGATGATAAATTAATTATATTTATGAAATAAAATAAAGAAAGTGCAAGGTATTAATGGCAGAAGAAAACATGGTAAACATGAAGCTATTATAATAGAAACTATTCAAAATAGAACTTGCAAAAAATAGCCTGGAGGGAAAAAAAATGAAGAGAACATCAGTTTGCTGATATACTTGCAGTAGAAATCTCTAAAATTAAGGATACGAAGCAGGTAACAAAGCAAAATTTGAAAAAATGATGATACATGCAATCCTGTGAACCATATTCTCTGATAAGAATGGCATTGAAGTACAAATTAATAACATAAAGATGTCTGAGAAACACCTGAAAATTTGGAAACTAAAAAAAAATTCTAAACAACTCATGATTCTTAAAAAAATAAAATAAAAATTAAAGAAATACTAAAGTAAAATGAAAATAAAACATCAAAATTTAGAGTATGCAGCTCACATCAAAATTTAGAGTATGTAGCTAAAATGGAGGGAGATTAGCATTCAATAAACATTAGAAGTAAATAAGGAAAGGTCTAAAATCAGTAACTTCAGTGCATATCTTCAAGAATAATTCATATGATTCATAAAATGAATTTTGATAAATTGGGCTTAATCAAAATTAAGAACTTCACTTTTCCAAAAGGCACTTTTAAAAGAGACAAACCACAGATGGAAAGAATTTTGTCAAATCAGGTCTGGCCATGTCAGTTCAGACGATGTGAATCGACTCCAACAACCAATCTCAAAAATGAGAAAGGTTATCATAACAGATGCCAAGGACATAATAAAATGGGTAATAATGTAACAATATGAATGATTTTATAGTAATAAACAAATTTTTAAACAAAATGAACATATTGCTTAAAAGATGCAAATACCAAGCTTTTTCAAAACAAAATTTGAAGAGTCCTATGACGATTAAAAAAAATTCATTTGTTACTATTATACCTTCCCACACCAAACTCCTGGCTTACAGAGGTTTCTCATAGGAGTCCAACAAACAGAAAAGAAATACAACCAATTCTATATAAACTTTTTCACAACACTAAAGAGGAGGAGATACTTCTGACCTTATAAGAAAGGAAAACTGCAGGCCATTACTTCTCATTACTATACATGAAGGGTTCTCAAGAGAATTTTAGCCAATTAAACTCAACACTGTATAAAAATAATGATGTACGATGATAAAATGGAATATATCCCCAGAAGGCAAGATCAGTCCAGTTTTTAAAAATCAATTTAAAAAGTTACTGAAAATTCTAGAAGAAAGAGTAGAAGCAAATATTCATGACTTTGATTTAGGCAAAAGTATCTTAAGCATGACACCTAAAGTACAGTTCAAAAAGTAAATTTTGAGAAATTGAATTTCATCTAAATTAAGAACTTCAGTTCTCCAAAAGGCCTTTTTAAGAGAGAAATGTCACAGGCTGGAGAGTTTTGACAAATCAAGATTATTATAAAGGACATATATCAAGAATAAATGAAGCTTTCTCAAAACTAAAAATGAGAATAAACCACCTAATAAGAAAAACTGACAAATGATTTTTAGGAAGAGAAACGCACTCCCTTGACATCCTGAAGTTTATCTGGTACAGTTGGTGAGACCTCACTTTTATTAGGAGCTTCTTGGCATTCATAATTAGGCACTGGTATTCTGTTGAACATAATTTCAGAGTTCACCACCATCACTCTTTGAGATCATGATGGAGTAAAACAAAGGAAATTTAAAACCTTAATCATGTCTGAACATGGTAAGATATATGAGCACTTTTTAAATCACAAAAATAACTAACCTACTCTTCATTGCCACTGTTGTATAATGCTGCTGCTTTTTAACAATTGCAGAATTAGCTTTGTGTCAGGCATTCTGCATTATAAACTCAAATTGTTAAGATGTCCTTCAAAGCTGTGTCTCTGCTTATTGACAATACCAAATTCTGAGCATACCACTGCTCCCCATTCATACAATACAAGCTCAAATTCCACAATAAATTGTTTCAGTCAAACTCTTACCAAGACACACTACTATTCCTCATGGGTTGTGGCCTCCCTAATCACACAAGCAATAAATTTTACTTATTCAGCTGCAGGTGTGTTCCCAATGGTCTTTGACTTCGTCAATTTGAGCATAAAGGGAAGGAAACCTTAAGAAAGATATACAGGTCACAAACAGAAACATGAAATGATGCTTGACACCTTCAGTCATCAGGAAAGTGAAAAATAAACCTACAAAGAGATACCACTGCACACTCAGTAGAATGCCTAAATTAAAAAAAAAAAAAACTGATCATGCAAACTGTTGGTGAAGTTATAAAGCAGCTAAAATTCTTCACATTGCTTGTAGAAATGTAAAATGGTACAATCTTAATGAGCAGTTTGGCGTTTTTTTTTTTTAAAGTTAAATATACCCCTGCCATATGACTCTGTCATTCCCTTTATTGATATTTCCTGAAGAGAAAGGAAGGCTTATGTCAATACAAGAACTTGTTCTTGAATGTGATTAGCAACTTTATTTGTAATAGCCATAAAATGAAGTAACTCAAATGTCCATTCTAAGGTAAATAGATATACAAATTGTGCCATATCTATACAACTGAAAAGAACTCAGTCAAAAAAATGAAATATACATATGTTAGAACAAAAATTTCTAACTAATGTATTTGCTAATACTTACAAAAAATAGTGGCCATAATAGCAAGTAATTGAAAAACATGATCACATGAATTGCATGCTATGTCAATTGTCAATGTAACATGAAAAGAATTATAATCTCAATAATCCAAATATTTTGAAGTTTTGTATAAAAACAGACTTTTGTGAAACTGACAATATTGAACCAATTGTCTGCATAATTGAAGATAAACAATCTGATAAATTTTTTAAGTATTAATTAATTTTCAACCTTAATTTAGTTCTATTTCCTAACAGTCTTAAAGACTTTTTAAAAATTAGAAAAATATACAAATTACACAATAAACTTCTATATGCTTCCAAAGATCTTTGACAAATGTAAAAGTAAAGGTAGAGTTTGACAATAGAAACACTTTTAAGTTAAAAAATTACCTTAGGGCCAAAAACATTCAAGTATTCAGTTAGGCAAGTAAAAAATATCTATGCATTTTTTCTTCAAATCTTATGAATATTTTGAGTTTCTATGTATTATTTATAGCAGACTATGTAAAGGTTTAAACAAAGTAGAAACTAATGTCCTGCTCACATGATAAAGACATGTGAATGAGGAGGGTGATCACATCCACTCAATCATATAGGTTCATTCAAGATGCTGGTGATTGCTAACTTCGACTGATGGTTCAATGGTCTTCCTGGGTGCTGCTTACATTACAGTAAAAGCAGAGGACCACATATAAGAGATATGTGTGCATCGAGCCATGGAGTCCTACATATCTCTGCCCCTCACATTCTGTTGTTTAAAATGTTGTTATACATCCACCCTTAAGCATGTCTGGAAAATGAAGAATATGTATTAACCAGACAGAAGAGGAAATGTGTTTGAAAAGCTGCTTATCAACTCTGCAGCACAAAGTACCTGAATCCTATGAATATTTTTAAAATTTTAACTATGATGTATACAAGCATAAAAACACTGAAAATATATGTGAAATATTTTAAAGCAATTTTAAAGGAAACACCCTTATAATCGCCACCCAAGTCCAAAGCAAAAGAACACAAACTGCAAGGCAATGTCAGAGTATGTACCTGTTTACTTCTTGAGTGCAGCATTCTCTCTCTCACAGAGGTAACCACTATCTATGTTTTATGCCATATTTTCTTTGTTTTTATTTAATATATTGATACCTATGAATGTATTCTAAACAATATAACTTTGCAAAGTTTTTAACCTTATGTAAATGTTATTAAGTGTGTATTGTTTTATGCTTATTTTTCTCTATGCAATTTTCATGAGATTCATTCACTTATTTTTTTAGTAGTTGTTCACTTCTATATATTGCTGTATTTTATGTCCTATTAGAGATGGTCCATTTTATTTTTGTTCTTTGGATGAAAACTATTTTTACCAGTTTGATACTATCATGAGCAAAATGCTGTGACTTCTTGTACCTGCCTTTTAGCATATGGTCAAAGAATTTACTATCCAGAAAAGGGGTTGCTGAACCATATAATATATTTACATTCAATTTTCCTAGTTTATGCCAAACTTGTTTTTCAAAATAATTATAAGATTGCAAACTACCATCAAGGTATGAAATTCCCATCTGCAGTAACCTTGACAACAATACCATTAGTTTCTTTTTTAAAAATTTTATAGATCTAGTGGATATACAATTTTATTTCATGTGGTTTCAATGCTGAGTTCTCTGATTATCAGTGAATTTTCCTCATGGTCTGTAAAGATGAATTCAATTTTATGTTTGCAGACCATTTAGAGCCCCTATTTATTGGTGTATTTATAGAGATATTCTATCATTTTTTCTAAAGGATGGACCTTTTCTGATTAATTTATGAGAATTTTATTGTATTTTGTGGGACTTTTTCAGTATTTTGTGTTGTGAAGACTTTTCCATGTAGTGACTGATTTTACTTAAAGTTTTTTGAATGGCATCCTTTTAATAGATAGACATTTTAATTTAGTCAAATTTATTATTTACTCTTTTAGAATTTGTGATTATGGGTTCTTATGTAAGAAAATCTTTACTACCCTTCTTTCAGCATGATTTTGTCAAATCTTCTCTTTGTGAGCTCTATTGTTTTGTCCTTCACATGGATAGCTCTGAAACTGATGTTTGGGTTCTGTATAATGGTAGTCTAATATATTCTTTTTATTTCCTCCTATGAATTTCTTAATTTTTTTCAGCACCATTTATTGACCACTGTTTTCTCCCCAACAATCTACTGTGCCACCCTTGTCAGACACCAAATGACCTAAATCGGTATGAGTTTATTTCTCAGTACTATTCCATCCCATTTGGCACTACCTTAATTACTTCAGATCTATCATTCTTGGCAACAAGTAAGGCAAGGTTGACCAACCTCTTCCCTGGATTTTGCTTTCTATTAATTTCTAACTGTCAAGTTTCTTACTCTCAACAACATTTATGGATTCTATAGCGGCACCAATAAAAAATTTGCCCTGCAGTATTTTTTGACCCAATTATCCAACTGACTGCCCACAGCTTCTCTGTGCCTTCTTGTAGACACTAACTCTTTCTCTGACAGAACAGAAATCATTCAAAATGATCCATGCCCAAATATCTTTCACAGTATTCAGTCTGGGGCAAGAAAGAACACAGAATTTTCCTGCCAGACGTAGTCCTGTCTTCCCCTTCTATTAAGGGCAGTTCTAACCATTTCTACCACCGTCTACCAAGAGCAAGTCTCAGTTCTGCAGTTCTATTTCCTTTCTCAGGAAACAGATTTTACAAATTCTAAGCCATTATCTTGAAACTATTCTTCCCCCATTTGCTTTTGAGGTTGGGGCCTGGGAGAAATGAGTACACATGCCTAAACTCATAGTGTTCCAACTAAATTCTCCAAATAAACTCTTGTTGAAATGTTTCTTCATGATCATCTTTTATCCCCTTATAAAACTTAAAAGTAGGAGGATGGCTACAAGACTCAAAGGAAGATTAAGGACACTTATGATCAGACTCTATTTAAGTTATCTGGGACCTGTCTTTGGCATAATGAAAATATTTAACCTCCACTTTCCTTTGGACTCAAAGAATATGTCTTAAGGCATAAAAGGTTATATTGTACAATCTATTTTTTGGTATCATTAGGTTTTTATAATCAAAATCAATAATATATTACTTTATATATAATCTAGAAGAAGCCACAAGATATAGTATTCAAATACATGTGTTTAATATCAGCATAAAAATAATGTATCCACTAATGTGGATCAACTAATTGAACTGAAATTATAGAAAAAAATATTATGACACATTTAGGCAAAAGAAATAGCTGTCTATTAACTAATAAGCACTTTGAAACACTACACAATTAGACCAGTGCTTATTGTACAAAAGATCTAAATTGGCAGGTGTTTTTCGTAGCATAGTTATCTTATCCAAATTAAAATAATTTGAAACATATATTTTCTGGACTTCTTTACATGAAACCCATACACTAGACAGTTTGTCATCATTCTCCAAAAATAATACACCCTTCACAGCTCTGTAACTCTTAATATCATCTGCCCAAATGTTTCTTTTGCTTCTCACTTGCCCGTGTGTCCTCTCCTACACATTTGCTTTAGATAAGGCATAAATGTCATAGTTTCTGTTAACCCTCTTCTGACTCACTAGAGAAGGGTCACTCACCTTATTGTTAATATCACAGCTACAAATTTATGATGAGGTGTAATGCATAACATCCTATATTGTAATTATAACAATTGGACTACTTTCCTTGTTAGACAGGGATTGTATCTTCCCAGAGTGATGATCCTGGAGTACAATGATTTCCTTGGTAAATATGTAATAAATGAAGAAAAGTCTCTTTTTTACTTGAAGGTCAGAGTTGGGAAGACCGATGTTAGGCTTTCAGTTCTGAGACAGGCATCCTGCGACATTTACAGCAGCTGAAAGTGTGTACAACCACAGAGGCTCCAGCAGTCTGTTTCTGTTAGTGTCTTTCAGGTGGCAAGGAAAAAAAGACACATTCAGGTAGTTTCCAGTGATCCGGTTTATAAGTAGATAAAGACAAAAATGTAAGAAAACAAAGAGAAGTATATCTAGAGTCAGAGTCAGTTCTTATTAAAAAAAAATCAAAGCAATAGCCATTGCTATTTTGGATTTAGCAGCAATTGTAGTGCCTCAGCTATAATTTCCCTAACTCAGCTGCAGCTCTGGTGACCCAACCCATTTGTCAAGGGGACACATAGTGCTTACTCCTCTAGTGACTTTGTGACCCAGCTGCTCATAACACTGTATTTTTCTAAATCTGCTTCTCTATATACTTACTCTGTCTTAACTCTTAGATTTTTAAAAATCTACCTTTGCATTGTGTCTGCTCTTTATATTCTAAATTTCTGAAGATACTATTTTACGGAAATTTTTCAAATGGGCATAATGCACCTGTCAGGTTATCTCTTTGGCTTCCGGACTTCTTGCATTTTGCCAACAGATGGTTTTGTTTTCCACGTTATCATCACTGATACAATCAATCTGGGTCACTATAGTTAGATCACTGAACAAAATATATAAATAAACTGTCTATATCTACATATGTCAGAATCATTGGGTGTAGCGTACGTTTCATGCAACATTTTCCCAGTAGCTGGGAAAGTTAGCACAAATATACTGACTCCTTTCCATGCCAGGTCATTCTCTAAGGTGATTCAAAAGCTAAGTACTGGAGTCTTTTTAAGGTCTGGTCATTCTCACTTATGGTAGTTGGCATTAGCTGTTGAACAAGACACCTACATACGGACTCTGAATTTGCTGTTGGCTTTCTTACAGCATAATGGCTGACAGTATTAGTAGCCCCTCTTTCTATGGGATGGCTCGGGCCTCCACAGTGAATGTCCTGAGAGAGAGAGAACCACACAAATGCTCAGACAACTTTTACCATTTACCCTCTCTTTCTCTGTATGCTATGTGTTAGATGCAAGCAGCCAAGACTGGTTCGTATTCTTAATAAGGATAATGCTCCAAGCATGTTGGGGGAAAGGGTACATGTTGAAGAGTGTTTGGATATGTTTTAAGATAGCTAGTTATGATAGGAATTTAAAATATATTTATATTTATTTCCTTCTATTTTCTTTCAAATTTAAGTTGAAATTTCTTCTTATTTTAATGTTAATTTCAGGGACACAGAATATTTATAGTATACAAAAGTCAAAACTATGTAAAGATGTATACTCATAAAAGTTCTGCTTCTGTGTCATCCACTATATTTGCCCCAACTTCTGGTAGTTAAAAATTTTTATTGGTTTTGTTTTTTTTAAATCTCTTTACAGATTTTACTTCTGCACAAAAAAAGCAGATGCTTTTGTATGACATTTGTTTATTTCCCTTTTTTACACAAATGCATATATGCTATGTTTCATATGACTTATTAAAGAAATAGCTGCTTTCAATTCTAGATCAGGAAGTGTATAAGATAAATCTAAGTCCTGCTGTGACAAAGCAAAAAGAAAGCACTCAGGGAGCAGGGTGGGTGTTAGAAGACAAATGACCACCTTGCAGGGATTTCTAACAAACACATTTGAGAGAATTTAAGAAAAAGCAAAAATAATAACAGCAAGTAATAAACTCTACATAGTAAGAATACTTGATTGAGTCTATGATGATATTTATAAAACGATAAAAGTGATTTGCCGCCATTTTAAGGAAAATATGTTTCTTTTCTGAAAATCATTGTAGGAAAATAAGGATTTACTTGCCCTCTGAGGCAGAAAGAGTTCTGATCTGGGTATGAAAGGTTTTGCACAGGCCATGTTCTAAAGCTTGCTTGCCAGCCTGTGGCACTGTGAGGAGAGGGTGTAGCCTTAAGAGGTGAGGCCTAGAGGGAGGGAGGTCACTGTGGTGAACCTTGGAGGGGTGTATCTTGTTTCCTTCCTCCGCCTCTCAATCCTACCTCTTGCCAAGGGGTGAGCAGCTTTCTCGAGGTCCTTTCACCAAGACCTACTGCTTTATCACAGGTCCAGAAACAACAGGGTCAAGTGACCATGGACTGAAACCTCTGAAACTCTAAGTTGAAATAAATCTTTACTTCTTTTAAGTAGCCTTTCTTAGGTATTTTGTCACAGTAACAAAAATCTAACACAGAAAACATTAATAGATACATTATGTAATTGGCAAGCAGGAAAATATTCATGTAGTGTGCAAGTGATCGAAATTAGCATCAATCACAGTGAGGCAAGCTGACATATGTGCTTTCTGATGAAGTACATAGCACCAGCGATGAGACACTCAACAAATATATCTAATTAGAATCTAATCAGAACTTTAAATGTAATTTCTTTCAGAAGAAAGATAGTAGATAAGCCAGTTAACTAGTACTATGAGGAAAAATATTAAGACATATACAAAATGTATGACCGTTTATCCTAATTAAAGTATGTTTTGTTTCCCAAATAATCATATTTTTAAAAAATTTCTGGGAAAAACAAATGAATGCAATGAATGAAACCTGATTGCTCCCTGGTTTAAAACCACAATATAATTGCAATATTAAGAAAATGGGATAATTATTATGTTAGAAAACTTGATAGTTTGCATATATGATAATGAAGTGTGGTTATGTTAAAGAGTATTCCCATTTTGGAGAGATATGTACTCAGATATTAAAGAGTGAAAGGTTTTTTTATCTACAACTACTTTCAAATAAAAAGAAAAATACATAATAGTTATAAAAAGATGGCAAAATATTAATAAATGTCTAATAAGAAAGCAATGTATGAAGATATATTCATTTTATTCATTTTCTCTTCCATATCTTTGATTTTTTGCATAATAAAGAGGAAAAAGACAAATTTGAGGGTACAAAATGAATCAGATGTCTTCCTATATCAATGTTTTCTGAAGGACTTTTGCTATTGTAAGAGACATGGTATAACTTTATAAGCACCTAGAAGACACTAAAAAACTGAAAGCTGCTGTTCTGTGTTTCATCGAATCTTATTTGAGTTTGAATCATTCTTTTATTTATTGTAAATATCGAATATTTATTATCTTTTCAGGATGTTGCTGCATTTTTAATACCTCATAATTCTGTGAACTTCTTAGATGAGAAGTGTTCTACAATTGAAAAGTATCACTGTAATGATGGTGATTATTATTAACCTTGTGTGGTACTTTGTATGTGAAAGTGCTTGGCAAACATTTTTATTAGCCGTTATAAACGTCTTTTCCAGAGTGCACTTCAGATTGATTAACCGCATTTCTGACCTGACTATTCAATTTATGTTCAAGTTTTTTCTCTATGTTCAGTTACAATTTATGTTCTTAAGCCTTCCATTTGTTCTTTAAACCCAGAGATTTTCAGAAGTTATCTTTGAGATAAAAGTACTTTCAAATAATTCCATTTTGTTTTCTAACAGACATTAGAAGGTAGAGTTATTATTTTTACTTGAAGAAATGATCCTTTAGAGATTATACAATTCAATCTGTGAATAAAATTACTAGATGGTATTTACAGTTTATTCATCTCTCAAATCCACTGCCTTTTGTGTTATTCCTAGGGTGATGGTTTTAGATTATTCATTCATTTTTAAGTTCTTGATTATTGCTTCTACAAAGAGTTTAAGAATTAAAGAACAGTATCTTTGGTGTAAGAGTTAGGTGTGACTCCTGAACACACTATTAGTTGACTATAGGTCTCTTCATTTGCCTTAATGGACTCAGCTTTCTTATCTATAAACAGAGGACAAATTAGTACTTCAAATTTTTGTTGTGAAATTCTAATGAGGTGTCCATTATAATTTGTTACATTATCTGAAACACGGCAAGCATCTAATAAATTAGCATACAAGCAATTCTCCCTGTGTCTATTTTTGTCCTCTTCCTTTTTATTATTGATATTTTGGGTGGAATCATATTTTAAACAGAAAATTGAGAATACTATATTTATTGCTTGGTATTAGAATGAAGCCTCATTTTCTCCTCAGGACAATATATACTGTTATATGAACCTCATGTTTTACTACTGCTTCTGTTTATTCATTTTCAAAGGATCCCAAAGTATATGGAACTAAATAATATCTGCAACCCTCCTCAGCAGTCATCTCAAGAACCATACATTTTTCTAAGCACTAGATAGCTTGTAAAAGCTTTGCACATGCCAAGGGTACAGAGAGCTCATAATGTCCTTGGCAAAACCCCTATGCATGCAGTAAAGTTTAACTAGAATGTCCTCTTCAGCAGAAGCTTTCCCTGATAATTGCTTTCTTCATTGTGCTCTCATGGCATCCTGATTCGGTACATGCCCAAGATTTCTAAAAATGTCTCTTTTTACCTTTTCCTCTCATATTCCTTTTCTATAAGCTCCTAAATGACAGACACTATGTTTTACAGAACTGTATTTATTAAATAACTGTTGTAGTTGCCAACATGTCATTTCCTCAGCATTTATCCAAACAGCATATTTTTAAGGAGCATCACCAGTCTTTGATTCTTTCAAAATATCTCCTTCAACAGTATCAGATTATGGTATTTTTCTTTTCCATTTCCCATGGGATCTCTCAAAATAATTTCACTGACCAAAACAGGCCATTTTCTTATTAGGGATGGAGTTGTTAAATGGAGCTGTGAGACCTATTTCATTTATGACTTTTTTCATTAGCAATTAGTTTATCAGATTAGCCATTTTGACTTTAGAAGGTGAAGATAAATTGTTTTTAATTGAAATAAGATACAGGGTTAGCAATTTCTAAATTAAGGATAGAGGAGAAGTACAAAAAGAAAAGCATAGTACATTTATTTTACATTCAGTAAACTACCATACACCTTAGTTAATATGGGTCAATATTCTAAAGATCTCACATTCTTATATTATTTCAGTGAGGTTTTATTATGTAAAAATACTGGCTACATGCATGGTCCTTGGAGTAAACTAATCCAGGTTAGATTTCTAGATTTCTATTTTTAATTGCTACCAGACCTATGATATAAGACAATGTAATTAACTTCTGAGTGTGATTTTTCTCACCTATGACATGCATGTAAAAAGCGACAACAAACAAAATCATCCTTAGATTTAAATAAGACAACATATGTAACATATTCACTGCCTTGGCAATGGCATGATAAGTACTCAATCATGATACCTATTACTAGTAATAAAATTTAGGGGGTACTAGAGATTGAACACGGGGGGGGGGGAGGCTTAACTACTGAGTCTCATCCTTAACCCTTTTTATTTTTTATTTTGAGGCAGTCTTGCTAAGTTGCTTAAGGCCTCACTTCATTTTGTTCCTGAAGCAGGCCTTGAACTTGTGCCTCAGCCTCCAGAGTGAATGGGTTACCAGCATGTGCCATGTACCTGGGGATAGTAACAGAATTATTATTATTTCTCCATTCAAAATTCATAAAGCAAACATTATCCCCTACTAGTTAAGAATATGTTTTATATTATTTCTACTCTTGAGAAATGCTAATAACCTGCTAAAGTGTAAAGCTGACATGGAAACTCTTAGGTTGAGCTTGTGAAGATCCAGAAGTTTGAAAGATAATGATGGCAGGATGCTCAAGGCCAGGTAGCTGAGGAAAGGAAAGAAAAATTTATGATGCTTAGATATGTTCTTGGTGATGTTATCTAAATTAAATAGACACTTCCTAAACAATCACCACTTGTAGGTCAACAGACTAAGTGTGGATGTGGGAAGATAAAAATTATAAAATTATTTTCTTCTTTAATAACTTCTGCCCAAAGTAAAGAAATAAATTATGTTAGTAGAATAATTGCAAAAACTGCAAATATAATTGAGACTTCCTGTACATTACATAAAATTATTTTGCATTAACACAAGACAAACATTGTGGAATAAATATTGTTGACAGTCTTCAAATTATTATAGGACAAGATATAGAGAATATTCTAAGCAATGCAACTATACTGCTTTACTTTTTACCTTGAGTTATTACTATTTACCTTCCAACCATCTATCTTCATCCACATTCTGTCAATTTTTACAGGTGCTTCTAAAAATCCTAGAATGTTTATCTATTTTATTTTCACTGTAAAGACAGGTGATGACACCCTTTTAGAAATGACCAGGTTGTTCTTTTCAAAAGGAACCAACTACAATAGTCACTTTCAATATACCAGATACATTCATTTATCCATACTGTGCTACAACGAGAAAACCTTGTGAGTCAGTTTTTGTTTCAGTTGAGAAAAAGCCAAGAATTATATATTGAATAATTCATTAACATTCAGTGGTTCCCTATGATTTAAAAGAAGCAAAATTATCATCTTTAATTTTCAGTTTAAATAATGGCAGAGTAGAGATTATATTACTTGCCACAGGGCAGAACAAATCAAGACAAATCCACTCAGATAATCTCAGATATAGTAAGTCTACATAATATTTTGAATACTTACTAGACAAATTGAGAAAATATATTAATCTATTAAGTTATTTTCATTTATTATAATTTATTATAATTACTTTAGCTAACATTGTCTTTTATAGCAAAATTGTAATAATTCTGTGAAATATTTCTCTTCTCCTTCCTTCTACATAATTTCATTGAAGAAAAAAAATTATATTGTTAGACTCAAAAATATTGCTGTCATTTTTCCAGGTCTGATGTAGTGTTGGGGAATGCCCTCTTAAATATCTTGAACTCTAGTCAATCTAATGTGCTGGTGAGATTACCACGAGCCAGTTCCCCAACTAATGACTTAAGACCAAAGTTTAATAAGACCCCCTTCATTCTGTGAAATTCTACAGTCTATTGGGGAAGAAAAATAAACATATAATTGAAATCAAATGTGCTGTCAGAATGTACGTGAAATGCTCATTTTAAACACTCACAGTCTTCTCTGGAAAACTGCTAGAGTATTAGAACTGCAGTTCCCTCCTCTTGTCTTCTACCAACCACCATTTAATCTATTTTCCCCTTATGGCCATAGAGGTCAATAAAATGTTGATCTGATTTTGTTTTTGACATTTAAAGATGTTTGGTGGTGCTCCATTGCATACAGTTTACAGCTCAAATTTCTTAGCAGAAGACATAAGGTTTCATAACATGAATATGTTCCTCTGGAGGTTCATTTATAACATCTATTATCTATTATCTGCTTATTTTAAGCATCACATTTTCTCCACCTTTTCTCTTCCCTCTTTCTGGAATGTGCTTTCCATACTTATCCTAATTCACTTTATTTTTATTCTTTCTTCATGATTCAGTGAGAATTTATCTCTTCTAAAAATAGCTTTCCCAATCTCCGGGGACAATTGCATCTTTATAGCACACTGGACCAATCTCCATTTTATCATCTTCCATAATATAGCTGGCTATATGACAGTCAAAATTATAAAATCTTTGTGGTAAATATGATCAAATCACTGTTATTCTATTTCCTCACCTATTCTAGTATGTTTTCCTGTCTTGCATACTCTCTTTTAGGTAGGTTTCTGAATTCAAATTAGATTCTGCTGCTAAGTTGCTCTTTTACAAAAAGGTAGAAAGTCATTTTATGCCTCTTTCAATATTTCCTCCTGGCAATCAGAGTTTCTATGCAGCTGTGCCCCGTGTCCAGTCTTTATCTTTGTAAGTGTTGACGTATAGTTTTGACAGCAGAAACCAGACCTCAAATTCCTGTGTGTAGGCATCAGTCCCACAGGATGCAATGGAATCACAGCAGGATTGCAATGGCTTTCCTATCCCAAATGTCTGGTCTCTGATTCAGAGCTACAGCACAGTGTAACAATCCAATATTCCCGGCCTTCTTTTTTTCCCACTTTCCTGGTCCCCAGCAAACTTAAGAGCTCCTGGGCTGTTCAGTGCTAAATTTTTCTGGAATAATTGCCAGAGACTCAGCCTAGATTGAGTCTACTCCTCCATCCTTTCCAAAGATTTTATAAGGGCTTGCATCCCTGTATCGAATTTTTTTTTTTTTTTTTTTTTTTTTTTGCATAGAATACCTATTGCTGTTTGTGTTTGTACTGTGACTCAAAAGAGGTTTTGCTCCAGTAGTAAAACTGGAGGCAATAATACATTCTCAAGGAAGGGGATCTGGGGCTTTCTATGGCACCATTAATTTTAAAGATAAGGAGTACAAGGATATGATGGAAGAATGGTGTTTCACTGAAGATGAGTTAAGTCAGTAACTTCTTTGGAATGAAGCACATTTCTGAATATGAGGGATATTGTTTTCTGGAGTAAAGTCAAACTAAAACACTCTCCTAAAGAGAAAACTGTGTCATTACCATCTTAAATCCACAGCCCCCCATCTTCCCAGAACAGAGCCTGACATGAAGACATAGTGTACAATATCTGGATCTGAAATTAGTAATATATTCAGAATTAGTTAGTTAGACATCTCACGAATGGATTCATATTTAACCTAGGTATTGAATCACTTCAGTTAATATTTTAGGCATTTTAGACAAAAAAATAAAGATAGCATGTTCAGAGAAATTAAGTCTCCAAAAGACAATGCATGCTTAAGAAATAACAAGAATTTCAGTATAATTTTTTTATCAGGCAGGCCTTTAAGAGGAATGGGAAGATATTATTCCAGAAAAAAATGGACATAAACAAATCTAAAAGGTATAATTTACTCTAGTAAATCTTCTATTATACTTAGCTGTTTTTGTTGTTTTTCTCTTATAAATTTATTTCCATGTTTTCTAATCTACTGTTAAAATCTCCTACTCAATTCTATCACAGAAATAAAATTGTAATAACATTATTAAACCAGTATTATTCATTTTAGAACACTGTTATTTTTCTCCTGCTGTCATTATATCTCAATAAATATGATGCAAAACAAAATTGAAAATGATCCTTTTCTTTTAAAATTAATCTCACTTGGCAATCATGTGTAATTTCTTTTTCTTATATAAGATGCCTGCATTTATTTTCACTCTGTCCTTTTGAATTATTAAATCAGAAATGACCGCTTTCTTCTATGACTTTGATTTTTTTCATATGTACCTTCAATGTGATTATTTTAAAACTCAGGGAATTAACTTTCACACATTTTCTTTCACCTGTTAATTATAATACTCAGCATTTCCACAGAATAAAAGATTGATCTAAAATTAAATAAAACTGTCTTTTACAAAGCAAGATGATTATTTCACAAAAAGATCTAAGAATGATTATTCTTTTGTCTGTGAACAAAAATGCAATAAATCAAGTATTCTAAATTCTTAGTTTTTTTATATGCAAACATGGTAGGAACTGGGACATGCTGTCACCACAACCACAGGAAGACATTCTTATCCAGAGAAGGATTCTATCATTTGGAATTTTTATGAATAAAAAAAATCATTCTTTAGGTACAGGGCTTATGAAATTTTAATATGTACTTGCAAGTAATTAATATGCCATGGAATTGGTCTTATGCCATTTTCCCCATTTATTCATTCAGTAAATATCAATTAAATGTCTACCTATGCTTGGAAATATCCACAAAAAAACAAACAACAGTTTCTACTTATGGAGCTAACATTCTAATTTGACAAGACATACATAAAACACATAATAAAATAAATTACTACTAATCCTTTTAACTACAATAACATTTATATGAAAAAAATCTTAATTCTTAGAGGATAAAATATGTAGTCGCTCAAAGATGGAAATATAACTTCTTATAACTGCTAGAGAACAAATTCAACCTTCTGTGAATTGCGTTTTATTGAGTAGATATAACAAAAAACAAGGTCACAAGACAAGCAGGAAAATTCTAAACTTTCATCAATATCAGCCGTCCTTATAAGACCAGGCTCACCACAATACATGTACTGCATCATTTGATAAAATGTTTTAAACTTCTTTTTATTTTTAATGGACATACAGTATTTTTATCCATATTTAAGGGATCCATTTTGATAATTTGATTCATATGTACATTATATAAGGATCAAATCAGGGTAATTAATATTTTCATCTCTTCCAACTTTTATAACTCTTATGTGTTAGGAACATTTGCATTCTTATTTTCTACTTATTTTTAAATATAGCACCACTTGTTGTAGATTCTGATTACCCTACTGTGATATATAATGCTAGAACTAATTTCTCCTACTTAACTATGTTTTGGTACCCGTTATCTAACTTCACACTTTCACCTCCTGCTTATTTTTCCTAGGGTCTAATAAACAATATGCTATTCTCTTCTTTTATGAGATCTACACATTTTTTGCTTGCACAAATGAATAAGAACAAGTGGTATCTGTTTTTCTGAGCCTGGTATATTTCATTTATCAAGGTGTCCTTTGTTCTATACTCATTGACAGAAATGACAGAATTTCATTCTTTTTAATGGCTGAATAATAATGCATTACATATATAAGATTTTTTTATCCATTCATCTGTCACTGGGCATCTTGTTTTATTGCATATGCTGGCTATTGTGAATAGTACTGCAGTAAACATGGGAGCAGCAGGTATCTTTATCATGTAATGATTTCATTTACTTTTGATATTATTTTGAAAATAAGCCCACTTGCTATAATAAATTTATAGACAAGAAAATTGAGAAACAGAGAGATTTTCACATTACAGAGCTTAACTAGTTATTTAAATAGGGCTAGAACCCACACAATCTACTCCTGGAGATGCTAGACTTGACTGTGAATAGGATACTGTAATAAATCTATTTTTGGAAAACTTTGCCAAACATAAAGAGATATTAGGAGCCAAGGGCATATTAAAATGAAGGGAGATAAATGTTACAGTGCATATAATGCTATTTGAGAAAGAGGACACCTTAAACAAGAAAATTAAGGTTCTTTTTGCAAGACTATTCTAATGTGGAGATGGTGCTTAAGGCACCATTGATATAATGAGTAATATTTGATTCATCCAATTAATGCTCCTTGTTTTAATTTCAAGATTATCAATTAAACTTCTGATTATTATTTGAGATCCCAAGTTTAACACCAAGAAAAAAGGTACTGGCTATACCAATATGAGTATTATGATGCCCGTGACACGTATAGTTCCTTTGAAACATAATAAGTTTGATCACAATCTTATTTATCTGTCACATAAGCTTGGGTAAAAGCTAATAGTATTTCATGAACTCTTAACACAAAATAATAATAACAATAATAATAATAATAATAATAATAATAAAAGTGAGCAAATAATCTAAACAGACATTTCTAAGAAGAAAAATATACATGGCTAACAAATACATTTTAAAAATTTAACATCCTTGATAATGAGGAAAATACAAATTAAATCTGCACTGAGATTTCATCTCACTCTAGTTTGATGACAATCATTAAGAATACAAATAATAATAATTGCTGGGAGAAAAGTACAATGTTGGTGGGACTGCAAATTAGTACAACCACTTTGTGAAGCGATATCCTAGGAATAGAACTACCATACGACCCAACTATCCCACTCCTTGATATTTAGCCAAAGGAACTAAAATCAGCATACTATAGTGATACACACACCCCAATGTTTTCACAGCACAACAGCCAAATTGTGGAAGCAGCCTACAAATAAATGGATAAAGAAAAGGTGAGTGTGGAGGACAAGTTATATATATAGATACACACACACACACATACACACACACACACACAGAGAGAGAGAGAGAGAGAGATGCAATCGAGTTTTACTCAGTCGTAAAGAAGAATGAAATTATGTCACTTGCTGGTAAATGGATGGAACCAGACTACATTATGCTAAGCGAATAAGTCAGACTGAGAAATTCAGGGCTTAAATGTTTTCTGTCATCTGTGGAAACTAGAGAAAGGTGGGGGAAGAAATTTAAAAAAAAAAAATGGTGGATCTCATGAAGATAGAAAGAAGACCAAGAGTAGAGGAAGAGGTATCAAAAACCCTAGAAAGAAAAGACTCTATTTAAAAAAAAAAAAAAAGCTGGCACTCAGAAGATTTAGCAGAACTTCAAATTCTTGATAGCCTTTCCACCACGAACATTCCAACCGGATGGATTTCTGTTTACCTTATGTATTGAAAACTACTCTAACAAGGAAGGTCCTTATCAAACATAAAATAGCTATACTAAGGCATGTCATATCTAACTTATCCTGCCTGATTTTTCTGCACATTACTTATTACCATTGATAGTTAGTTGTCAATTTTTATCAATCTTCCCTCATTTGCTTATTTTTTTTTTCTTCTCTATTTGTATTTAGTTTAGAGCCATATTTCCTCCTCTGTCCCCAGGCTCAAAAGAATGAATGGATCTATCTCTGAATCCACTGGGAATAAGCGACAGAGTCCTCTTTCTGAACCAGTGTGACTTTAGAGGCATATTTATTACCAAGATCAAGGACACCACACTGAGAAGTTTTTGAGAATCAGGCAACTACTTGTCCTCCACACTCAGTGGTTTTTGTAAGCTTCTTGATTCCCCAAACTTCTGTAGGTCTTCCTTTACATGTTACTTCTTTTGTGGATAGAAGGCCAGTGTTTAAGGGCTCTAAGTATATATGTTTTTAAAGAAAAACTGATTTTGTTTTAGTGAAATTTAGATTCCTGTTACACATTTAGTTCCCTGTCAGATATTAGTGTTCAATGAGTTTAGAATAAAACTGAAATTAATTTATGTTTTGACAAATGAGATTTTTTTAAAGGTTTAAGCTTTCAGTGAGTTTCTTTCCTCTTGAGTGATCGAAAAAGCTCACTGGTAGTTCAAAAATTACTTCAGATGACAAAAATCACACATTAACCAAAAGTATTCATTAAACAATATTATTTTGCCAAATATCTTGATATACTCTGTTTACTACTTGTATTCAGATTCATAAATGAAAGTTGATGAAAAGTATATTTTTTCAACTCCATCATTTTGATGGAAACATTCATTTTGAAAAATAGTTTATTATAACTTTATTAAAACTTACATATTAGATGAATATACTAAAACTAAAGTTTCTATAATTTTGCATTTTACCTTTCATTGTAGCATCTTATAACTATTGCTACAAAACACCACAAACCTGGTGACTTAAAACAACAGAAATTAATTTTACCACAGTTCTGTAGAAATTAATTTTCCACAGTACTAACATAAGGCTAGAATCAGTACCACTGGGCCAAAAGCACCACTCCTTACTCCAACTGTTCCATATTCTGGATTGCTATGACCCAGTGATCTGCAAAAGGTACTGCTCTAACCTCCAGGGTTTTTCTTATGCATCTCTTTCCAATCTGTAGTCAATTGTATCTTTTCGACTTTATTTCTATTCAGTTGTTTTATCTAATCTGCACCCTAATTGAATACATTAATTCTTAGGAGAAAACTAGATATCCTGAGGAAACTAAGCATTCACAGAGGCATTCACATGCTTCCAAAATATTACCAATTCCCCTTTCACACTTAACACACTGTGGTTTCCGGTGCCCACCTACGTGCAATACTGTCTTGTGAAGGCCGCTGCCAAGGCTGCTATGCTCTCCACATCAGCCCAAAATGTATCATATAGAAAGTTCTCAGCAGATATTCTGATTAGATTAATATTGTCTCTTTCAACAAAAGGGAAATATTTCTACTTTTCTGATACTGTGTGTGTGTGTGTGTGTGTGTGATTCAGATTATTTATCAATAAAAAAATTAACTGAAATGATTTTGGGTGAAACTATTTTGTGAACATGGACTATTCTTTAAATTTCTTTCAAAGTTGAAAAAGCAAATTAGTATATTTGGCAAACTCAATTGTACTTTTTTTCTAGAGAGTAGACAAAGAATTTTTGAACTCTGTTTTTGCTTCTGATCAAATCTCAGCTGTAAAACATTTTCTAGTAATATCACACAATAAATCCGTGGTTCCTTTTATACTATTTTAATAACAAAATAATTTCATGTTATATTACATAAATTGAGTTAAAGCCTACTGTGGTTTCATTAAGAAGGTTTGTTTAAATTTTCATATCTCTAAGTTCATATTAGCTTCTTTGGCAATGAATTACATTTTAAAAGTATGCTCAATATTGTCTTTCAGATTTCCATAATCTTCTAATTATATAAATAAAACAGAATGAAATGGTGATAGTCATTACATTTAAATATTTTATTCTTTAAAAAATTTAAAAATTAATCCATTATTGTCTTTTGAGAGTCTTTCCTTTGATATCATAACTGTTTTCTCTCTGGTATTCTTTTTATCTCCTCACTGAATAAATTTTCTGTTTAATGATTAATAGCTTTTGAGTTTACTATAAAATTAAAAAAAATGTAGCCAAGTAATTAATTATAAACATCAAAAATCACTAATGAAATAATTACATTAATAAGGGTAGAAACACCAACACTTGTGGAATAGACAGTCATTTACCTACAAGTGGGGCTAGGCCAATGGAGAAGGTGAAATTGCAGATGGAAAACTCACAGAAAAATTACACAAAGAATCCATTATAGAAATAAAAATTAAAAGGACACCTAAGAACACACACAAAAATTAAAGCACAATGAACACCTTCAGTTAATATGAAGTTTTTTTGAAAAGCCAATATAGGAATAGACCAAAAGTATTAGAAAATAATAGAAATAAGAAATGGCCACAATTTGCTAATCTACATAAAATTAGAACCCCATTCCCTCACGAATACATGATAAACAAGAACAAAAATCAAGTAACATACTTAAAGAAATTTTTCATTAAAAATATGGAAACATCAAGTTACATACATACACTATGTACTAGGATAAAGTGATTGATTATTCACACATATCATACTTATAGTATTTTAAAGAAGAAAAAAGAATTCTATAAGGAGCTAAACAAATAGATGAGAGAAAATCTTTGGGACTTCAGAATCCTCACAGTAGCATTTATCTTTAACATGGAGCCAAACCTACAAACCATAAAATCTACAGACATAGATTTAAGCATGAAAGCACCCCCCAGGGAGTATTGCTGACAGGAGACCTTTTTCAGGGAGGAGGCCACTAGAAGGTACATGCTAGACTGGAAGGAAATATCTAAAGACAATGTTTAATACCTTGGCCACAGATCAAAGATAGAAAAGAATGTCAACACTAAGTAGAAAGAATAAAATGAAAATATTTATAAATGACACTACACAATGTAACAAAAAAGAAGGAGGAAAGAATGTAGGAGGTTGAAAAGTTCACTGGTAGCCTCATATCGTTCTTGAAAATTCCATCCATCCCTGTGGTGTTAAATATTTACATGCCATAATGTATAAATCTATTTCCATCCCTAATTCTCTATTAGCACTTTAAGCTGGGTATTTAATTACCTAGTTTTCATTTTTAATTGGGATCTTGTGTAGATATTTCAAATTTAGTATCATTTTAATAGAATATGTTATTTCTCTACACTACAGCCCACTTCTTTCCATGTGTTCTTCTTATCAACAAATGGCTCTTGTATTCATCAAAATTTTTAGAGCAAAATTCTATGAGCTGCTTGTTTTTCTTTCTCTTATAATCTTCCCCATTGATCAAGCATTTAATTTCTGTCAAGCATTCCTACTAAAGATTTCCTGAATACGTACACTTCTTTCCAAGCCACACCATGTACTTGTATCTATTATCTCTAGATTTTGTTTTGCTCCACTTAAAATTAGGAGTACTTTATTTAAAAACATAAATTAGATGACATTACTCCCAAACGTAAAATTTTCCAACAGATACCATTTAAAATAAGATCGGTATCCCTTGCAGTGGTTACAGACCTGAATGGATTTACCACCACCCTACCTCTCTGAAGTATTTTAGTTCATTCCCTACCCTCCTTTCCATTGTCCTCTGAAGCCATATCAGTCTTTTTTCTGGTTTTTCGATATTTTTAAAAAATTTTAAAATTAATTCATTATTGTCTTTCGAGAGTCTTTCTTTTGATATCATAACTATTTTCTCTCTGGTATTCTTTTTTTTTTATCTCCTCACTTAGAGGATTCTGCTAGCTATCCTTCATCATTGACTTTTTTTCTTCTTTTCTTTATATGAATAGCCACCGGTATCTACTTAAATGTCATCTCCACATTGAGGTCTGAATTAACCCAACCCACCAGAGTAACATAGTTTAGGGATAAACTGCAAACACCTATGAAAGAGAATTCCTGTTTGCCCATTCATGGTTCCTCAGCCCATTGGCCACAGTATTGTTTGAATATATTGTTTGTCATACAAATAGGAAAACTGAGAGTGCAAGGGGGATCTGTTGACAATCATTCCAGAACAGATATAAAAACAGGGCTTTTTTCCTAAAAGGGATGAAAAATAGTCTCTCTATCAACACCCATTTTAGGGGGGGATTGTAGAAAATATTTTCCAAGAATAATCTTTCTTATAAAGTTTCTGCAAAAATATATATTCTAGTGCAAATTAACTTAAGTTATAAGTAATAACTACGGCATCCATGCAACTGTTTACATGAGGAATATGCACAAGGTATGTGTGAGTATTTGTTATATGTGTAGTATATTTATATCCATAATCCTTGTTATAATACAATCATTGCATTATAAATAAATCATTGCATTATAAGGAAATTTTTAAAAGAAAATTAAAGAAATTCTACTTAGGAAAGAAAATCACAAGTTCAAGGCCAGCCTCAGCAATTTAGCAAGGCCCTAAGAAACATAGGGAGTCTCTGTCTCAAAATTTTAAGAAGGGCTGTGGCTGTGGCTCAGTTATACAGCACTCCTACATTCAATACCCAGTACCAAAAACAAACCAAACAAACAAGGTAGGCTAGGCTTACAGTGAGATTTTTGAATATAGAAATTAACTATAAATACATAAATAAAATTTTATTAACATAAGAAACTGATGAATAGAAATTTTAAATGTTTAAATTTAACATTTATTGTACTGGAGTTCTAATCAATAGAATATAATTAAGTATATTTCAGTAATTCTTCAATTATAAATTTTAAATAATATAACATAAATTTTCATAAAATATTTTTTCTTTGATTGCCCTGATTTTGCTTTGTTCTCAATATCTTACAAACATATTTTGCTTTAAAATATAAAACTAATTTGGAAATTAATCTTGTTAAACCATTAATACAAAAACCAGAAAAGTAAGTAAAGTCTGCTTTGTTTTGCATGTTCTGTCTTGAGTGGTGTTCTACTGCTTGATTGCAAAATAGACCAACTTTTCTGTCTTTCTTAAGCATATTCAGGCATTTTGGCACTTTCCATTTGTTTCACCCCATAACGTAAATGTAGTTATTAACATTCTAACACATAGGTGGTAAAAGCCAAGCTCGATGATTCATAATATGAAGTCATTTTTTCCCTTTTAATGAGAAAGGACTTAAAGGAAACACTATATTTATAGTGTTTATAAAGCTCATAGCTATGACATGAACTGATATTTACATAACAGAGAGTAATAAAGCATACATTTTTAAAACACATTTAAACAGTATTCCTGAAGTAAAGTTAAATTTTTTTTTTAATGCTGGTTTAGCCTGAGTTCTTCAGAAAGGAGAGCCTAAGTTATGTGACTTTTGTATTATCACTTTATTATAATATGACTTCAAGAAGGAACGTCCAAATAGATTCAAGTATACATAATATTAACTTACATAATAAAGGTACAGTTTCAATAAAGGTACAATTTTCAGGTCCAGGTTAAAGATAGACTATTAAATTATTCATGCTCCTAAAACTTGCCAAGTTTTCTGAGAATTAGTTTAGTCTCTAAATTACATAAAAATTAATTTATCACAAATTATAGATTTAAAATAAAAGTATGTTGGGGGAGAGTGCTTCTGAAGATGAGGATCTTAAAGGGATATTATTCCCATGTTACTATACCTCATTTCACAAGAGCTAAGATGTGGAAATACTTAAATGTTCATTCACAGATAAATGGGTAAATAAAAAATATATGAATACAACAGAATACCATGAAATAAGTCCATGGAAGAATATCAGATGGCCTTACTCTACTAAGTTATCTAAAATTGTCAAATTCATAGAGTCAAAGAATGGTGGTTGCTAGGATATGGGGGAACAGGAAATTGCAGAGATGCTGGTCAATGGACATAAAGTTTCAGTAAAGCATGATGAATAAGCTTTAAATGTCAGCATTATGATATTGTACCCATAGTCAAAAACAGTGTACTGTACACTTAAAATTTTTAAAAGAGTAGATCTCATGTTGAGTGTTCTAACCCCAATAAAACATATTTTTAAAGTGGGTTGTAAGCACAAAATTACTAGAGGAAATATAAAATATTATGGTTAAATGTGAAGCATCCCCTAAAAGCCCATGTGTGGGAGAATGTGATTAAGTTTGTAGGAGAAATGGTAGAAATATGAGAACCTTAACCTAATCAGTGCATTAATCCCCTGATAGGAATTAACTGGGTGGTAACTTTAAACAGGTAGAATGTGGCTGGAGAGGGAGTCATTGGGGGCATGCCTTTGGGGTATATATTTCTCCCTGGAGAGTGGAGCTTGTTCTCTTTCTCTGTTTCTTAGTGCCATGTTTCCAGCTACTTTTCTCCATCACACATTTCCACCATGATGATCTGTCTCACTTCATACCGAGAAATGAAGTTGGCCATTTTAGGACTAAGACCTCTGAAACCATGAGCTGCAGAATAAACTTTTTCTCTGATAATTATTATTGGCAGGTCTTTTGGTTAGAGCAGCAAACAAATCTAGCATCTATAAACCCAAAGAAGGAAGAAGCCCGGTATAGTGGTGCATGCGTATAATTCTAGTGACTCAGAAGTCCAAGTCAGGAAGATAACAAGTTTTAGGCCTGCCTAAGCAACTAAGCAAAACACATTCTTAAAATTTAAAAAATAAAGAACTGGTGAAGCATTTCAGTCGTAGAGCATACCCTAGATTCAATCTCTAGTACCAAAAAGGAAGTGAGAATAAAGCAGATTAAGTCACTGAATAACATATAAAAGAATTTTTAAACTCAAAAGTAACAGAAAAAAAACTACATATTAAAGAAAATATTGCATCTGAATTATAAAAAAGTTCTGTTCTTAATAATTAGGGAATAATTATTTTAAATTTTAAAAAATTCTATAGTTAATTATACTGCATGAAATTAATGAGAAGAGGTCTTTAAAACATGGAGAAATTCATATAGTAATAAATGAACAGAAGATGAGAATTTTAGAAAAATATTTAAGAAAGTGAGCAAAATGATAAAAAATGAAAATTACCATCCAAGAAATCCATTTTTCTGAGAAGAAAGGCAAAATATATTAAGAAATATAGGCTCTCTATTAATCTCATTGATTGTTTTGCTGAGAAGAAGCTTTTTAGTTTGAATCCATCCCATTCATTAATTCTTGATTTTAATTCTTGCACTATAGAAGTCTTATTAAGGACCTAATCCGACATGATGGAGATTTGGGCCTACTTTTTCTTGTATTAGACACAGGGTCTGTGGTTTAATTCCTACATCCTTGATCCACTTTGAGTTGAGTATTGTGCAAGGTGAGAGATAGGGGTTTAATTTCATTTTGTTGCATATGGATTTCCAATTTTCCCAGCACTATTTGTTGAAGAGGTTATCTTTTCTCCAATGTATGTTTTTGGTGTCTTTGTCTAATATAATATAACTGTAATTATGTGTGTTAGTCTCTGTGTCCTATATTCTGCACCATTGGTCTACCAGTCTATTTTAGTGCCAATACTATTCTGTTTTTGTTATCATTGCTCTGTAGTATAGTTTAAGGTCTTGTATAGTGATGTCACCTGCTTCACTCTTCTTGCTAAGGATTGCTTTAGCTATTCTTATTCTCTTATTTTTCCAGATGAATTTCATGACTGCAGTTTCTATTTCTATGAGAAATAAAGAGCCTACAGCTTGAGAACAAATTTTTATCACTTGCACATCAGATAGAGCACTAATTTCTAGGGTATATAAAGAACACAAAAAGCTAAACACCAAAATAAACAAATAACCCAATCAATAAATGGGCCAAGGAACTGAACAGACTGTTCTCAGAAGGTGATACACAATCAATTAACAAATATATGGAAAAGTATTCAACATCTTTAGCAATTAGAGAAATGCCAATCAAAACTACTCTAAGATTTCATCTCACTCCAGTCAGAATGGCAGCTGTTAAGAATACAAACAACAATAAGTGTTGGAGAGGATGTGGGGGAAAATACACACACATACATTGCCGATGGGACTGCAAAATGGTGCAGCCAATATGGAAAGCACTATGGAGATTCCTTGGAAAACTAGGAATGGAACCACCTTTTGACCCAACTATCCCTCTCCTTGGTCTATACCCAAAGGACTTAAAAACAGCATACTACAGGGACACAGCCACATCAATGTTTATTGCAGAAAAAATCCCCAATAGCTAAACAGTAGAACCAACCTAGATGTCCTTCAGTAGATGAATGGATAAAGAAAATGTGGTATACATACACAATGCAATATTACTAAGCAATAAAAGAGAATAAATTCATGGCATTTGCAGGGAAATGGATGGAGTTGGAGAATATAATACTAAGTAAAGTTAGCCAATCTCCCCCCAAAAAAACAAATGCCAATTGTTTTCTCTGATATAAGGGGGCTGATTCATAGTGGGGTTGGGAGGGGGAGCATGGGAGGATGAGACAAACTCTAGATAGGGCAAAGGGGTGGGAGGGGAAAGAAGGGGGCATCGGGGTAGGAAAGACAGTGGAATGAGATGAACATCATTACCCTACGTACGTGTATGAAGATATGAATGGTGTGAATATACTTTGTATACAATGAAAAATTGTGCTCTATATGTGTAATACGAATTAAAATGCATTCTGCTGTCATGTATAACAAATTAGAATAAAAAAGAAAAAATATAAACTGTCAACTGTTACAGTACAAGTATTCTAAGAATGTTTCTGAAGAAGAGTTTGAAACATACCAATAGATTTTAAAATGCAATATGTTATGGCTGATCATTTTATACTGAATCATATGAAAACAAGAACGAAATACTAATAGAACATTCAACTAGGATGTGCCAAAATGCCCACCCTAGCTATGTAAAAATATCATTTAGTCTCCTTAGGTACTTGTTCACTAGCTAAGTTCAGGTTCATTGTTTATAACTGTAATTTTGCCCCTCTTTATGAGAATGCTATAATACTGTTCTTTATAAAAAGTAAAATCATAAAAACCAAAATTATGCTATATAAACATGGGTAAAAATAAATACAATATGCTCAAAAATATATTACCATTTAGTCATTAAGTGCAGTGTTGTAGACACATAGTAACCACATGATAGACTACACATAATATTCTACTCATTTAAAAATCTATGTAATGATATTTTGTCAAAACAATTGTACACACACATCACAAAGAGAAATATATACACCAACACATCAGAACTGAGAAGTAGGTTCACTACACTGGTTGCCAACTTAGACAAGTCTGCTTGGCAGAACCCACCCCACACATACACGTTACATGAAGTGAGCATATTACTTTACCAACGGGTGGCAAGACACATGATCAGATAGTACCCAAGGCTCAGGAAAGCTGCCTAGGGCAAATGAAGTTTCATCTGCTTGTTCCTGACTTGTACAATAGCTGAGAGACTCTGGAAAGAAGCCCAAGTTGGATTTTATAGGGCAGAGTAAGAGGAAACAACAGGCTGTAGTGTGAAGGACATCCTATTTCTGGAAGAGACAAGAACAGAACCAGACTGTTCTGGCCAACTTCCCTTTATCTCAGGGTATTGCATCCAATATATTTTGTAGTTATTCTTGAGAGCTACAGTTGGGAAGTCCTTAGCTAGTTAAAAGTTGCCCAGAACTGTCCCCACCACTTTAGAAGTCAATTGCAAGTCCTTGGTTGAGGCCTGTACTTCTGACCAATTGATTATAAATCAGGGGTTCCATAACCCCTGATTAAATTCAACACCTGTCTCAAAAAAAAAAAAAAAAAAAAACAGGGAAAAAAAGGAAAAGAAAGAAATTTGCTGGAATGGCTTGCAGAACTCAGGAAAAATGTTTTATTTGGTATTGGAGGCTTATTATAAAATAACTCAGGAACATCCAAATGGAAGAGATATATAGGGCAAGGTATGTGAATGGGAGATTCACAAAGCTCTCATACCCTCTTCTCCGAGTTACTCTACCAGTTTTACATGTGTTCACAAACCCAGAAGTTCTCCAAACTCTACAAAGAAGCTTCCTTATGTAAGCATCATTGATTAAATCATTAGCCATAGGTGATTCAATCTGTCTCTAGCCCCCTTTCCTTCCTAAAAGGCAGATGTGGGGCTTAGAGTTCCAAATGTCTAATCATATGATTGGTTCCTATGGTAACCACCCATTAAACTTATTATCATAAACCCTGTTACGAAAGGAACCTATTGTACAGAACAAAGGGTGTTCCTCTCACCACTATCACTTAGTAAATTCCAAGGTTTTTAGAAGCCAGGAACTAGGGGATAAGACCAAATATTATAACAAAAGATGTCCCTATTATCCTTATCACTCAGGATGTTACAATAGTTTTAGAAACTCGTGTCAGAAACCAAAGAAAGATACCAAGTACATATTTCTTACTATATTATAGTAAATGTCATAGACTTTTAGGTATAGGAAAAAAAAAATCACCTAATCCACTACTTATTAAATATACTAATTATAAGAGCGATTCTATATCTGTCCTGGATATCAGGCATTTAAGATCTACTCCCATCCTCTTTTTTACAACAAGTGACTTAATTGTAGGATTTGCATCAATAAGTTCTATCTTACAGTTTATTACTGGTTGGATTTTCCCACTGAGCAGCATTCCAGGATGTCAAAAGAACATGATACTACTGAAAGGGAATTGATCACAGAACTCTTTCTTTGAGCATTGTCTTGATCAATGGATATACTCTGAGACATTACAATCTAGTTTAGCACCATTTATGCAAAATTATTAAAGTGGTACCAGCACAAATGTTAGGTTTGATCCAAGTCCTAAATTCACAGTAAATTAAAAGAGAGTAAGGTAGTTACCAAGATTTGATTTTATGCAATTCATGGAAAGTCTATAGAAAAGGTTATTGCCTTAATATCTGGTGAGAATCCTAAAGATTCTCAAGTTCAACTGGGCTAGCAACTCGTTAGAACATCTGCTCATAAAGTAAAGGAAAATAAAGATGACCTGGAACCAACAAGGACAATGTGAACTTGTGCCTCACTTTTGCTCTTTCTGCCTTAATGTTACAGGTGATTTGCTGGAGAAGCTGATACTCTAAGCAATAGTGACCGATTCATCTAGCTCCGGAGTCAGAGATGCAGAAAGTGGACCTCTGAGGACAACTGGAGGTGCTGTGGATCTGGGTGCTTCTTCACAACAGGAGAAGTGAGCAGACCACCAGCATGATTCCAGGCACTGACCTTCAGAACATAGAATGTGCTTATTCACTTTTGTCTTCTCAATATTGAGCAAAATTTTCATTATGGCCTAACATAAAACCATAGAGAGGAGAGAATAATGGGAAGTAGCATTACATCGTAGCTAAGTTCACACAGTACATAGTCACCACACTGAGAAAGGTTTAACCTTTTGGTTGATGGTTAGAACAAGAATTTGTGAACGAGCCAGTGCATAGCTGATATTCTCTGAGTACCCATTACAGATATGCACTATCAAGTTTTCCATTTATCATATATCCCCTACAATAAATTAAATGTTAGTTTCCTACAGAGCTTGATGTTACAGTACTTTTTCAAACAAATTGCTTTCACCAGTCTATAATAGAGAACTTATTGATAGAAGCTTTGAGTGTCCACTGAATCATTAGCAAGAAAAATAGTTTTAATCAGACCATAGATTATTCACCAATATCAATATACAAAGCAATGTGCCAGCCAATATTTTCCCAAAGAATCACATTTTTATTCCTCTCAGCTTCATCCACATATATTTCAGGCTTTTTCTTTAACCTGACTCAAATAAATGTCACAGAAAACATATGCTTTTATGTGAGCAATTTTATATTTTATTGACACAGACTTAATTAATGAATCTTTTTGTATTGAATTTCTTCTCTTAAAATTGCATTTAATTTAGAATGCTTAACTGTGTCATTTGCTTTCATTTTCCATGACAAGTCAGATAGAAACTTATTTGGGTCATTAATTATGTTTCTGTGATTTATATATAAATACAAACAATAAAAGTCATAATAAAATTTTATCTCTAATTTGTTCTTTAAATAATCCTTAATGTTCACATTATTTGGAAATATGAGCTATTTCCCCAAATATCACTGAGGAACAATTGACCTTTACAAAACATAATGACAAAACTTTCTTATCCTTTATGAGATTTAAATAGTTGCCAATGCAAATCTTATATTCAACTGCCAAAGATACTTATCTTCTAATCCAAATAAAAGATAAATCAAAATTAACATTTAGATCATTTTTCCAATAATTAGGTATACAGTTAAATCAATATACTTCTCACTACTGCAGTGAAACTATTAAAGAATGACTATAATAAAATATGCATTATAGCTTCAGATTTGGATAAATACACTATTTCTTCACAACTTTCACTTTAGTATCTATTTTTTTAAATAAAACCATGATATTAACTTTAAATAAATTCTGTTATAATAAATGCTTCATTTTTAAGATATGGTTCTTTAGATAAGATGACTGATTAATAAGTAATTACTGTATACTTGGTACTACGCCAAAAAAACACCACATTTACATATTTTCTTAAATTTTTACCAACCTAACAAAGTACCATTTTTATCATTACATTTTATAGACAAATTGTTTTAGAAGTTAAATACTTTGAAAAATATTGCACAACTTCCAAGGAAGGAAGTTGAAATATGAAATCAGTGAGTGCCTCAAAAGCAATGCTCTTGCTTAAGCAACTTTGGGAATTTGGAAACATAGCTTGGGGATTAGAACAATGTTTAAATTAAAATGTCTTCATTAAAACATTAGCATAGGGCTGATATAAGCTCTGTATAAACAAGGCACCAAATTTTAATAAGTTGTTACTTTTTTTTTCTATTTGTGAACACTTGAAATTATTAAGAAACTGTTGGAACACTGGACTGAAGAATAAGTGCTGTGAGGAAAGAAGTACAAATGCTAAACATATGAGTTCAGGACGAAACAAAGATGACATGTTGATTCACAAAAACAAGTTTAGTCTCTCATATGTAAAAGAAAATCGCAACAGAAATCCAATTTAGTCAGTGACAACAGAAAAATATGGCCAAATGAATAAGACAGATACTTTTATATGCTTTCTGAGAAGTTTGTATATGGCATTTGACGAGAACCATCTGTGGCTTATGTGTGGAGTATATTACTCAATGATGCCTAATGAATAGGAGAATCTGGTGTTTGGGAACTTCCAGTGGACATTTCCTCTGGTTGGCCACTCAGACATATTGTGAGCCCTATTTACTTCTGCCTCAGGTCACCCCAGCACCAGAGATGAGGTGATTTGTTGTAGCTGTACAGCCCCTCTGAGATGGGTGTGACCTGCTAAGATACCAATCTAACTGTTGACTGCAAAACATCTGGAAGCAAGATTCCACCCCTGAAAGACTCCATCCCTGCCTTTGATGTACCCCCTTCAGTAAACCACGGAAGCTATTTTCTAATTGTCTAGCCCCAGCTCCTGTGTGGACTGGACCTATTAGGGACTCCACTTTTTTGAAAGTGTCTTTCCGACTTTGTCTTTTGTTCTTCACTAATTATTCTAGACTTTAATTTCTTAGGTGGCTTACACCCTCGTTGGCAGGAAGAAGAACCCCCCAGCAAGGCACTAGCTGCCTCCCCATAGAAAATAATGGTATTATAATTATTATTATAATCATTGTTGTTAACTGGCTTGATAGTTTTCTTTCCCTTAATTCTTCAAAAACTTTAACATTCATAAATACACTGAAGGTGTTCTGTTTATGAAGGACTAAGTCACTAACAAAATGGCCCTCCTGAATATAAAATATTAGCTCTGAAAAAAATACCAAAAAAAGTCTGAGTATTCTGGAAGGGAAACAAAGAAGGTAGGTTTTAGTGGAAATTTGAAATGTCCAAATTTCAAAAGACCTGGAGGGATGAAGTTATCTGCTTGTTGCCTTGACCTTTGAGCATTAGCAATCATTGATAGCATTCAATCATTAAAATTAAAGAGAAAGTTTGATTTGGGGCTATCCAGAAGAACAAAGGGAAGGATCCTGGAGCAAACAGGGTAGCAGGAGAATATCAGGAAACCCTAGAAAGGAGAGAGTCAAAGAAGGGAAACCACAAACTATGTGTGCAAAATTTACTCAGCCATGTATATACTGGAAGCAATTCCAATAACAATTTGATTGACAACCCACCACAGAAGACTTCAGGATATTTGGATTTTAATCAACTTCATTGGTTGTCTGATTGAATATAATTTTTAATTTAATCATATTCAATGCATGCTAAAAATAAAAACCTAAACTTTCTGAAATCTATAAAAGAATTGAAGTCTAAAGAATATGACATAACAATGTCTAGAATGCAATAAAAAATTATGAGATGTATGAAGACAGGAAATAAGACCCATTTTCAGATAAAAACAATCAAAATGACAATATGGAAGTAAAGCAAATTTTGGAATTTTTAGACAATATTTTTTGTTGTTGTTCTGGAGATTAAAACCAGGGGCACTTAACCACTGAGCCTTTGCCCCAGTTCCTTATTACTTTTTATTTTAAGACAGGATCTCACTAAATTGCTTAGGGCCTCCCTAAGTTGCTTAGGCTGCTTTTGAACTTGTGATCCTCCTACCTCAGCCTCCCAAGTAGCTGGGATTATAGGTGCGTGCCACAGTGCCCAGTTTACACAGAATCTTTAAAGCAGAGAGAATCAACTTATTAATAAGTTTAAAGAAAAATTATATATAATAATAAAACGATAATAAATACAAACAGAGAAAGATATTATACAAAAATAACCAAAGAAGAATTTTAGAATTGAAAAATTATCTATGAAATAAAATAATTCACTATGTAGATTTAAGAGCAGATAAGAGATGGAAAAGGAAATAGTCAAAATTGAAAGTTTCAAAGTTATAATGATGAAAACCTCCAAATTTTAGTGACATATATAAAAATCACTGATTCTATGTGCTCAGAAAACTTAGAAAAGAATACATATAGATAGAATCAGGATTCAGCATATTATAGTCAAACTACCAAAATCACAGATATAAAGACTCCAGAGAAAGATTGCCTAGTGCATGAAAAAAAAAATAACTGTAAAGTGACCATAAAAGTCTCCAGAGAACCACAGACCCAAAACGGAGAATTAATATCTTTAAGTACTGAAAGAACAAATCCAACCCAGAATCCTATAACTACCAAAAATATCAGAATAAGGAACAGATCATGATAATTTCTAAAGAAGAAAAAATAAGAGATTATCTTTGCTAATATAGTTTGTGTAATGCACAAAACTACAGGGTATTTTTCAGCATGAGGGAAAGTGCTTATTATGACTTTTCAAAAACAAATGAAGAACATTGAAAATAATTTGTCTCCTAAAGGTTTTAAAAGGCAAAGAATTGCTTAGGGTAAAAATGATACTATTTTCTTGCAGATATATATTGCAGATATATATCCAAACTTTAATATTCAATAAGGATTTGTTCCAGGAGCTCCCAAACTACCAAGAGCTACCAAATCTGTGATACTAGATTCCTTTTTTTTTCCTTTGGAATTCTTTATTCCCTCATTTATTTTTTTATTTGTTTTAATTAGTTACACCATGACAGTACAATGATCTTGACATATCATACATTTGAATCAGATGGGATATAATATTAGATTCCCCTTTAAAAAATGGTGTAGTGTTTACGTATGTAAGATTAAGGTTGTCTTTTCTGTCAAAGTTAAGCCTGTGGTTTGAGCTCCCAACCTGTATCCAATCATATTTATAGCCCTTCCCTTTGCCCTTCTCAATTTTAGAATTAGCCAGTCGCATAGATTGTAATTTTGAGCTCCTCCAATAGGAGCAAGGGACAGTAATGCCTTAGGGATAACAGCAGGCACACTGCCCACTCAAGGGTGCCTGCTTGCCAGTCTTTATTCACCCTTTGCAGAAGTAAATTTTGCACACCCTTCTGAAGAAGTAAACTTTGTCTTGCCAAGCTTCTTCTGAGTTTGTGTCTGATTCCTTGTGGCATCCCATATTTTTATTTTTTTCTCCTCTTCTTTTTTTTCCATGCTGGAGATTGAACCCAGGGATGCTTAACCACTGAACAATACCCCCAGACCCTTTTTGTTTTTTATTTTAAGACAGGCCCTCACTAAATTGCTGAGACTGCTCTCAAACTTGTGATGTTCCTACCTCAGTTTCCTAAGTCGCTGGGATAAGCATGGGCCATGGCACCCAGCAACCCAGTATTTCTAACATATAATCCACACAGATTCTCCCGTATACTTACATCATCTCTAGATAACTTATAGCACCTAATGCAATATAAATCTTATGTAAATAGGTGTTATACTGTATTGTTTAGGGAACAGAGGTGAGCAAAAGTCTGTACTTGTTCAATATAGATGTAATTTTTTCCTTAATATTTTCTATCTGTGGTTGTCTGGTCCCACATACAGAGAACCAACTATAATAATATGTGCAATAACTATCTTAAAAAGGATAAGAGTAAGAAAGATAGAATTTTATGGCTTCAGGCTTACTACATCTTACATAAAGTGGCATAATATCAACTTGAAATGAACTGAGAAGCATGAGGATAAATATTTTAATCTCTGTCTACTAATTAGATAATAAATAAATTAAGACAAAATTTTATAATATAGCTCAACAGTTCAATTACAAACATGATTGTTCAAGATGAAGGGATATTTTTATAAAAATAAAGGTGCAAATTTATTGGAAAGACATTCATAAATGTGCTGGTACTGAATAACAGAGCCTCAAAGTACATGAATATATAAAGCAAGAAACTGACAGAATCAAAGACAGAAGCAAAATAATTCCACAAATACCAAAAGGAGACTATAGTATTCTGCTAACAGCAATTGATTTAAAGAACAATACAAAAATAATCAAAGAAGACAAAAAGTATCTGATGCATCTCAAGATAGACTATGGGATGCTCATAAATCAAGTCTCAATAAATTTTATTTTTAATTAATTAATTAATTAATTGGTACCAGGGATTCAACACAGAGTGCCTAACCATTGACCCATACTCCTAGCCAGGTTTTTTTTTTTTTTTTTTTTGAAACAGAATCGCATTAAGTTGCTTATGGCCTCACTAGTTTACTGAGACTGTCTTTGAACTTGTCATCCTCCTGTCTCAACCTCCTGAATTGCTGGAATTAAAGGCATGGGCCACCACACCTGGCTAAATCTCAATAAAGGTTTAAAAGATGAAAATCATAAAAATGATTGTCTTGAACCAAAAGAAATTAAACTAAAACTAAAAATAATGAAATACCTAGAAAAAAAGTAAAAATTTTGTAAGTTAACCAACACATTTTTACATAATCTGCAAATTGAAGGGGAAAAACAGAGAAATAAATTATTTCAAACTAAATTGTAATGGAAACATATCAAATAAAAATTTTTGGAATCTGTGGAATGCAGCTAAAGCAGTGATTGGAGGAAAATGTAGTTTAAATATTTATATTAGATATCTAGACACAAGTCAACTGGAATATATATATTTTAATATCACATGAAGTAAAATAGTCTAATACAATGAATAAATTTTGGTTAATTTCTTATTAGCAAGACTAGCTGAGAATAAAAAGGGCAACAATTGCAAGTGATTACAGATTCATCAGAAAGAAATTTCTAAAGCCAAAAAGCTATCTCCAGAATACAATAAAAGTAAAACATGAAAATGAATTTAAAAATCATACTCCAAAATGAACCACTAAAACAACTTATGTTGCAATTATATGGTCAATATATTTCTACAAAGTGTGTAAAAATTAATAACACAGAACATAAATCTGAACTCATAGAATGCCATATTAGAAGACTTAAAAAGTCTTTCTATAAAGCCATATCTCAGTGAGAAAAAAATGCTCATTATCTTATTCTTGCCAAAGTAGTGTTCAGTCTTTATTTCTAAATTTTTTATTTTATCATGTCTCACTTGTTACTGGTATTTGAAAAAAACCACCCTAGGAGCAGATTCAACATTAGCCACAAGCTTCTATTGTGTTCTTGATTTAAAGTTCATGATCTACTTATTGGCTCTAAAGCCCTGCTACTCTCTAAGCCATTAGCTTGTCTAAGAAATAATCTTTTGCTGTACTGAGTACAGTAACTATGTTTAATGGTGAGTCATTTAAAAGATTTAAAAAAATTCACAAGAAACTAAAAATGATAGATTTGTCATATATAAAAATATGTAATTTAGCTAGAACTTGTTTTTTGAAATTTTTCATCTTAGAATTGTTGAAATAAGTATACACAGTAAGTCATTAGACTTTTGTTAATATAATCAACATGCATATTTGACATCTATGTACACTTCTATAGTTTTATATATACTTATATATGATAAGTGTCTTAGATTCAAAATAATATTCTTAGCATCAGCTGTTTTATATCATAAAAAAAAAACACTGACATTTTTAAACCTAATTTTGTTTTGAGCTTGTGTAGCTTGTGCAAAACTGATTCCGGTGCAGTGTCCAGCTGAGGTGCAGATTCTTGGAGTCCTGAACAAAGAATTGAGCAGGTCATACAGAGAGTATAGAGGGTAAGTAACACTCCATAAGATAGTGTTGTGTAGGCTGAGTGAGAGAAAATGGCTCAGGGCTCCAAAGTCTGAATGTCTTACCTGCTGAGCTGTGCCTAGCCCCTGCCCATACAGACCAGATTTAAGGTCCTGGTCCATTTGTTCCCATTGGTTACTTTATTTTCACCTAATTAGAATACATAAACTGTGGCAGGAGTTGCCATGGGCAATAAGCCCTCTGTGGCAGGATTTGTTATGGTAATGGGACTTCTCATAAACAGGGACATGTTGACTCATCTTCCTGTCTCATATCCTGGTCAAGATTTCTCTTGGATCCTGCCTTCACCACCTTGACATCCCTAAACTCCTACCTCAAAGCCCAAGGTTCAATCCTCAGAACCACATACATAGAAAAAGTAATTTGTTTTTCAAATTTATATATGGATAAAAATATCCTAACAAAAGTTATGTAAAGAGATTATCAGAGAACAAATATTACTTCTTCCTAGGGAAAGAGGCTAGTTTAACATCAACTACAAAATGAAATGTCTTTAACTGGAAAGAAAAATTTAGACCTCTCAAATCTCAGAGGTCTCTATCTCTGTGGAAAACATACTTCCCTGATAGTTTTACTAGGCAAGCCAGACAACAACAGTGGTTGAGAGTACCAGATTTGAAATCAAACCAGATTTGACCCACACTTTATTACCTGTGAGACCCTGGAAAGTAGTTTTACTTCCCTGAATCTTAGTTTCTTCATCTGTAAGAGAAAAATATAGTATACCTCAGGGGATTTCTGCAAAGATTTAGAAATTTAATGCATGAAAGCATTCAGCAGAGTGATTCTCACATAATAAATGCTCAGTAAAAAATGATGTTTAATACAACAAAAGTTACTTTATTATAAAATCCTGAATTGTTTATAATCCCATACCACCATATAAATTTGAAGTTTTGTGTGAGAAGGAAAGCACTGGAGCAAGTACTTTTAATAATAAATTAAGAATAATTAAGTAGCATTATATAAATTACTCAAGACAAAAGGTGTTTTTTTAAGAAAATATATAATTATTCTCAATATAAGGAATCCCTTTACATTTATATAATCAGGGACAAAACCAACTTGAGCATAAATTATATTCCCTAATATAGCCACATGTTCAGAATTTCTTTTGATGAATTTCTTTTAAGGAGAAACACAGTTTGATGGAGCTGTAGTTCCAAAACAAATTGATGAATTCTAATTAAAAGGTTAAGGCTAGGATGGAGAATCAATCTGGTCTGTTATGAATGAGGCAAAGGATATGTTATTTAAATGGTGTGTGTATGGATGCATAAAAGTAAAAATTTATAGTTAGAAGAAAAACAGAGTTAAAGCTAGTACGAAAAAAATCCTGCAAATCATATAATAAGAAAAAAAATTACTAGCCTCATTCACAAAAAGCAATGGAATGCAAGACTCAGGAAAAACTCCTACATGGCATTTGAGAACCAAAAAAAACACTCAACAAGTCTCCCTTCTCCTGGGAATTTGAAATGATTAGTGGCATGTGAGTATGTGCTCATACTATAATTATTCCAGCCTAAATTCATGCTTTTTTCCAGGAAAAGGTATTTATAACCAAGAGCAGAAAACTTAAATGGTCTGCAGAGCCCCTGGTGGAACCTCTGTTGGTAAGAAACCATGATTATTCCTTGTTGTACTTCTGTAAAACATTAGGGACCAAGCACACAGGGACCAAAAGAGGCAAAAATGAAAGGTCACCATCGGCTGTTCTTTCACCTTTAACAAAAACAAAACAATAAATACATATTACTTCCTCTGGACCACACTGTTTGCCAAGTGACATTAACCTCCACTTTTCAGAGCACCAGAGGATATTTAGACTGATGAAGAGGTAATAAATTGGAAGTGATATTTGACTGCTCTTAGCATTATAATTAAAACAGAATGAAGACAAACTGAACAACCCCAGTCTCATTAAATATTTTAATTACCATTTCATTGTCATTTAAAAAAGTTTAGGAAAAAAAGATGTGTCCTAGAGAGGGAAGGCATTCTCAAATTTGATAGATCTAACATCCCATAAGTCAAAGGTCAAAGAGAAAAAGGCTAGCCAACTCTTTTAAAATGAAAAAGCAGATAAAAGGAAACTTACAAAAGAAAAACATGCACAAATGTCAGCAATCATGAGAAAAGACTCAATTTTAAACTATTGAAGAAAATCAAAATTAACATAACAATAAAAAAGTCAAAATTAACATAGCAATAGCATATAACATTTGTAAAGTAAAATTTTCAAATTAATTATTGATAATATTTTTAAATATATGGATAATAAATAATCTTTGATTAATCATAAAAATATAATTTGTTAAAGGCTTTTAGGAAAACATTTTATAAGTATCTAAAATTTTTAATCAACCACATTAAAATTATAACCTGTCAATTTCATTTTTAAAAAGCCATCTGCAGATTTCCTCTTAGATAAGGCATAGATGTGACTTTGCCAAGAGATATCACAGAAGAAATTGAAATTACCCAATTTATCCATGTATAATCATAGTAAACAATCAGAAATTTTGCAACAATTACTTGTAATCACCAATATGCAGGCAAATAGAATAGTTCAGTATTGGGGTTAGAACAAGAAAGAATTTAATTTATTTTTTGTATAATAGTACAAAAGAGAAGCTTCTCATCCTTAGAAAAACAATCCTTACTCTTTACTCTTAATAGCTAAAATCATCAGCAGATATCTGTTAGGATAATTTCTGAAAACTTTGAGTATGATGTATTTGTGTCATCATCTCCCCAAAATTGCCTTTCTTTAGACATGAACAAAACATCTTTGAACTATATTGGATTCTCTTTCCTTAAATTATATCATGAGATACCACATCACAAATTATATAGACATTATTTGTATTATACTTTGTGTCAATTATATAAAATACTCGTGAATAACACAGTCTCCTGGGTTTGTCTGAAATTAGACTATTCAATAATGCCAGATTCTAATAGTTAAATTAATTAGAGGAAGGAGATAATACTGGAATGACAGGTAAAATCATACCCTCTTGACATTAACCAGAGACTTGAGGAATTAATACCACCAAGTGATAGACTTTGATGTGATATGATATGTTTACTCATTCTCATTGCCAGATGGTTCGAACAAGATAATAAAACAAATTACAATTCGAAACATTCATATTAATTAATCTACTTACTTTTATTAAGTGCCATCCTTAATCTGCATTTTTTTTCCTTTTATAAAGGGGATTGGAACCAAGTGTCTTGCAAATGTTAGGAAGTGCTCTACTGCTGTGCTACATCACCCATTTTTTTTTTCTTTTTTTTAGTTGCCCAGGTTGATTAAAAGTGTGTTCCGTCACACCTGGGTAATCCTGCTTTATATAGCACTGTGAATAAATAAGTTTCTTGTTCTTTTCATTGCATTCAAGAAATTATATCCAGCTGATGTTGTGGCTCAGTGGTAGAGCACTTGCCTGGTATGTGTGAAGCACTGGGTTTGATTCTCAGTACCTGTATAAATAAACAAATAAAATAAAAGTCCATCAACAACTAATATATATATATATATATATATATATATACATACATACACACACACACACACACNTTTTGAAAGGCAGAAAGATCTAAAGAAAGCAGAAACCAAAAGAAAAAGTAGCCGATTATTTCCAAGATGAAGACAAAGATCTGAACACTAACTGATTTGGTTAACAACAGGTTACTGGTTACTTTTTTTTTTTTGGTAACCTTTAAAGAAGAGGGAACTTCATTATCATGCCAATTGAAACTGACCTCTTGGGCAACAGGGCTGTTATCTCTTCTCACTGATTTCTTGAAAGGTCGGTAAAAGCTTAGTTTTGGTTTGGTGATATGGACTGCAGTCTCACTGATTCCATTTTCATTTTCATTTTGGTCCTGTTGGGGCCTAGTGCAGGAACTTAGTCTAAACAATGGCCTCCTATGATTTTATTTCAAAATCCTCTCCTGCCTTTTTAATCATGGAGTCTCTACTTCCATTTTGTGTTGAATTGGGCTTCTAAGAAAGTTCTCATTTGAATAAACTCTTCCAAAACTTACAAAAAAAAAAAAAAGCACTTTTTATTCTTCAATAAGAAAGTCTGAATAAATTATATGGGATTTTGATTGTTTTGGTTTTCTTTTGATTTGTGTACTGAAGATTGAACCCAGGGATGATTTAGTACTGAGCTTCATCCCCAGCCCTTTTCAACAAGTTGCTTAGAGCCTTCCTAAATTGCTGAAGCTGGCCTCAAACTTGCTATTATCCCAAGTCAGCGGGATTACAGGCCTCCACCACTGTGCCCAGCATTACATTATTTTGTAAATAGAGTGTCCTTTCTACAGATTAAAAAAGATCAAGTAGATCTATGTTTATTGACATGGTTATAACACTAAATAAAATAGTACTTTATTGGAGAAATAAAGTATTAAGAATAAATAAATAGTATTTTATTGGGAGAAAATAGCATTTTATAGCACATATGATGTAGATAAATATTTATATATTACATAGATATATAAAATATACCTGTTCTGGAGTTTTCAAGATGGTAGAATAGAGGAGGTCACTTTCTTGGCTACTCTGTGGTGTGAAACCAAGAAAGCAGACAGCAGCTTCTTAGCAAGATGAGTGAACAAATAAAGGTGGGGGGAATTTCCTGGAATTTAAAACTGGACCTTCTAAGCAGATTGGAGTCTCAGGAGGCTGGATATAATAAAATAAGAAAGAAATTTCCAGCCATATATCCATTGCCAGAGCCAGGCCAGAAGCACCAGTCAGTGGTCTCTCCACTAGCAAAGTGGAAGGATAAGGGAATTAAAGGAACCCACATTTTTAGGAGGCCTGAGATATGTTTGGGTACAGAGCATTTAGAGACCAAAGGCATTGCTCAACTAAACTGAAAGGCTTACTGCACAATATACTTGTGCAGGAAAAAAAGTCGCCATTCCTCCAGGCAGCATGTGGAGGACAAAGGAAAGAACCTTTTTGCAGCTGGGGCCAGGGAGCCACCAGCTGAGGGAGCCAATTCCTGACCAACTTGACTTTGGCCTGGATATACAGGCCCAGTAAACACACACAGGATAACATAGAGAATGCTTAAGTGACCAGGACAAAATCAAACATGAAAAGGAGTTAACACAGGGGACAAAATTGGTCATTGGTCAAACCCACCCAGCTCTACCTCTCCCTCTTCAATCTGGCTGCTTGTAGGACCAACTGGGGGCAATGTGTCTGGCCGGGAATTCAGAAGGGCAGAGTGGGAGAGATCAAGTTTGGAGACTGTACCCAAGATGAGGCAATGTGGGGTCTGCTGGTGATGCAGGGGACCAAGAATTGGCTCCTCCATCACCTGAGTAGAACCCAGGGGAGATCCCGGGTGTACAGTCTTCTAGTGTGAACTGGCAATTACGGAGCCCTAGAGGTGCCCTGATTTAAAAATCTTCAGACCAATTAGCACTCAGTGAGGAGCCTGGGGCACACCTAAGCCTAAACCCTGACTATAGGAATTCCACCTATGGGATTACCACTCTCACTCCAGCAATCCAGAGCATCAAAGATCTAGATGAGTCTACTTAAAACTGCTAAGAAGCTGAGAATCTTTTGAACCCCAACAGACACAATTCTTTAATTTTTCATCAGGAATTTTTTTCTTTTCTTTTTTTTTCTTTTTTCTGCTTGTGACCTTACTAGTATATGAATATTTATACTTACTCATATATTTTTTCTCACTTCTAGCATTTATGAAGCCAGTTATTTTTCATGGATCAGTTTTTTGAGGACTTGAATGTTTGACTAGTATATTTTAGATTTTTTTATTCTTTTAATTTTTACTTTTTATATAATTTTTTATGACCTGTTTCCCTAGATTCTCTTTCTCCCCTTTCTTCCACTAACAGCCAATCTTTATTGTTCTCTTGTGCATTTGTCCTTTAAGTTTTTACTTCTATCTTATCTCTTCCTCCCTTATAATTATCACATCCTACCTATGTCAATTCTGTTCTCTCCCAGTCCACCATTTCAAATTGTAAACCTTTTTTGAAAACATGGTATTTTTATTGTACATAATAACTGATTGTATCATTTCTGTTCATTATGACTAATATTGTAGATGTCATATAGCAGGAATTATTTGATTTAATGCTGTATATATAGATGCATTGGGTGCTGTTATTACTATCTCTCCCTAAACAGTAAGGAACTAGAAACCTTTGGGGACATAATAATTCACAAGATAGAAACTCTACTGCCTCAAATCTATACTCTTAGATGACTAGACACACACACACAAAAAAAAAAAAATAGAAAAGCAAGGGAACAAATTGCCCCAAACAAAACAAGATACTCCAATTACAGAATATATCAACACCACAGTGTAAAACTGTAAGAGAAGAAGTTTAGAATGTACATAGTTAAACTGATCTGCAAGGTTAAAAATAGTGTAAGGAGAGAAATCAGAGAATACAGGAAGTGAAAGATCACTTCAGTAAAGAAATAGAGATTCTGGGGAGGAAGCAAAAATCCATAAATGAAGGAATAAACCAACTTTAAAAATCAATTAAAAGTATTATCAAAAGACCAGGTCACTTGGAGGACAGTTTCAGGCAACAAAGACAAATATATAATCTTGAAAACAAAATTGATCTTGGAGGAAAGGTATTAAGAAACTATGAACAGAACTTACAAGAAATGTGGGGTAGCCTGCAAAAGACCAAATTTAATATTTATTGGGATAGATGAAGGCTTAGAGATACAAACCAAAGAAATATACAAGCTTTTCAATGAAATAATATCAGAAAATTTCCCAAACCTAAAGAAGAAAATGGAAAAACAAGGAGGCTTACAGGACCCCAAATGTACAAAATAATAACAACCAACACCAACTCATATTATAAAGAAAATGCCTAACACGCAGAATTTTAAAGGACAGAATTTTAAAGATGGACAGAGGAAAATAACAGGTAACATTTAGAAGGAAACCAATCTGAATCTCAGATTCTCTCAATGCAGACCTACAAAGCTAGGAGGTCTTGGAATAATATATATCAAGCTGTGGGGGGAAAAAAAGGGTTGCCACTCAAATTAATCTTCAGAATTGATGATGAAATGAAAATCTTCCATGATAAACAAAAGTTAAAAGAATTCACAACTCTAAAGCATACTCAATAAGATATTTCTTTCTTTCCTTATTTTTTTTTTTGGAGGGGGGTGGTACCAGGGATTGAACTCAGGGGTATTCAACTACTGAGCCACATCCCCAGACCTATTTTTTACTTTATTTAAAGGCATTCTCACTGAATTGCTTAGTGCCTCACTGGCTATTTTCCTGTCTCAGCCTCCTGAGACACTGGAATTACAGGCATACACCACTGATCCTGGTTCAATAAGATATTTCATGAAAAAGAAATGGAAAAAAAACAGTGAAAACCAGAAAAGAGAGGCACTAACACTAAAAGAACTGTGAATCAATGAAAAAAGTAATTCAAATTAAAGATCAGAAATGAATCAAAATAAGAGGAAATAAAAATTATATCTCACTAATAATATTGAATGCAAATAGCCTGAACTCATCAATCAAACCCAAACAGACACAACAAAAGACTGGCAAATCAGATTAATCAGAAAATGTGCTGTCTTCAAGAGACCTCATAGGTAAAGACATCCACAGATTGAAGGTTAAAAAATGAGGAAAAATATATCATTCACATGGAATTTTTAAACATGTAGGGGTTTCTATCCTCATATAGATAAAGTGGACTTCAAGCCAAAGTTAATCAAAAGGGATAAAGAAGGACATCTCATACTGCTTAACGGAATTATACCTCAACAAAACATAATAATCATAAATACTATGCCTCAAAAATGGAGCAACTATATCCATCAAACAAACTCTTCTCAATTAAAGCAAATGAACAATACCATAATGGTGAATGGGTTTGACACACCTCTCTCAGAACTGGGTAGATCCTCCAAACAAGAACTAAATAAAGAAGCTGTAGAACTAAAAATACAATTAATAATTTAGACTTAGCAGACACATATGGAATATGTCATCCATTAATGACTGAATACACTTTCTCCTCAGCAGCACAGGAATCATTCTCTAAAATAGACCATATTTCAGACCTCAGAGCAACTCTTAACAAATATAAAAATAATAGAGATAACATCTTGCGTCCTATCAGATCATAATGGAATAAAGTTTGAAATCAAAGATAAAATTAAAAATTGAAGCTTTTCTAACACCTGGAGACTAAATAATATGCTATTGAATGACAAATGGATAGCAGAAGAAATCAAAGATAAAATTTAAAAAAATACTTAGAGGTTAATGAGAATAGTGATACAACATACCAAAAACTCAGGGACACTATGAAGGCAGTACTAAAAGGAAAGTTCATTGCATTGAGATCATTCATTAAAAGAATAGAAAGTCAACAAGTAAATAATCTAACATTATATCTCAAAGCCCTAGAAAAAGGAGAAAACTCAATACTGAAAGCAGTAGAAGACAGGAAATAATTAAAATAAGAACTGAAATCAACAAATTTGAAACAAAAGGGACAATCCTAAAAAGCAACAAAACAAAAAGTTGATTCTTTGAAAAAATAAATAAAATTTATAAACCTTTAACCAAGCTAACCAAGAGAAAGAGAGAGAAATCAAATTACTAAAATCCATGATGATATAGGAAATATCATAACAGACATGACTAAAGACAGATGATAATCAGAACATATTATGAAAATTTATATTCTAATAAAATAGAAAATCTCGAAGACATCAACCATTTTCCAGAGACATATGACTTATCCAATTGAATCAAGGGGAAAGAGAATTTTAAACAGATCAATTTCTAACATTGACATTGAAGATACCATCAAAAGCCTGACAAAATAAAAAATCCAGGACCAGATAGATTCTCAGCTGAGATCTACCTTCAAAGAAGAACGAAGACCAATCTTGCTCAAATTATGCAATGAACTAGAAAAGAAGGGAACCCTTCTAAACTTATTCTATGAAGCTAATATCACTTTCAAAACCAAGTAAAAACATACAACCAAAAGCGCTATACAAATTTAATGCAATTCCTGTTAAGATTCTGATGGCTTTCTTCATGAAAATAGAAAAATCAGTCATGAAATTCATTTGGAAAAATACGAGGTCCAGAATAGACAAAGCAATTTTCAGCAAGAAAAGTGAAGCAGGAAGTATCACAATATCAGATCTTAAATTATACTACAGAGCTACAGTAACAAAAATGGCATGGTATTGGCACCAAAACAGACATGAAGACCAATGGTACAGAATAGAAGACACAGTAACAAACACACATAAATATAGTTTTCTCATACTAGACAAAGGTGCCAGAAATATACATTGGAGAAAAGATAGCATCTTCAATAAATGGTGCTAGGAAAACTGGAAATACATATGTAATACAATTAAATTAGTCCCCTATCTCTCACTGTGGACAAAACTCAACTTAAAATAGATCAAGGACCTAGGCATTAGATGAGATACCTAGTGCTTACTAGAGGAAAAAATCAGCTCAAATCTCCAACATGTCGGCTTAGCAACTGATTTCCTTAACAAGACCCCTAAAGCACAACAAGTAAAATCAAGAATCAATAAATGGGATTATACCAAACTAAAACACTTCTTCACAGCAAAGAAAACAATTTAAAAAAATGTTTAAATAATCTACAGAATGAGAGAAAACTTTTTCCACCTGTATCTCAGATAGAGTATTAACTTCCATATTAAAACTTAACACCAAATAACTTAACACCAAATAACCCAATCAATAAATGCACAAAGGAACTGAATAGGCACTTCAGAAAAGAAATATGATTGGTCAACAAACACATGAAAAAATGTTCAACATCTCTAGCAATTAGAGAAATGCAAATTAAAACTACACTGAGATTTCATCTCACTCAAGTCAGAATAACAATTATCCAGAATACATATAACAATAAATGTTGGTGAGGATGTGGGGAAAATGTTCACTCATACATCTCTGGTCAGAATTGGTGCAACCACTATGGAAAGCTGTATGGTAATTACTTAGAAAACTTGGAACGAAACAAGTTTGACTCATTTTTCCCACTCCTCAGCATTTACCCAAAAGATTTAAAATCAACATAATATTGTGAAGCAGCCACATCAATGTTTATAGCAGCTCAATTCACAATAGCTAAGCTAAGGGATCAACCTACGTGCCCTTCAATAGATGAATGAATAAAGAAATTGTGGTATATATACACAATAGAATACTACTCAGCCTTAAAGAAGAATAAAATCAAGGCATCTGCTGGTAAATGGGTGGAACTGGAGGCTGTCATGCTAAGTAAAATAAGCCAATCCCCCTAAATCAAGGCCAAATGTTCTCTCTGACATGCAGATGCTGACTCACAATGGGAGCAGGGAGTGGAGGTTCACAGGATTGAACAGGAGGGTATGCGGGGGGGNGGGGGGGGGGGGGGGGGGGGGGGGGGGGGGGGGGGGGGGGGGGGGGGGGGGGGGGGGGGGGATTAAAATAATGGAATGAATCAGTCATCCCTTTCCTATGTTCATATACGAATATATGACCAGTGTAACTCTACATCATACACAACCTCAGGAATGGAAATTTGTATTCTGCGTATGTATAATATGTCAAAACACATTCTATGGTTATGTATAACTTAAAAAAAATTAAAAAACAAAAAAAAATACCTCTTTTAAACATTTTGTGAGATTCAGTCCAAATTCATGAATCTGAGAAGACTGGCTAAGTGGATTAGTTTGGGGAACAGAAGAAAGACAGATTCATACATCCTACCCAGTTTTGATATATTGTCACTTGGACAAGTCTATGAATTCGGAGTTTATATCTTCAGAGGAAATTTCAGAACTTTTTCAGTGAAAGCAGTGGGATCATTCCAACCTACCTAAAGAATATTGCATTTGGAGTTTACTTGGATATTTCCATTAAAATGTAGATTTTCATATTCTAAAATAACACAAGCATCAATTTCTGAGCTGCTTCTCTTGTCTGTGTAAAAGCTTGCCCCTAGTTCTGGTGCTCTCCTTCAATCTAATTCTATTTTGCTCAATAATGTAAACAATATTGTTTTTTTTTTTCTTTTTTTCTGCAGGGGATTTTTTTTTTCATTCAAGCTTTTTGGCATGTTTGGTTTTACTATATCTTGTCTTTGTTATCGTGAAATCTTCAAATAATTTCTTCAAAGGATTTGAGGTATTTGGCTAGATTCTGAATTTTTGTGGGAGACAGGGGGTTGCCTAAACAATTTTGTCTCTGAAACAAAATTGTCTATAATCTGAGACATATTCTTGAATCTACATCTCATTCTTTAATCCACTGACATCCCCAGGAGAACTATCTCAATTCCTTCTCTTCTGTAATATAGGCATAATGAACAAAAGACATTTCTATCAATAAGGCTGAATACAAATTTTGTCACTGATCAGAATTGTGAATTTTCAGGCTGATATTCATAGTAGTTTACATTCTGCACCATGTTTCATTATGTACACCGTGATTCCAAGGCATTTGTCTCCAAATTTGTCTTTAGGGTACTGAAAGGCACAATGTGGCTAGCTTCTCAGCTATTTTCCCATTCTTAGCATAGGTCTTTGCATGTTGTAACATATAACAAAAGTAGGAAAGGTGACTTTATGAGCTGAATTGGGTCTCAGACCAAAATTCTTAGGTTAGAATTGTATCCCACAATACCTCAGGATGTAATCTTATTGGAGACAGGATCTTTTTAAAAAGTGATCATATAAAAATGAATTGATCAGGGTAAGCATAAATCCAGTATGACTGATATCCTTATAAAAATTAGGGCACAGAATCATACAAAGAAGACCATGAGAAGACACTGAAAGAAAATAGCCATACACCAGCCAAGTGCAAATCCTGAAACAAATGCTTTCCCTGGACCCTGGTGATCCCTTCACCTTCAATATTGAGCCCCTACAACTGTCAGAAAATAAATCCCTGTTGCTTAAACTACATTGCTTGTGGTACTTTGTCATTAACAGCCATGATAGACTGATATCATCCTATGTGTTTTGTAAAAGAATGTCAGGAAATGTTGAGATCAGAATCAACATTTTGTTTAATGTGCAGGCAGATTTAATATGGTCTCCTAAAAGTTTTTTGTTCTGTAGTTATTACTTCATGAAATATTAACTTTATCTATGGAAAGATCACTTGAGTGGCAAAGGTTCTTAAAACTGGACCTGCTGTTCTTTGCGATTTTTTTCAGTCCTACTTCTAGCCAACCTGAGTTTTTGCCTTATGCACCTTTATCAAAAATTGTGGTAAAGGATTTATGACATTTTTGCTGTTCTCAGTTGTTACAAGAATAAAATAATAGGATTAACAATTGAAGTAGGATTAACATTTATAGTAGGTAGTCTAAGCAGAAGAAATCTAGCTGATTGAATTAATGCTTTGAAAATTAGTCCCAACAAGTAATGAAGAAATTTAATTTAGTAGAGTCATTGAACCATATGACTTAATAGAAAATAGCTTGGGAACTAAATTTTGAAGCTCTTGGCAGACTGTGAAGAGATGTAGCATTTACATTGCCATTAACTTTAAAGGAGAATTGTCTCTCATCTGTCTTATGTTGTGAGCACAGGGTTTCCTTGAGACCCAAAGGTCAGCTCTTTGGGGTGTTGCTACAAGCTGATAATATTCAAAAAATAACTGTCCCATTTAACTGAAAGTATTTTTTGAAATCTTTTATTTTATCTTGTTCACTGTTACTACAAGTTAACCTGAAATCATGAACTGCTGCAAGCCCTACTCTGAACTGATGAGTACACAGATGATGGTTAATACATTGATATAGGGTCCTGGGCAGGGTGGACAGAGACTCTAAATTGTTGCAAACACTCAGAGAAGGATGCCTTTGTCCTGGCACCACTGCATTGATATTTTGTTTTTGTAAATGGTTGGAAATTAAAGTGTAAACGTAAGCCTTTTCTATAGGAAGCTGGGAAGTCACAATTCTATTCTGACAACAAGAAAAAATGTAAATAAGCTGAAAATTCAACTCCTCTTAGATCCATATGAGATGTGAGATCACCTGGAACATCACTGCTCCCCACATTACCAGGGTAGACGGGCAAATACAGAGCATCATCTTACCAGTGTACAGACTCATCAGCTGAAACCTCCAGGGAACCAGTATTAAGTTAGGAAAACCTGAACTTTGACACTGCGTGAGGCTCAATGTGAATAAGTGCAAGAGTTAAAAAAAAAAAAGGCAATTTATTAATGTTAAGGGAAGGTACTTTTGTGTATCTTACCTTTAGAAACTCAACCAGGGTGTCACAGTAAACATCTGAGAAAAAGTATCCTATGCTTCTGGTAAGACAAAGGGGAAATGAACTATTTAAAATACCCCAGATCATTCAGAGCCCTGCCTGCTAGAGTAAAAGCAGATCCCAATAGACAAGAAAGAAAGAAAATCCTCAATGGAGCCTACTCTAGCCATTCTCTCCTACACAATAGGGAAGGAAAACAGAGAAACATTTCTGAAATTCAGTCTGGAGCCATAATACTGCACTTCCTTCTACCCAATGCATAGTGTCTAAAATTGCAAGGCAAACATACCAAACAGTAACAACAAACAAATATCAGCAACATAAACACACACACACACACACAAATACACAAAGTGAAGAGACAAGGAAAGCATCAAAAGTAAATGTGCACAATGTGGCAGAGATGTTGTTACTAGATATAAAACAATGACTTATATGCTAAAGGTACTAGTGATAGACAGCATGTGATAGCAGAAAGGCTACGTAAGTAGAGAAATGAAAATTCTAAGTGGGGAAAAAAGCAGCAAAAGGAATTATGAGGATATAAAACACTATAACAGAAATGAAGAGTGCCTTTCATTGGCTTAGTAGAATCAACGTAGCTCAGGAATGAATCTCAAAGCTTGAGAACATCTCAATAGGAACCTCCAAAACTGAAAAGCAAGAGAATAAAGACTGGGGGGAAATTTTAAACCAGAGTAGAATGTCTAAGAACTACAAGAGAAGTACAAAGGTATAAAAAATATAAAAAACACAAAATGGGAATACCCAAAAGAAAAGAAAGGAAAAGAAAAAAAAAAAAAACACCGATGACAGAATTTCTACAATTTAATGTGAGATACCAAATCTCATATTATTATCAAGCTATAGAAAACCAAAGAGAAAGGAAAAAAGTTCTCAAAAAAGGCAGAGGAGTAAAATACTTTACCTATGGAGATGCAAAAAATCAACACAGCTCAGGAATGAATCTCAAAGCTTGAGAAAATCTCCAGAGAAACTACACAAGGAGAGAGCATAGAGTGAATATTCCAAACTGTTGAGAGAAATAAATAAGTACAAACAAACAAAAATCCCAGAAATTTTTACTCTGTGGTATTATCCTTCAAAAGTGAAAAAGAAGTAAAGATTTCTCAGACAAAACAAAACAAAACAAAAAAAAGGAAGGAGAACTCAACTGTATAGCCAAAATGACTAGTAGAATTCATTTTATTCTCAAACTCATGAAACCTTTACTGAGATAGAACACATGAACCAAAAAACCACATCCTCACAAATTTTAAAGAATGAAAATCATATAATATTTGCTCTTAGAATACAATGAAATTGACTGTGAAAAGATACTATCAAGTGAATTAAAAGATAGTTCACAGATAAGGGAAATTATTTGCAAAAGACATATCTCACAAAGGAATGTTATTGGAAATTTACAAAAAGAATTCTTTAAACCCAAGAGTAAGAAAATAAACAGCTCCATTTTTAAAATGTGTAAAATACCTTAACTACTTCCTGAAAGATGGTATACCAATGGAAAATAGGCATATGAAAAAAGGTATTTCCATCTTATGTTATCATGGAAATACAAATTAAAATGACAAGGGAAGACCATTACAACTGTATTAGAGAACTCAAAATCCAAAAATAATGGCAAAGCCAAATGCTAGAGAACATATGGAGCCACAGGGACTTTCATTTGTCTCTGGTGGGTATGCAAAATGTTGTAGCTGCTTTGGTAGAAGATTGAGCAACTTCTCAAAAAAACTAACCATACTCTGACCATATGATTCAGCAATTAGGAAAAGGGAAAACTAGGAAGACCATAAGAAGATTAGGAAAAGGGAAAACTAGGGAGACCATAAGAAGATTAATGGTTGCCAAGGTTAAGGGGAAGAGAAGGCTGCACAAGCAGAACAGAACTAATTATTTTAGAGTAGTGAAAACGCTTTTATGATTCTATGGTGGTAGATACAAGTCCTCATACATTTGTGCAAACCCATAGAATGTATAACCATGAGAGTGAACCTTATTATACACCATAGGATTACCAATTATAATAATGGCGTCACTCTGGTGAGGGTGTTTATGCATGTGTAGGACAAGGGAATGTATAGGAAACCTGTACTTTCCTCTCAATTTTGTTCTAAACCTAAATCTACTCTATACAAATAAATAATAATATTTTTTAAAAGTAAACAATTTTCAGATCAATACTATATGGGACAAAACAATGTTTGCAATCCAGATTCACTTATAAGCTACATGTTTATATCTCTGATTAAAAAGAGATAACTGGTGCTATAAGGCAAAGTTCTTGCTTCTAATGCCTGTTTTGCCTAAAAATATATAGGCTTGGACAACTGTATCTCAGTTCCATCATATGGTAAAGTGAATCATCTGCTCTATTTATGCACTGAGTTGTGCTATTTTAACAATTTTTCTTTTCTCAAACAGATAATAATTCTGATTAAGGAAAATGGATACAAGATACCAGTTTAGGGGATCACATTCATTACAGATCAGTTGAGAGTTTGGTGGTTGTAAGTAACATTAGGAACAAAGGATATGTATATCACAATCATTGCTAAAAGAAATATGATTATTTTGTAAGGTGTACATTGTTTTGTTCACCTGATCTTCTGGTTTTCAGGGAATTCTAGTTAATGACCAGCTAATCATTTTGGCAATTTATCCTGCTCACAAAGCCATGTGACAGGTCCATAGATGGACACATCATGCTAAGCCAATGAATCTCTTCACCAGGATTCTGAAGTTGAGAGAGAAAAATATTTCTTTTGTATTAAATGTCTATTAAAAGTTAAGTCCTACCACTTAGAACAGAAAGGTCAAAGAAACCACTAAGTTTCCAGTATTTGGTCCTATATAAATAGGCCAGGCACATATTTTAAATGAATGAATTAATTAAATTAGATAACAGATTTGAAATTTCAAATTTCAAATGCATAATTTTCAGCTCACCAGAGTAGGAATCCTCCCATTCCTCTTTTCCTTCTTCTTTTCTCTTTCTTCTCCCCCACCCCCCACCCACTTTATTTATTTCTTGTGCAGAACACATTCCATTTTAGGTATGGCTGACACTGCCCCTTCAATGTTGGTCACAGGTGAAAGCACTTAATCCAGGCCAGATTATTGAGAACATATTGCCTGCTGTAAACAACAATTTTGACTCAAGGTTGGTTTCAGGATCAGAATTAGTTCAGGACACAAACTAAGCTAGTAGACTCAGCAGGTTCATTGAGATTTGACTCATGGATGGAGAACTTTAAGGATACCACTTTAGGGCTACCAGAGTTAATCTTGAGGACAATGTAGAGCCAGTTTTGGTAATAAGTCACCAGGGTGAGAAGTTTCTCCAAATGATGGATAAAGAAACTTCTCCATTTGAGTCCCTGAATTTAGTTGTCTCTGTTACACAGATTACCATAACCAAAGCTCCCCTTATAAATTCTAGAGTCATAATGAATTCATGTGCCAAACTTCTCCAATGAAGATTGACTCAGTCAACCTATTAGTCAACAAACGTTTACTCAATACCTATTACGATAAGCCATGCACTATGTGAGGGAGGCTTTGAGGCTATAAAAAGTAAAATGAAGCGCCAGACCCATGGAACTCACAGTAAAACAAGAAAGATAGACAAATGTATAAACATTTGCAATGTAGAGTGATGGGGATTATGATGGATGTCCCAAGGGCATACTTCATAAGAAAGTGGTTCACTATTCTTCCTATGTGTGTCTGTGTGTTTCTCTATGAGTCTCTGCATGCGTGTTTCAATAATCTATCTTTCTACATTCTGTACAGGTTGCTCCATAGTCATATATAAAGCATTTCTGGAAATTTTTATTCATTCTTGATCACTAAACAATTGAATTCTCCCTAAGGACCTAGAAGGCCAAAGATAACTAGGGAACATATGTTTACAAACCTGTTTATTCACTAGGTTCCTTTTATAGTCTATTTAAGCTCAAGTTAAGTTAATAGGCTGAGATTCAATAACATTTTTAGAATTGTTAAGATAATGGAACAAAGATTTAAAATTTAAATATTATATGATTATTTCTCTTAAAAATAAAATCATTGTAGTTATTTTATTACCAAATATAACATTAATCCAAAGTAGAATTTTCTAAAAGGTACTATTTAAAGAAGCATACCTTATTCAAGTACTCTTTCAGTGTTCAACATGAACACAATACAGGACCCCTCCTGGGAGAACCAAATAGCCCTCTGCATGTGGTAAACAAAGGCCATTGGTTAAGTAATCTAAGTGGTCTCTCTGTACAGGAGTAGAGTCTGGCTTTCCCTATGTAAATAATTGGTCCAGAGTTTTATTTACTGAAATCAGAAAAGCATGACCAAGATTGGAAGCATCTGTGATTTTTGTGTCTGGGGCAATTTCTGCTTCCTCTGAGAGGTAGAAGAGTCCCTTGTATAAAGCAAGAATAACAGCAAATATCTGTCAGCTGGCTTGAGGCCAAGGAAAAGAAGAAATTGCCCCTTCCAGATGCAGTAGCAAGGAAATTTATACCCTAGAACAAGCCACCTATTTGATTTCTTCATCTGGCAATTCTACATTGGCAAATTATGATGTTGCAGTGTGTCCTCCCTGTTAATAGAGTATGCATGTGTGGAATCTTTAAGATCTGTGAATATAGTGCCTGGGGTACACTCTCACTGCACCTGCCAGAAAGCTCCATCTGTTTCATGCTGCCTCAGGCCCTGTCCAGCTCCCGCTCAAGCTCCCCACATGCCAGCTTCCTCTTGCTGCCTTAGAGCACTTCACCGTCTCTTCTCACACATAGCTAATTCAACTTGATTCCAATGACTCACATTGTCTTCATCTGACTGTGTCACTTCTCTACTTGCTGCTCCTATAATTAACTTGTAAAATTCCCTTTTGATTCAGAAGAGCCTTATTAGAGAATTCAAGACAATATTCCAAACCTGTTTTGCAATAAAGTATAGGAAGGAGTGTGCATGTAAGTTCAGACCAAAAATACACTCAAGCCCTCATTGTGTGCATCACTACGGCATACAGCCTAAGCCAAAACAGTGTATATAATAAAGTCCTTATATAAAATCACAGGAAGGCAACTATGAGGCAGGGTTGCAGAAATCATGTAAATAGGTGGCCCGGTCTATAAATATAATGATAGAAATATAACTATAAGCAGTTGTCAGTCTGTCCGAGTCTAGAAATTAAGAAGTACAGTGTTCCGGGCTGGGGATGTGGCTCAAGCGGTAACGCGCTCACCTGGCATGCACGGGGCGCTGGGTTCAATCCTCAGCACTACATAAAATAAAAAAATAAAGATGTTGTGTCCACTGAAAACTGAAAACTAAATATTAAAAATTCTCTCTCTCTTAAAAAAAAAAGAAGTACAGTGTTCCATTTGTGGCTTTGCCACTGACAGATTTTATACAAGTCAATTAACCTCTATGACACATTATTTTCTACCTTTATCCTTTCACAATAAGGCTTTGAAGATTTAGATGGATATAGGTTAGTGTAGTTTGATTTGTTAAGTGGCTAAGACCCAACAAGTGAAAAACAGAAAACATAATAAAACAGATCCAGATGTGATAATCAAATATATTTGCATCGTTGGCACATTTTACATGGTACTTGTTTATTGAAACATTTCCTTTGACTGTCGTAATTATTTGACTTTTTGTTATATTTTGTTAAAGCAATTTTAATCAAATAATTTTATTCCTTTGTTAATAAGTTACTTTAAATGCTAAAAATATTCTGTTGAATTTGAACAAATATAACAGAAAATGTAAATTTCTACTTCAAAAAAATAAGCAATAATTTACACTTATGTTTAAACATATCTATTGCTGTAAATTTGCTTGGCAGGAAACATATGTTGTGTTTAAAACCAATCTTACATTTGGACATTTGAGGAACCCTACCCTGAACCTTATCCAGGTTAACTTTCATTCTTCAAAGTTGTAAATGGTTTCTTTCAACATGTACATTCAAGGTTACTGGATGAAAAAATAAAACATCAGTAAAGTACTTTCTTCTACACTATAAAAAATAGGGGGTGGGGAAAAGATGTTTCTTTTAAGATATAAGACTTTAATTAAAACTGGCTGTAAAAGTTTTACTTAGAAAAATATGCAGAACATTATTCAATGTTGCCACCTTCAGGACAAATTTTTAAATAATAGTGAAAACGATAGGACTAAAGACAGTTTCTTTCCATAATTAAATATTCAATCTATGATACAGATATAAGGTCTGTTACTTATAATTTTTAAGAGATATAAACATTTGAGTTTTTTCAGATTATAGTGCAAAAGTTGGTTATCTTTTAAGATGCTACTTATGAGGCTTCTATTTGAGTTCTAATAGTTAAGAACTTAATTCTATGTTATCAAACAAGTCTCTTATTAAGGTACTACCACGCAAAGAGGATTATGGATGATTGATATTTTCCTTCTGTTTTTATCTTTCCTTCTATATGACCACATCATTTCTTCCAAAAGTATAAACGATGAAAATAGATTGTGGTCCATGTATAGATGGCAAATGATGGAGGTAGTTTAACCTTAAAAGCCAGCTTATCCTGAACCAGAGTGTCAAAAATTCTTCACAGTAGTTTTACCACTCACCTAGTAACAAATCATAGTTCTAAAATGTCTAACTGAATCTGGTGCTTCAAAATTCAATTTTTATGAGCCAAAAATAAGACTATATTTTATTTACAATAATCTGATATACACAAAGAAATCTTAGACATCAAAAATGTAGGTATGTATGTGATCTTAAACTAAGAATATTACTTGAAATTAAGCAAATTTATTGTCATCAAAAACTCATTATGTTTTAAAGTTTTTTTCTACTTAATTTCACTGCAGATCAGAGAAAATCTTCTTACAGATAAATTCTGGTCTGTGTAAGATACATGAGAACCAGAATCTGTTCCACCTCTAAATCTTCCCATTCAAGCGTTCTTCTAATATTTCTGTTTATTTACTACATTTGTTAATAACTGCCTCTAAATTTAATTCATTGAAGAGGCTTAATTTAAAAACACAGCTTAAAATAATGTAAACTCTTTTCTGTTTGTCATTAAAAGATTTAATTTGAGTCCTTGTTGAAGACCCAATAGAAAGAGATTAAAACCTTTGTACCTCAGTTAATCCATTTGAAAAACAAAATAAGATTCACTCCTTTGTTCAGAAACAACAAGATTCAGATATGGAAATATCGAGAAATGATAATTTCAATTTTCAAGATTAGTTTAGTAGGTAATACAAGAAAATTATAAAATGAAGAGATCTATACAGGTTAAGTGTGATAAGATTGAAGAAACACTGTGCAGAACTCAATTCTGATTCAAAATTATATAATTAGTAATGCACAGAACATGTAACCATGACTTAAAACCTTCAGTATGTTTCTTCAATCTTGTTTATGAGTTAAAGCCAAACTAAATATAAATATATTCTGTGCTCCCTTTTGCCCTGTTCTCCACATGCAAATAAGAACAAGTCTCAGATTTCAAGGCCGTCTACTTTTCCTCCTGCACACCTGCAGTTCAGCTTGGTGTCATGTTGAGGAGGTAGGTGCATAAGTACACAAAGGGACTGCGCCTGCTATTGAGTTTTCAGAGCTGCTGACACTGCTTGCTGTAATTACCATGCTCATGTGACTACCGCAGCGGACTAGAGCCCCATAGTATTCACACAAAGTGGGACAAGTCCCCATCCAACAATCATTCTGGTCCATGACTTGGGCCCCAAAACACTACTTTTGCCTTACCCATAGTTTTCAGGACTTTATAAAGCAGCTCTTCACAATATTTTTATATCATTATGTTTATTTTATTAAACATACAGAAAAGTAGACACGGCATACGAGAACAACTTTTTAAATTTAAATAAAATGTTTACCAGTCTCTGGCTAATGGGTTTCTGACCTCTGGATCTTGTCCTTCAGAGGACTTTGCTCAGAGCTTGGTCTGCCACTCTGCCATCTTGTTCCGCTCCTCCCATTAAAGGGGTTCCCAGGGCAGAGGGACAGGTGCATCCAAAGCCCTAATGCCAACTTCTCTGGACACCAAGAACCTCAAAAATCCCTGCCTACGTGTTATCTAGTTTTGCGTGGATCTTCTAATTGTGCTCAGCCAAAGGGTGTTTCTAATGAATGCTAAATAGCCATGACCAAAAGTAGATGTCACCTTTGGTATGAAATTTTATAATAGATGATTTTCAGATTTCATTCTTATCCTTGACACTCAGTGTCCATTTCAGTATGGCTATTCATAGTATTTAATTAGGAAATTTTTTCTTGAATGGCTTTTTATAACATTCTCCTGTGTATTTTCTATGTTTTTCCTTTCTGAATCTCCGGTTACTCAGAAGTTGACATCCTAAGCAAATCTTATGTTTTTTCCATCTTTTCTGTACCTTCAATCTCCTTCATCCATCAGAGAAAGCATCTATTCAATTTTCTGCCATTAATAAAGTTTCCAATTTCTGTTTGAGTTTGCAAAGTGGGGGAACAAACATAAGAATATAAAGACTCTTTTCTTTTCTTCATGTCCATATTCTGGGAAATATCCTTTTGATTGTTGGAAGTTTCTTTTGATTTGTTTTTATTTCTACCAATTTTTTTTAATTTTTAAGAGTTTTTCTTTACATTTTTAGGATCTTATTTTAATCTGTGAATATAACAGAGTGTCTTATCTCTCTAAAAATATTAACTAAACTGAAAATCTTTTTTTTCCATTTTCATTACTGACCTGCTTCTCAGAATATGGTTATGACTTTGAGAGATACAGAATAGATAGCAATGTGATTAAATCACAAAGTAAAGTTCTTTATTAAAGTATTCAGTCCTCTGACCTTGAGACACTTTTCTTGGACTTATTTGCCTCCTCTTAGGAGAATTCCTTTCTCAAGTACTAATGTGCCTTGTTCAAGTAGTCCCTTGGGGGATATATCCCACATATCCTCTAGACAGGAAAGAGATTAGAATGAACATGGCTTAGACTGAAGCAAAAATCCCTGCTTATTTTAGAAGATTGCTATTATAACCAGATGATTCTCCCACAGAGAATAGTTAATTCAGCAACTCTTTACTAAGAATTTTCTATATGGAAACCACTGCATTGGTATCCATAATTCATAGCCCTTTTTTCATGCATTCATAAGTGAGAAAATTACTATGGAACTAAAAAAAATGAAGACAACTTCACTTTAGTGTTTGAGTCAGAAGGATATCAGGGACTATTCCAGATGTCATTCTGTAGGTAAGAAAACTGATAAACTTAGTGGTCTAAATATTCAGAGGGCTGTACCCTCACAGGGGATTAATAAATCTCCTGGTGGATTTGTGGTCTTGCCAAGCCAAATTGAGAGTCAATGGAATAATTTAGGGAATTTCTCCATTAAACTAAAAAATCAATTGCCTATGGTATATTAGTTAGCATCTTGGGCAAAATATAATTCTTATGTCCAAGAGAGTTTTCTAATCAATTCTGAAACCATTCCAAATGTCTTGGCCTCTGAGCTTCTGTAACAGCATAACTCCTGCTATATAAGCCAAAATGTAAAGGCCTTTTTAAAAACTGCAAATCTATAAAAAGATATATTCCATGCTTGTATAAATATATCAAAATAGATTCTACTGTCATGAATAACTAAAAAGAATAAATGAAAAAAAAAAAAAAGAAACCAAAGTCTGTTGCTGAGTGCAAAATTTGCTGTTGGCATATTAAACAGACTGCAGTTATTTATTAAAAACATTACAATTCTTAATATAAATGGTACTATGCCAAAAGTCATGCTATACATTATACATACACAAAATTTTACTGCAATTTTGTCTGAAAAGTTAAGTAAAAATATTTGTCTGGTTTTTCTTTTGAAATTGCTAAATTTCAAAATACAAAATATTCACTTGTCTTCTTCAAGTCACTTTCTGTCACCATCACCTTATTAGATAATCAGAGGGTCTAATGTATGACACTAATCTCAGAGGCAATTCAGTGTTGTGAACTGTAGCTTTTTCATTAACGTTCAAACAAATGGATATCATCAGGCGGGAGTGTCAAATAATGATACACAGGACCTACGCAGGGAGTGTGAGTTAGATGTCTTCTAGATCACTTCCAACTTTAAGTTAGAAGTTTGCTATAGAATTGCGTTATAGCATAGATTGATATTTTTGAGTCTAGAAAAAAATCTAAGGATATTTTATTCATTAAGGTTTCATTAAAATGTCTTTACAGATATATTACTATAGCATCTGCTTTCTGTACCCTGTATTATACCATCACAATAAATTTATATTATACCTATAACCAATTGTATATTACATATCTACACAGCATAAGTATGCTCAATAGTAATGTGACATTAAAGAAAAAAGTTAGCTGGTACGGTGGCACATGCCTGTAATCCTAGTGACTCCAAAGGTAAGCAGTAAAACAGGGAAGCTTCACAAGACTGTGTCTTAAAACAGAAACAAGAAGGGCTGGGGATGTAACTTAGTGGTAGAGTGCTCTTAAGTTCAATCCCCAGTACCACAAAAAGAAGAAGAAAGGGAAAAGGAGGGTAGGGTAGAGGAGGGAGGGTGAGCCAGAGAGCCAGGTGTGGTGGTGATGCCTGTAATTCCAGTGACTCAGGAGGCTGAGATAGGAAGATCATGAGTTCAAAGCCAGCCTCAGCAACTTAGCAAGACCCTATCTCAAAATTAAAAATAAATAAATAAATAAAAATGAAAAATGCTGGCTCAGTGGTTAAGTACCCTGGGTTCAATCATTGGTACAAAAAATAATAATAAAACTTTGTTTTCATACACAAATATACATGTTCCATGTATCATGGATATTTTTACAAAGAGAAGCAAGTTCTGACCAAATTAGGTTAATAAATAAATGCAATGATTTTAGGGAATCAATGTAGTCCAGAAAACCTTTTTGTCCCTCTAGGCTACCTTGGCATAGAACGAGGAGGCTTCCATTTCTTTGTAAAAGCAAAACCATTTGATGTAAAGATAATAGTATGCTGAGAAGGCAATCCCTTGAGTGCATTCTACAGGGTTGAGCCTTCATGGCCAAGGGGTTGGTACATGCCAAGTCAGCAAGATGCAGCAACTTAGAGACCTTTAATTCCACAGACACAAAGCACTTTCACCAAGTTTCCTAACCCAATAGTTTTCAGAAATGAATGCTTGAGTACCTGTCTTTGTACCTCTGCTGCATCCAGGAAAATTATCTGCCCCCAGAATATAGTTTTAGGCCAATCAGGCAGATAGTAAAGAGAATCCCAAATGTTTGAATTGTCACAGCTAACAGCTGGCAAGTGCCCTTTTAAATTACATTTTCGTGTGCTGAAAGTTTTTGAAACCTCTGCTCTTCTGAAACATCTGTAGAAGAAATAAAGTATCTTATTTCAATTTATGAAGCACAAAACTATCTATAATAAATGCTAATGACTAATTAGATAATTATCATGTACAAATTGTCAGGGTAGGATCTCAGCAGGATGGAGGGCCATGTAAGAGACATGGACAAAAGAAAACAGAATTGACATCACAAGGCAGTGAACGAGTCAGGAATGGTGTTCCAATAAAGAAAATAGGAAAGAGGCGATTTGAAAATATTGAATAGGATAATAGGTGTGAGTTGTGTTTTCCCTAAAGGAGTAATATTATCAGAGAAGGAAGGAGAGTTTATAAGACAAAAATGCTATTTGCTGATCAGAAAGAGGAGGAAAGCTTAAGTGGAACCAGATATGCCATTAGTATATTTGAGTGAACCAGATATGCCATTAGTATATAATATATATATAATATATATATAATATATATATAATATATTAGTATATAATATATATATATATATACAGACATATATATATAATATATAATATATATATATATATATATATATATATATATATATATATATATATA
>NW_026000078.1:3665963-3711993 GCF_001458135.2 Marmota marmota marmota | reverse complement strand
TATATATAGACAGCACCTGACAAGAGTAAAACAGAACTGTGGGATGGATTTGGCAGCGCCTGGCAACCAAAGAAATTTGAACATTTTTTTGGGGGGGGCAGGTAATGTGAAATCATGAAAGGTTTTCAGAGATAATTTAAGACATGATCTGAGCTTTGCTTTAGGAAGATCATTCTATTTGTTTTGTACAAAGTGCTATTGGCAGGGGAAAGAATAGAAACAGGAAGTTCATCCAGAAGCCCTGCAGAATTTCAGCCTCCAAGAAGAAGGGCCTAAATCATGGGACATATAGAAGGGAGTAAGAATAATTTGTGTATGAAGACACTCAAAGTTGTTGCTTAATGGCAATGTAAGAAGGTGCAGTAAAAATCGAAACTGAAGATGACATTGGAATTTAGAGTCTACTTGATGTACTGGAAAAAAGTCAAAAGAAAATTCTGAGAATCAGTGTACAATAGTATTTTTAATCACAAACCCTGGAGTGGAAAAGATCGGAGTTTGAATTGCAGCTCCATAACTGATCAACATTGTAATCTCAATATTTCTGCATCTCAGTTTCCCCATTTATACCAAAAAATTCTAATCAAGTACCTACCAAAAAGTGATGACATGAATTCATCGTAAATATTAGTCTCTGTAATTAGTACTATTTCAAGCAATGAAGATTACCTTATATGTATTGAATTTGCAGCAACTTACTGATGTTAAATAAGCCATTAGAATTGTGGCATTGGAGCTCTGGTGGAAAGCAGAGAAGATATATGGACAGGATTTGTTTAAGTCTATAAATACTTGAAACTTTTGGAGCTCTCTACTGGGAATTATAGAAGTCTAATTTTCTAGACTCTGAGACCAAACCTGGACATGCTTTGTGAGTCCCTGGTATTTTGCAACAAGCAGAGTTTTAGCATAAGAATTCAAAATTTGTTTGTGATTGGAGAAATCTTTGAAAATAATCTTTAGTTATACAGGGTTAAAGGGCTAATGATAGGCAATAATACAAAATGTAAAAAGAGAAAGAATATTTTAGTTTGGGGATTATTAATCTTCCACTCTGATATTCATCCTCAGGAATGCGTACAAAGGACAATTATGCAGAGACAATTAAATCAAGTTTGTTCTAAAGTGATCAATAGGAGACTGCATGGGTTTACTAGGAAAACAAATCCTAGGCTACAATCATTTGGGGATTAAAAAAAAACATTTTATTAGTTGTTGATGGACCTTTATTTATTTATATGTGGTGCTGAGAATCAAACCCAGAGCCTCACACATGCTAGGCAAGCACTCTACCACTGAGCCACAACTCCAGCCCCCACTTGGGGATTTTGATGAAGTTATAAAGGGGACTTTTAATTCTCTGCCCTTACTAAACTTATATTCTAGTTGGGAGACCACACAACAGTAAATATTTTTTTTACAACAGATTGCACTTTGTGAAGATGATAGCAGTACTACCACCCCATTTCACAGGTACTCCAGCAATGTGACTCTGATTCTCCCCCATTGAATGGTGGCATCTATGTAATCCTCTTTAAAATGAGGATGTACGGGTGATTATTTTAGCCAGTTAAATATGCTGGATATACGTCCTCTTGTTTTGTCAGCATCAAAGTAAAGCAACTTGACTTCAGGCCTCCATTCTATGAAAAAGCCTAAGCGAGTCCTTGCAGAGAGCTTATCAGTAGAGGCCATTAGATTACATGGAAAAAAAAAGAGCAAGAGATGCTTGGCCAGACCCAAGATGCTCAAACCTACTCTTGCAGCTACAGCCACCATGTCACTGCAACTACCAGAGACACCCAGGGTCACAATGCCCTGCTGATCCCTTTTTGAAGTTCTGGTTCACAGATATCATAAGAGTTATTGAAATGATTAATCCATCTCATGAGCCACTAATATCTTTGTGATTTATTAAGCAGAAATACATAAATAGGACATGGTTTAGATATGAGGTATGTCCCAAAAACTCAAGTGTGAGATAAAATGAGAATTTTCAGAGGAAAATAATTAGATTATGAGGTGTGACATATTCTGAGGTTTAATCCAGGCTGGTCATCAAGGTTATGCTTTTCAGGTTCATATTTTGTCTCTGGTAAGTAAAACTCTCTCTGTTTCTTGGCCTGAGTTGCTTTCCTCTGCCATTCTCTTCCAACATGAATGTTTTCATCAGGGGCCAACCACAAACTGAACCTCTGATACCATGCACCAAAGTAAACTTTTCTTTCTCCCTTGTTCTTATGAGGTCTTTTTGCAAAACTGACTGAAACAGAACATCAAAATTATATAATCAAATGGTAATTAGAGTGTTATGAAAAATAAATAAATGTAAAAAGAATGTGGGAAAGAGAAGTACTCTACTACATAAGCTGATGAGAACAGGCTTCACTGAAGAGTTGGTGTCTGAGCAGAGTGAAGGAAGGGAAGGAGCAGCCCTGCAGAGATGTGGGAAAGCACTGCAAAGAGAGGAAACCACAGGTATCAAGTCTGAAGCCCAGAAAGCTTGACGTGCTCAAGGAACACTGGAGCAGGGGAAGTGAAGGAGAGGACAGTGGAGACCAGACCAGAGGGAAGGGAGGATAGTTCAGAAGGAAAAAAAAAAAAAAAGCCCCAATCATGTGGACTATTTTAAGCCTGTAGGCTATCCTAAGAATTTTTGCTTTTACTCTGGGTGAGATGAAAAGCTTAGAGTAGTTTTAAGAAGAGATGTGATGTTCTAAAGGATCTTTTCTGTCTTCTGTGTGGAGATTAGAAGGGGTTTAAGGGCAAATACAAATTAAAAATAAGAGGCTTAATTCTGTCTATTGAAAATAAGAGAGTCCCCTCTCCCTTTATTAGTGTTCTTTCCTTGTCTCTTTGAAATTATGTAAATCTTTTTTAAAAGGAAAATAAGCCTCTTGCCAGCTTTTCAACCCTAGAATGTCTTTCTCAAGGACCTAGAAGACATTTGAGATGCAGTCATCAAAACCAAATACCAGCCCTGTCTCCTAGTTTCTAAGGAATTACAGGAGCCAAACTTCTATAGATTCTTCTTGCAACTCCAAGTTGCAAAACAACTTTTTTTTCATACATAAATGAGAAGTGTATGAAAAATAAAGCCAATTAGCTAACACAGGTGGTGACCCAGTATAAAGTGAATTTAGAATGCACATGTGTGAAAAATGATACTGTCAAGACCTCTAATATAGAGACTAGTATTGTTTAAGTTGAGTATATGTATAAATGTGTGTGTGTGTGTGTGTGTGTGTGTGTGTATATATATATATATATATATATANCTATCATTAAATTTATTCCCAAATAATATATATATATATATATATATATATATATATATATATATATATATATAGAGAGAGAGAGAGAGAGAGAGAGAGAGATAGATAGATATTTTTATATAGAGACATAATATCCATGTGTCTATATTGAAGGGTAGCATCCCTGTCTTTGCAGTCTTTTAACAGACTGCCTGTGATGGATGTTATATTCTGATTTAATTTTTACCTAGTAATAAAACTGTTTCTTTTTCTTCTACTTTTGTGAAGAGTTTTTCTGAGTTTGGAGAGTATTTTATTTTTAATTATATTTACCAATCAAGGACAATAATGGAATGAAAGATAATGCATTAATCTGTTGTATTAATTTATTAACCTGTTGTATTCATCTGTTTCCCCATGATATAAAATAATATGTGAAGCTGGGTGATTTTTAAAGAGAAGAGATTTGTGGAACTCACACTTTTGGAAGCTGGAAGTCTAATCAGGTGGCTGCAGTTTGATCTCTGGTGATGGCCTTATGGTAGGTAGATGGCATCATGGCAGGGATATATGTGAAATGGTTTGCCTGGTGAGAAAGAAAGGCAGAGAACAATTCAGGTGTTGAACTCCATCTTTTGAAATAATCTACTCTTGCAGGAACTAACAAGGATCCCATAAGAGCCACCTCAATCCTTTCCTAAAGCAGTACCTCTAGTGACCTAAGTACCTTGCACTAATCCCCCCTATCTCTCAAAGTATCTACACCTCTTAATACTGCCCATTGAGGACCAAGCTTCTAAAACATGAGTTTTTGTAGAGCAGCCACGGACCACAGCAATAGTTAAAAGTTATTGTGGTGTTCCAGAGATACATAATGGTGGTTTGTGGCAAGTATAACAGTGAAGACTAAATGTAAGTTTTATGAGGGATCAGGTCTTTTACTTTTGAGCTACTAACAATGTGTCATGCAGCCAAGTCATTAATTTTTCTTTTAATCTTTGGACATTCAACTAACATGATTTACTTATTTGCCATTTTGCAGATAAGATCCTAAACCACAGCAAAAATTAAAATAAATGACCTTGATGCTTTTAACCAATTTTTAAATCTTTTAGAATTCTACTGATAATTATTATATGGCTTCTTAATTCTTCTAGAGTCTCAATTAATGTGCATAATCCAGAGATAATTCATTCTATTTTACAAAAAGTTTTGAATTTGTTTTTACTTTTATAGGTTATCAAATAAACACACTAAACTTCACCATTTTGAAGAGCATAATTAGTGCTAATATATTAAACTACATATATATGTCTATATTAGATGCTAAAATAATGACAAATATTATAATAAAGTAGTGAAACAAGATCTAAAAACAAAGCTCATTAAAATTCTGTGTCTACTACTTACAAAGTGTTGGTGGTAACTTTTTATTCTTGACTTTTATTTTTTGTTTTTTATTCATTTATTTATTTTAATTTATTTATTTATTCATTTATTTTAGAGTGGGAATAAAAATGGAAGAAGTAGAAAAAAGTAAAATATCCTGCATAAAATTTATGAGGGCAGCACAAACAAGAATAATTGGGGATTTCTAATCTATCTCTTACTCTCTGACTAATCTGATTCATATCAGAGGGAAAACACCTGTACTAGAGATTTCTAAGGGGCAAGGGGAATTTGTATCCCTTATTTTAAGAAGAAAATCCTATAAAATATAAATGCTTATAAGAGTATACAGTGAGCCTCACTGACACCAATACCTACCCAAGAGCTGCTTAAGCGTTTTATTGGCACAGTGGTAGCTCCAGAGAGTTTCTGTGAACACTCTGTGATTGAGGAAATCCAGTGTAATTCTGAACTTCTTGAAACAAGCTAACTTAGTTTTCTTAGAACAGAGAAATAAAAATATCCGAATTCTTCCACTGAACTTTAGGGCCAGCACTGGGATTAGCTCTTGACAGTTTTAAGTATACCAGAGATGAAGGAATGACTTTTATCTTCCAAACTAATTTTTATTTTATTCTCCTGAAACATATTCTAATATTTTTATGAAATAGGCATTCTAAAGACAAATAAAAGTAAATATTTACATCGTAAACCAAAACCTTAAATAACTGTGCATGCTATTTTGAAATAAGAAAATTCCCCACTGATTAAATTTGATTTCCTAAATCATTTTGAAGAGCTATCTATGCAAACTGAATTTATTCCATGATTGTTCATCTTTCTATTTGTTTCTAGTAAGAGAAGGTAATTCTTTAAGGGAAAGTTAATGTTGGATAATGTTCTGTGTCTGAAATGAAAATGAGAGTGAAAAAAAGGCAGAAGACCGAAGAATGAATATTTATCTAAACATTCATTCATTCAACAAAAATTAATTGTCCTCAGGATCAGTCCAAGCAAAAGGGACATACCGATTAATGAAATAAAAATTATACCTGTCATTACAAAACTTAAAATAATTAAACAAATATTTACAATAGAAAAACTTTGATGATTGACATGCAGAATTACATGGGAACACAATCCTAAATAGAGTCACTGAAATCTAAACAATTGATGTATAAATTGATATTTTCAGAGTGATTAGGGAAGGTGAGATGTGACAGGCATCCAATGAAGAGGACCCCCCTTGTATGAACCTATGTAGACAAGATGGAAAAAATCCCCAACCTTTGGCCCTGAACAGGAATTATGGTTCTTTACTAAAGTCAACCATCCTTCCTGTCTTGCACAGTACCCTCCACATTTGTAATTATTTATTTTGATGCCTATTTGATTGATAATTTTGTAATCTCTATGAGAACAGGGAAATAACTTGCTTTAACACTGTGTTCCTTCCTCTTAGTACAGAGATGCTTATTTTTTAAAAGCCCAGTTTTTTTTAATGCTAAATACAAAATAAGTTAATGAAAGAAGGCTAATGAGGCCAGAGCTGAGAACACACTAATAGCAGTTTGGAGAAAAATGAGATTGAAAATATGTCCAGAGGCCAGATCTTTTTTTTCTAATTTAATGGAAAAGTCATTGAACAGTTTTATGAAAAGCACTAAGTGTGGATTTGAGAAGATCACTTTGTCTAGAGCATGAATGAAGATTTAAAGGAGATATTGCCGACAGAAAAAGATACCAGTTAGAACACTGTTACAACCGTTGCAACTGTTGAAATTCCCAACTTTTGGCCCAGAACAGAGATTATGGTACTTTACTAAACACAACCTTGTGATAGATAATCCTTGTGACTTACCACTATACCACGATACCTGGCTTAAGGCATAGTGGTAAATATGATGAATAGTGGATGAACTCTGTAAGTATTTAAAAAGCTAAAAAGAAAAAGAAAAGATATACAAATATCAATACTTCATTGCTGTGTTGGTCTGTCTTTTTTATCCAATGAAGATATACAGAATATCTCATATAAATTAAATTGTGAGGACAGAAGAGCTCAGAAATGTAATAACAAGTCATTAATCCCATAACATAAAGGGTAAAACAGAGTAAGTACAAAAAAATCACAAAAACATAAGGAAATTAAATCATTTATTCATTTGTTCAACAAATATTTATAGGTTGCCCATCAGTTACCATGTGCATACCTGCCTCCAAAAATCTTACAGCAACATGGAAAATTCATATATGTAGATCAGTTAAATGGTTAAAAACATCTAGCATTTACTGAGTGTTACTAAAAGTAAGTCACAGGGCTAAACATATTTCTTGCCTTATAGCTTTTAAACCTCTTGACAAAATGGTAATGATAATGAGGGTTCTTTCTCTGTGTTCTCTGTTGGTTCTTCTTCTCTCATACCAATTAATATTGAAGTGTCCTAGAGCTCAGTTCTTGGTCCTTTTTCTTCATCTACACTTCTACCCAATGTCATTTTACTACTTTGAGTAACTTTAAATGTTCCTAGTGATGTGATTCTCAAATATATGTTCCTGCTACTCAGCCCTCACAAACTCCAAACTCCTATATCAGCTGCTTACTAAATATCAATTCACATCATCAAAATGAATGTTGATATTTTCAAAATTTGCATGATGAACAGTCTTTCCTTTTAGTGGATGCTGCTCTCCTAGTCACTCAGACTGAAGAGTTGGGGTCATCTTACTCCCATATTTCATATCTAATTTTGTCAGGAAATCCAACTAGTTTAATGTATAACAGATATTCAGAATCCGTTTCTTCACCCCCTCCATGACCCCAAGCTGCTTGTGTAAGCCACCATCATCTCTTATGCTGCTTATGACAAATATGTCCACATTCTATGATTTTTCTCTTAATAGACAGTTCTCACCATCACAACCAGAGAGAGTCTTTTAAAATAAAAGTCAGATTATTTTACTTACCTGCTAAAATTCCTAGAGTAGCTCCAGTTTCTTCTGAATGAAAACCAGATTTATCTCCATGGCTCATGTACTGGATTGACTAGTTCTCTAAAAATGCACGTCTACCTAACAATACAAACTTATTTCAAAATATGACCTTTAAATATGCAATCAAGGGGCTCAGGGGTAGAGCACTTTCCTAGGACGTGTGAGGCACTGGCTTCGATCCTAAGCACCACATAAAAATAAAATAAATAACACAAAAGTGCTAAAAATATGTAATCAAGCTACTATGAAGTTACTGTGGATTAAATTGTGCTTTATTCTCATGCCTGGTGCCATTAAAGAAGAAGGAAATTTGACACAGAGTCAGACAAGATGCATACGACGGGATAAAAGCAGAGACTGGAGTGATATAGCCATAAACCAAGCAATATCAAAGATTGCTAGTAACCACCAGAAGATAGGAAGAAGCAAGGAAGAATTCTTTCTAGATACTTGAAAGAAATCATGTGTATTAAGAATTATAATGCAAAAAAAGGTACATGTATAACGGCATAAATTGGCGTGAACATACTTTATAATCAGAGTTACGAAAAATTGTGCTCTATATATGTAATAAGAATTGTAATGCATTCCAATGTTGTCGTATATTTAAAAAAATAATAATAAAAATTAAAATTTAAAAAAATATCATGGTGCTACTGATACCTTAATTCTGTTCCTTTTGCCTTCAGAACTGTGAGAAAGTGAATTGATTCCCTTGTAAGCAATACAATTTGTGGTCATTTGTTGTAACAACCCCTATAAACTATATACAGCTTAGAAGACTTTGTGTGATCTGTACCATCCACTCTACCACAGTCTCACCTATTTCTTGCTTCACTTTGTTCTAGCCACCCACCCACCTTGGTCCTTCTCATACACAGCAAGAATAACGGCACATTCAGCCAGTGGCACTACTGGATACATCTTCCTGGAATGCTCTTCTGCTGGGTAACCACACAGCTATTCCACATATCTTTCAACCTTTCGACCAACCATGAGGGTCTCAAGGAAGTTCACTCTCATCAACCTACCATAAAGTATAGTTTTTTCCCCAAATCACAAAAGGCTAATGATCAAATAACATTGTTACATTTGGTGTAGTGTATTAGTTCAAACTTATTGGTTGAATGCCTTCCAAAGTCTTTTTGCATACCATGACATCAGTAGTAAACCCTGTCCTGACAGAATATAAAGACTCTGTCTTGTGGACACCACAGAAAGCACACATGTTAATATTCAGAGCACAAGCACTAAAGCAAATAGTATGGTTCCTCCTGACAAATATGAATTCACAGAAAAGAAGAACTCAGCAGGACAGGACAAGGCTAAAGGATAGTTGGAACTGTAGGAAGCTGTTGGACCACTTAACTTCTCTGGATACATTCCTGGTTGATAACAGAGAGTTAGAAATAGATGCCCCCAAAAGAATAGCCCTCTGCAACTGCTCAAACAAAATAGCAACAACAAAGCCAATAAAACAAAAAGCTTATAGAAAAAGTGGTGGCCTATTAAACTGTATCATTTTACTTGTAGTAAAAACTACTTTCATCAGTAGTTTATAACTTGTATTTTTATAGGTGAATACTAATGTCATAAATGCTTTCCAAGTATTATCATAAGAATTTAGTTTCCTGATGAGTACACATTGTTCTAAATGCTATCTTGAAAGTTAACATTATATGAAAACGATGAATATCTTAAACTGCTTTAAAAAAAACTCACTATTGCAGACAAGATTATAAAAGTTTATTGGCAACACTTTGCATATCATCATCTCCACTCTATTTATGAAACAACTAAGAAAGAGTCTGTGAATTATAGAATAGTAAATAATGCAGTATTGCACTGGAAAAAAATAGGGTATTTTTAGTTATTCTGTTGGAAGAGACATATTAAAAGAGTGTTCAAGTATCCAAAGAAACATCCAAACAAAGCAGGTGCAACAATATATCAGAAAGTTAAAAATGTTCTTAAATGAGGAAACTAGAGAAAAACTACATCAATAAGATTTTAAAGTGGGAGTTGGAGTAAATCTTTTCACAAAAGCTCACTATTGAGAAAACTTGAAATAGCCGTAGGATTCACCACAGAGAAGCAATTAAAACAATTGTGCAGTTTGCCTAACTCAGATCCACTTTACCCTTCAATTAACTGCATGCTCTTCAAAATGATAAAACAACGATCTCAGAGTGCCAAAATAATTGAGTGCTTTTAAATTATGTGGAATAAGATTACATTCTTTGTTCTTTTACCCTCTTCTGAAATTGGTGTAATGCTTGTAAAAAGATACTCACTTGACAGTCCTAAACATGTAAGCCCTCCATTAACCCAGAAAGCTGGCATGGAATGCAAAGGAGATTCCAACAGCCTCACACCAAGGTATGCATGCTAAACACTGCTCCTATCAGACCCCTTATAAAGTGAAAGGCTCAAATGGTTCACAGGCCATTCAGCTATTTCTCTATTGCTGGCATATTCAGAGATGAAGCTAATTAGCTACAGATTTGTAAAATTATTTCAGCTCAGAGAGAATCTCCAGAGATATGTTCCTTAGCATAATGGTGAATTTGCTTCAATTGTGATACTAGATAAGGAATATTAATTCTCCTCACCCACGTTAACAAAAATAAATTGACTATTAATCAGCCCAATATTCCTATTTGGTCTTAAGTGACATCTCTATTTCCATGGTCCATGACTTCATTATTTCCATAGCCAACGGATGATCTAAACATATGGTGTGGGAAGAAAATGCATTCTAACTAAAATCCACTATTCAAATAAATGACATTTTCTAAAATACATTTTTAATGGCTTTACACTCAACATCTACGAACTATCATAGAGACCTGCAAAATGCATGAAATATTTGACACTCACATCACTATATATCTCAATTTTCTGACCATAGTTAATATAAAAAAAATTTTACACAATGTACAAAAGCTAAGCACCAGATGCATTATGTATTATTATTTTGTAGACATAGCAATGCTCTCAGACATTAAAGTATATTCTGGAAATGTAATACACACTGCTGCTTATAAGGCACAGACTGTAGGGAATTTCATAAAACTGGAGAATGTAGTTGCACCGACAAGAAAAGGGTACTGTTTGTCATTAGTCTATGGCAGTTTTCCAAAACATTTGACCTCAAGAACTTAAAACTCAGAAAAAATAACTGCATTGATATGAATTGAATAATGGTGTTTAGTAAGTTATAAAAAAATCATTCCCTTTTAATGTCATATTAAGAAATCATTTAGTTGTTGGAGAAAATTTACTTTTATATGACCTCTCCTTTTACTACTTGGTTAGAACTCAATGCTAATAAGTTACATGTTAACTTACAGATTTATGTCTGGCAGAGCCCTGAATACAAAAAGTTGTATTTCTTTTGTTATGTGGGAAATTGTCTATTTAACCTAGTGATCGTCTATCAATATTTCTTTTCTTCATGATATCTATAGATAGATAGCTTTGATTGATCCCACATATGTGATTTATTTGTTTCCTCAAACATTAAGAAATGAAATAAAATCTTTGATATGAATTTATTGAAGAATCATATCATTAAAATTTTAAAATTATATTTAGGCTTTGAAATACAAGTTTTATATTAGAGAAAGTTTTCTTTTTTTTTTTTTTATCTTTTCCAGGTCACCTTCCTATTCACTTAGTTACATGTGCACAGCTAAATTCTCAAATTTGACTTTCTCAATCATCACATTGATTGAGGAATGTAGCACATGGTCTAGCAACAATAGCAAACACAAAATAGATCATAGTTAAAAAAAAACAAAAAAAAAAAAACTGAACCTAAAGCAGCCAAAACTTCAAAGAATTGCATATCATTTTCATAAAGTTTATCACATTTGTATTCTCTTTATATGGTTTCTTTATGAAAGTTACTTTAAGTGTAATAAACACTTTCAAAAAAGTAAACTTTATGTGACTACCACGCATGGAAAGCTAGTCTCAAATAGGTAAAATTAACATCTGAACAGAAGGGTAATAAGACAACAGAGGAGTTGAGAAACACTATTGTTCAATTGGACCTAACAAAAATGTACAGAATGTTCCACAATAAGAAAATATTTCTCTGAAGTATACATAGACATTTTCTAGGATATACCACACATAGGCAATGAAAGAAGTTTTAACACATTTTAAAAGAATAAAATTGTGCAAAGATCCTTTTCCTATCACAATGAATAAAACTAGAAGTTAATCAAAAGGGGAAAAGTAGAAAGTACACAAATATGTGGAAATTAAACAACACTTAACAAATGAATCAAAAAAAAATCACACAGGCAGATGAAAATGCAAACACAACCTACCAAAATTTATGGGATGCACCAAATGCAGTACTAAGATAGAAACTGATAGCTGTAAATACTTCCATTAAAAATGAAGACAGACAATCTCAAATCAAAACTGCAACTTTTCATCTCAAGGGACAAAGAAGAAGAAAAATCTGAACTAAAGCTTAGAGAAACAAGGTGCTAAAGTTGAAGTTTGCCCTCTAAAATCAAAATGCTACAATTTGATTCCTCAGTGTTTCTGCATCGGCAGGCGGAACCTAGGAGAACATGCATAGGTTATTAGGTAGAGCCCTCACAAATTGGCTAATATCCTTTGCATCATAGTAGATTTTAATTCTTAAGAGACCAAACTAGTTACTGTTCATGAGAATAGGATTTTATAAAGCACAATGATACCTTTCAACTAATTAAACAAAGATACTTTGTTTCTTTCACACTCACCCACTTGCCCTTTTACTTTTTGTCACAAGTTGAAGCAGCATGAAAAACCTGATTCAAGCATTTAATGAACTTCCAGCATCCAGAACCATGAACCAAAAAAGCATCTTTTCTTAAATTATCTAGTCTCAGGTATTCTTTTATAGCAGTAGAAAACAGACTAAGACACAAGAATATAATGAAGCTCAGAGTTAAAGAGTTAAGATAAATAAAATATGAAATAAAAAACCAACATAGCCTGGTGTTGTGGCACACATCTGTAATCCCGGTACTCAGGAGGCTGAGGCAGAAGGATCATGAGTTTAAAGCCAGCCTCAGCAACTTTGCAAGGCACTGAAAATCTCAGCCAGATCCTGTCTCTAGGTACAAATATATATATATAAATTATACACATTAATTTATATAATATATACATAATTTCTATATATTCAATATATATTTTATATATGTGCATATATATATGTATATATTATATATGTAAATATACATATTATATATACATATATATTATATATGTAAATATACATATTATATATACATATATATGTAAATATACATATTATATATACATATATATATATATATATTATATAAAGAAAAGGGCTGGGATGTGGCTCAGTGGTTAACTGTCCCTGGGTTCAATCCAGAATACCAAAACAAAAAGAAAAGAAAAAGAATATAGATAATCAATAAAAGCAAGAATTGTTTCTTTGAATGTTTCAACAAAATTGCAAACCGTTAGACGGACAAAAAAAAAAGACATCTAAAATCAGAAATTAATACCATTTCTGCAGACATACAATGAATTATTAGAGAATACAACAAGCTGTTGCACTTCAACAGTTTTACACACTAGATAAAATGACATATTTCTAGAAGAAAAAAGAAACAGAAAATCTAACCAGTCCTATGATTAATAAGATTGAATCAGTAATCAAAACCCCCAACAGCAAAATCCCAGGATCAGATAACTTTGCTGATCAATTCTTTCAACTAATTAAAGAAGAATTAACACAAAAACTCCTTGAACCCTTATTTAAAATTTGATACAAAAGAAACATTTCAAAGCTCATTCTATGAGGTCAGGATTAAACTGATATCAAAGTTAGAAAATGTCTCCAAAGAAAAAAAAACACAAATAAAAATTTCTAGAGACCATTATACCTGATGAACAAAACACTCATCAACAAAATACAGAAAACTTAGTTTAATGACATATTAGAGCGATTACATACAATGGTCTTGATAAAATTGATCCTGTAATGCAAGGATGTTTTAACATAAAAATTAATAAATATAATACATTAACAGAATAAAGTAGGAAAAAAACATGTTAATCTAAATTTCTGCCAAAAAAAAAAAGCATTTGAGAAAGGTAAAACAGTCAATATAATTGAAGAAAATTACAGCAAACCAATAAGATTCATATATGAAAACCCAGTCAACATCTGACTTAATGGAGAAAAACTGAAAGATTTTTCTATAAGGTCAAAAACAGGAAAAGTATATTTGGTGTTTATGTTGTTGTTGTTGTTGTTTGTTTGTTTTTAATTTCTATTCAACAGAGGAATAAATAAATTATTCCTTTCCATAGACAATATACTTTTATATGTAGAAAGTACTAAATATACCACACAAAAAATTATTAGGATTAATAAACAATTTCAGCAAAGTCGAAGAATATAAAATCAACACACAAAAATCAGTTGCATTTCTACATGCTAAAAATGAAAAATTAAAATGAAACTGATTCCCCATTACCAAACGTCTTGGTCCATTTGGGGCTATAACAATAGAAAATCACTGACTAAGTAATTCATAAGGAAAAGAGATTAATTTCTCATAGTTTTAGAGGCTGGGAAGTTCCAAATCAAGGCAGTAACATTTGTTGTGATGAAGGCCTTCCTGTTGCATCCTCAAGATGACAGAAGAGCAAGCTAACCAAATGCCTTATGTAGCTCACAGCACTTCCTAAAGATCTCACCTCCCAATACTCTCACATTGGCAACACTTGAATTTTGAAGTTCTTTCAAACTTGATCACAATATAACAAAAGGAAACAAAATAAATACTTAGAAACAAACTAAATCAAGGTCTGAAAGATTTATATACTGAAAACTATAAAATACTGTAAAAATAAAAGATAATAATATATTTAAAGACATCCTGCATTCACCATCAAAAAAAATCAGTATTGTTAAGATTTCACAAATACCCACAGATATTATAGATTCAATGCAATCCCTGTCAAAATCTCATTTTCTTTCCCAGAAGTAAAAAAAAAAAAAAATCCACGTTAAAATTCATCTGAAATTTTGAGGGCTCTAGATATATAAAATGTTCTTTAAGAAGATGAATAAATTTCAAGGTCTCCTATTCCTGACTTCAAGATTTAATCCAAAACTATAGTAATTAAAAAAGTGTGGTAGACGGGCACAGTGGCACATGCCTGTAATCCCAGAAGTTCAGGACACTGAGGCAGGAGGATTACAAGTTCAAAGCCAGCCTCAACAAAAGCAAGGCAATAGGCAACTCAGTGAGATCCTGTCTCTAAATAAAGTACAAAATAGGACTGGGGGTGTGGCTCAGTGGCTGAGTGCCCCTGAGTTCAATCCCTGCTACCCAAAAGAAAAAAAAAAGTGGGGTTCTGGTACACAGACACATGACCAATGGAATAGAATAAAATAAATCTTCACAGATACAGTCAAAGGACTTTCAACAATGTTGCCAAGACCATTCAATGAAGAAGGAAGTCTTGTCAACTAATGATGCTGGATAAAAACCAGATATCCACATGCAAAAGGATGAATTTGGGTCTTTGCCTTATACCACATACAAATATTAACCCAAAATGTTAACAACTCATATAAACTGTAAAACTCAGAAGAAAGCATGGGAAAAATTTTTTTGGCATTTAGATTGATAATGTTTTATTGGATATGTCACCAAAGGTACCAGACTAAAAAAAAGAAAGAAAAAACTAGATAAATTAGGTATCATTAAATTTTTTAAAAATTTTAATATGATGCTATTGACAATAAAAAGACAACCCACAGAATGGGAGAAAGTGTTTGAAGAAATTTATATGATAAAAGATTAAGACCTCAAATTGAATAATAAGAAAACAAACAACTAGATTCAAAAAGGGCAGCAAGAAAGACCAGAGTTGTTCCTTTCCAGTGGCACAAACAAGAGGTCATCTGGGCCCACACTAGGATGGCAGCTGTGTGCAGGCTAGGAAGAGGATTCTCACTAGAAACCAAAACTGATTGGGCTGCCTCCATTTTGGGGAAAGTAAATTTGTTTTGTCTAAGTCACCTACTCTATTGTATTGTATGGCAGCCAGAACAGACAAGTCTCCTGACCTGAAATTTTGCCTCCCTAAAGAGAATTTTCCTTTTTTCTTCTTACATACACTCCAAATGAAAATCAGACTCAAAAATTTCTGAATTTGAACTCCTTTCTAGTGCTCACTAAACTCACTTTCACAGAGTTCTAGTGAGAAGCAGGGATCTTATTATAATATTACATATTTGTGAATTTAACATGGTTTAGAACTCCACATCTTCCCAAAGTATACCCTGACACAGTATTGAAGCCTCTTTTGAAATGATGACATAATTCTTTGAGGTTTTGATATTTTCTCTCCACTAAAGCTCTTACTCATTTACTACACCTTTTAATGCTTGTATCTCTTGATCTGATAGCAATGCTTCTTACATTTTTATGAGAAATTCTGGTTCCTAGCCACTCAAGGCATTTTGGGCAGAGATTTTATCTCTCTTTCTTACCCACCCAAACACAGTCACATTCACCCCTACGCATACCTTTGAGTTTTGTGACAATCTTGTTTAATTTTTGTTTCTCCACATTAGATTACAAATTCACTTTGTCTTTTAGTTATTTCACTACACATAATCTATTATTAACAAATTATATCATTCTTCCTCCATAATTGAATCCGAGTCCCTAAAGGCTTCATTGATGTGATTTCCTAATGTTCACTGGGGCTATCTTGTCCAGACAGATGGTGCCAGTCAGCCTGTGGATAACTGCTAGTCAATAAATCACCAAGAGCTGGTCTTTTCTATTAGGTTGTGTTGTTTTCTAATTTACAATAAGCAAAGTAGAGAACATAATTAAGAACATTTAGTTGAAATGGTGTGGTTATTGTTATCTAGAAAACTTAAACAAAACACAACCTCTAACTTTGTTATTTGACAAATCTCTCCCCCACGTATTCTAGATAAAATGATTATTTGCTCTTAAAAGTAAGATCCTAAGACAATCTATTAAAGACTCAAAACCTGCACTGTGAAGCCATGTTCTCCTTACTTGCAAGTTAGCAATCCTGGCCTATAAAGGATTCCCCATCCCTTTTACATTGCTAATTAGGATCTATTCAAAGACAGTATCACTCCAAGTGAGATGTTTGCTGAAGATAATTTCTGCATTTTGTATGTGTATGTACCTTGAGTCCAAATTCCTTAATTGTATAACATCTTTTGGGCCCTCTTGATGAACTTGTTGGAGTTGATTGTGTCCATTATCTTTCATATTCAACATACCAACACCTGGCTTGTTTGTTTCCCAAAGAATCTGTGAAAAAAGAATACTTCAAACAAATATGTACTCTTCACAATATGATTAGGCGACTGAATAATAACATAACTTAATAAAACTTCCCTTTTTATAATGTAGAAACTATTGTGGCTTAAGCAGTTGGCTCCATGCATATGTAATTCTCCTTCACCTTGATTCTCATCATTATCTGATAAAGCTCAGTAACTACTTTTAATTTATCATTACTACTCCAGTACTTTGGAAATAAAAATAGTGGATTGAGTATAATAAAATAATATCGTCCATTTGCATTCAGCATCTTGAAATTTCATCCTCTGACATTGTTTCCTAAAGGAGTTCTGGACCACAGATCCATGGGGAGAAAAACATATTTAAGCATTCATCTCAAACCTATGAATCAAATCCCTGAGAGTGGGCCTCTTTTACTGTTGGTGTCCATTCCTCCATTTCTGTTTCCTAGAGGTAGAAGACAAGACACAGGACCATGATAAACCATGATAAAGAACACCTCTGACAGAAACTAAGATACACTATTTTTTATGATATAAATTGCTATAGTATTAGTCAATCATGCTTATTGTTTTCTTTTCCTCCAGTGTCCAATTTATTTCCTAGCATTTATTAAGTTCTAAGAGTGTAGACTGAATAAATACATTCCCAACAAAATATGAAATGTCTACCAACTTATGTTTAATAAACTGTTAAATAAATTAACCTGTATTCACTTCTACTAGAATTGTCAAAAATTTTTATCTAATGTCCCTAGCCTATTAATAGAATTAATTAATTAACTAAAGATATGAAAACAGTATTTGATTCAAATATGTTATGAATCTCTGTCTTTGCTGGTCTTATAGTCTGGATAATGAGATAAACATTAAGCAAACTGTAAGGAAACAGGTAATAATGTGATGTCAATTAGTGGAAAGAAATCTATGCCGAACAATAAAGCAAGGAAAGGAGACAGAAGAAAGTATAAGTGCTATTTTACGTGGATAAAGGAGGAACTACAAGGAAGACATAGGTTAGGGAAGGGAGCCCTGCATGTCTGGAGAACACGTGGCAAGCAGTCATGGAATCCAGAGTAAACAGGCTTAATGCAAACCTGTATCTGAATTAAGAGGCTTCACTTAATGTACTGGTGGCCTCCGAAAGCAGATGTTAGTTAAATAAAAAATATTTTAAGACAAATTTTAAAAGCCAGTGCAAATATGCTCATCACAGGCAAAGATTAAATATATATCTCACATGCAGATGAAATACACAGTCAAATCTAGATTCTGTATATTCTTTTAGAGTGATTGCATTATTTATGGAGCAGGTTGTTATACTGTACAGCCTGAGCTGGGATTTGGAGTCAGAAAAATGTGTGCTCAAGTATACACTCTGCTATATCTCTTCTGATAATTCATGCAAGTAACTTAATATGGCTTTAGTTTTCTTACTAGATATTATGGTTTAGATATTAGGTGTCCTAATAATGCAAGAAAGTTTAGAGGTGTAATGATTGGACTATGAAAGCCTTAATCAAATCAGTGAATTAATCCCCTGATAGAGATTATCTGAGTCTGAACTGTAGGGATATCGCATGTGGCTGAGAAGGTAAGTTACTGGGGGCTTGCCTTTGGGGTTTATATTTGGTGGGCTGAGCTTAGTCTCTCTCTTTCCCTCCTGATCAAGTCCTGAGCTACTTCCCTGGACCACTCACTTCCGCCATGATGTTCTGCCTCATCTCAGACCAGAAGGAATGTAGTCTGCCCTCTGTAGACTGAAACCTCTGAGACTCCAGGCCCCCAAATAAACTTTTCTTTCTCTAATTGTTCTTATTAGGTATTTTTTTCACAGCTATGAAAAAAGCTCTCTAAAGCACTAGAAAGGCAAAGAAAGTTATTCCTACTTCTATTCCCAGTTTGTTATTCATTCTCTTTTATTCATTCAGTCAGTCAATGATTCAAAACATATTTGCTAATTGTATATGGTATGCCAAGCATCATCTGGCTAAGGAGATACAGGGAAGCCATCATGGGACATTGTGAAAAGACCACCATTAAATTATTAGACAAAGTTATTTGTAAACTGTCAAATGGTGATAAGTGTCAGAAAGAAAAATAACACAACAGAAAGTATTGAGAGCATTCTATTATACATGATAGTGTTAAAGAAGTCTATCTTATACAGTAAGAGAAATTAAAAGGAATGAAAGATCCAACTTTCTAGAACCATTTAGAAAAAAAAAGTGTTCCAAGTACAAGGAAATAAATCCAAGGGCCTATTCACAGAGCAAAAAGACAGGTGTGGCCGTAGCAAAGGGTGTGAGCAGACAGACAGACTGGAGATGTGATTTAGAGACATGTAATCCATAAGAAGAATTTTGAATATAATTCTTAGTGAGATTTGAAGCCATTAGGAAAGTGATATGATAAGAGTATTTTAACAGGAACCTGCATGTGTTGAGTAGAGAAGATCTACTTGCAAGATATCGCTGGAGCACAGGTCAGAGACCACGAAACTATTCGGAGGTTATTTCTCTAATCTAGAGAACAATGATTTCAACAAGTTTGGGGTTGGAAAAGGTGATGAGAAGCGTCACATTATGGATACATGTAAAAGTAGGATTAGCAGGATTTTCTGATGAATGTGATGTGAGATGTGAGAGAAGTCCAGAAGGACTCCAAGATTTACAGTCTGTCATCATTTGAAATAACAGCCTCCCAATATGAAGTAAATACTGACACTTGTGAATTGTACTTTTCATCGCAAAAGAGATTTTTCGGGTGAGATTAAATTAATGATCCTGAGATGAGAAGATGGTCCTGGATTATCAGGGCAGGCCCAATGTAAACAGAAGGGGACACAGGAGGAATCAGAGAGAGGAAGAAGGACATGTAGTGACAGAAGCAGAGGGAGACAATATCATGTGATGTGGGGCCAAGAGTCAAGGAATAAAAGAACCTATAAAAGCTGGAGAAAGAGAAGGAATAGATAAGGCTCTAGAGCTTCCAGTAAAAAACAGTCCTGGAAATACCTTGATTTTAGTCTAATAAGACTCATTTCAGACTTCTGACCTCCTGACTGTAAAAAAAAAAAAAAAAAAAAGAAAGTAAATTTATGCTGTTTTAAGCCACAAAATTTGACGTAGTTTGATACAGAAGCAATAGGAAACTAATGTATAATTTAAGCATCTGAAAGGTTGACAGGGGTGGGCAAACATGGGAGGAAGTAAGTTTAGACCTTTATGTGGAAATGAGGAAGTCTGAATTTGAACATGATATGTTTGAGACAACATTGGGATATAAAGAAGGAGATATCAAGCAGATAGACACATAAATTCACAATAAAAGAGAATGTTCCTTGCTGGAGATATCTACTTGCAAGTAATTATAATGTACGTTTATTATTTAATCCATGAATCTGAGGAACATTATCTAGACAATAACTACAGTAGGAAAAAAATGAAATAAAAATTCTAAAACCAGAAGTTGTTCAAAGTTTAAAGATAGAAAACTCAGGATAATTCAGAAAATCAGTCACCATAGAAGTAAGGAAAGACCTGAAAGATTCGTGTTTTGAAGGCCAGAGGGAGAAAGGATTTCAAGGAAAAGTGAGTAATTAGGTGTCAAGTGTTGCCGATAGATTAAAGAGAGGACTCAAGGTTTACCATTAAATTTAGCAACATGGTGCTCACTGATAACTTTGATTAGTGCTAAAACTGTTGAACTTTAATAAGAGTTGCTTGGATGGAGGTGATATGGAGTGTGCTCAGGAGATAATAGCTGAAAAAAAATGGAAGCATTAATAAAAAATATATAGAATGGAATCTTGTTGACAAGCCAAGAAAGAGCCTCAGGAAAGAATATGAGCAATTCGCACGTTGTTAGGAATTCTATGAGCTAACACTAGTAGAATGTCCACATATTCGCACAAAATAGGTGTTCAATGAAATGTTGGTAGTATTGATCTAAAAATATTTACATAATCAAATAATTTGTGCTAGTGTGAAATCTGTTTTTACAAAAGAAGAAACTAATTTCTATTTAAATGAACTAAATTTTCTAGGTGTATTTATTATTTATCTCACTCTCCAGTCTTCCTTACAATAGGAATGAAATAGCACCATCAAAAAATTGCTGTTCATGTGAGACAGAGGACTTGGAGAACCTTCTCTGTCAGTTATCAATGTTGTGGTTTTAAAAACTTAATTATGATCTCAGCTTTAATTAGTTCTGAGCTAATGATGTACCCCCTACACAAGGCTGCTGAAAGGATTAAATAAGATCCTGTATGTGAAAAAAATAATTTAAACTGTATGACATTTTGAAAAGGATACCATAAAACTGGGACAGATCTCTTTCTCAGTAGGAGAAATAATTTCAGAGAAAACGAATCTAGAGTATGATTTTCATTAAATACTGACTGCTGGCAGACAGATGAAGAAAGTGATTCAAATATAGAAGACATCATGAAAGAAACTATTGGACATACTAGCAAAAACTGTATCTATGTATGAGCACCAAAAGTAATATGCAAAAGCAACACAGAAAGGCATGGTACATCAGACCTAGGTCTTTAGTTAAAATGTTTGAGACTCTCAGAAATAGTGAGCTCTGGAGAGACACAGTAGTTGTGATCAAGACATCATAGAATACCTAGGATATTAGGTAATAATGGATTAAAAAGTAACATAGACTAGTGGTATATACATTAGAAACCAGGGTGCATGTTAGATGTTAATAAATTCATAGATGTTAGGGGTATATTAGAGATTTGGTTCATCTGTCAATCAAGGAGATAATTTTTAAAATTCTCATTAGAAAATAGGATTTATTTAACTTTCTTAGTATCTTTCCTTTAATGATTTTATGTCTTCTGAGCTTTCAGCCAGGTGGAAACCAAAAAAAAAAATGAATAACTTCTCTGTTCATTTTGTTAGACCAGGAAGCAAGAAAAGACCACTGACTCCAATTAAAATTAAATTAAAGCAAGCTTATTATTTCGACCGGCCGGGCTGCCTCTCCCTCCCAAAACGGCAGGAACAAGACAGCACCCCAGCTTTCCTGCAGCCCAGCTTTATAGCCCAGAAAGTTACACAAAGGGGGGTTACAGATAACAGAACTCTGACAAGCATCACACTAATGGTAGTTTACATTTTTTGCTGGCCCCAACATCAGAATTTATGAGGCCCATTAGAGCCTCAGAGAGGGTCGTTGTCTGGCCAGGGAAGGCCAAGATTTGTGAGGCGTCACTATGGTTTCAGAGAGGTCTGATATCTGGTCAGAGAGCCAGGCATGGGTGAGTTCAAGGCACGGGCAGGCATTCCAAGAAGGCTCAGAATTTGCAGTAATTTATAGTAAAGCCAAAATTATCTTTTCATGGCTTTGTGGTGAGATGCCTAATTTTAAGAAAAGATCAGGTTGGGTCTATCAATTTGACTCCTAAGGGAAAACTTTAATAGAAATAAATAATTAAAAAATAAATAAAATAAAAACTAAGTGTATCCACAATCAGAAAAAAAAATGTTGGGATCTAGACAAATGTATCTAGACAAATCTTTCAGAGAAAGATTCAAGTCAGAGAGTGGAGAAAAGGAAGTGGATAGGTCAAAGCCAGAGTTTCCATTGGTTTAATCATAGAAATTAAATGAAGTAAGAAGTAGGAAACAAAATCTAGAAAACTTAGTAGTTTCTGATTTGTCTTTATTGTTAACTTTCATTATTGTGAGATTTAGGTCAGACAATCATATGCCTTCCAAGTAGAAGATATTAAAACTGCATGCTTCCTGCTAAAGTCTGCTTCATTGCTTCACTCAATCACTAAGTAATTGTGGTTCTGATTCTAAGGGCGCTGGCACTTTCCTTTTCTTAACAATGACAAGTACTCTAAAGTTACCAACATTATAAGAAAAAGAGTTTAAGATTTAAGGGCAGGCTGGGGTTGTGGCACAGTGGCAGAGCATTTGCCTCACACATGTGAGGTGCTGATTTCGATCCTCAGCACCACATATAAATAAACAAACAACAAAATAAAAATAGTAAAAAAAGTATATTTTAAAAAAAGATTTAAGGGCATTTTGAAATTAAAATTAGGTACATTTCATTAGTAAGTTAAATTATCCCCAATGTATAGAAAGACAATTAATTAGGCACACAGGTTATTCTTCATCAAAACTTCAACAATGTGTGACAGGAAAGCAAATTTGGTGTTCAAAACCTCCAAATTAGATTCATCTGTTCATGGCACCCACTACAGGGTTAGTGTGAGGAACAAATGATAAGATCTGTATCTTAAGGTTAGGATAGTAATCAACAGATAAAAGTAGGTTAGGACTACTGTTTTCCTCATTAATAAAAATGGAAGCCTAATACACATGGATCTTTAGTTACTAACAGCTCTTCAAAATTCTAATGCTTGCATTGTGCAAATATAACCATATCCTTATACTGTGTGGGCTGTGTAAGTTGGATATTTTTTATTAATGCCTTGTTTTAAATTATGGAATAGTTGTTTGCAAAAGTAAGTTTTTTAAAAAAAAGTTTTAACATACCCTTTTTAAGCCCTTTGGGCATAGACAATGAGTGGAATAGCTGGGTCAAATGGTGGTTCCATTTCAAGTTTTCTAAGGAATCTCCATATTGCTTTCCAGATTGGCTGTACCAATTTCAGTCTCACCAGCAATGTTTGAGTGTGCCTTTCCCTCACATCCTCACCAACACTTATTGTTGTTTGTATTCTTGATAACTACCATTCTGATTAGAGTTGAGATGAAATCTTAGAGCAGTTTTGATTTGCATTCTCTAATTGCTTGAGATGTTGAACATTTTTCCTTATATTTGTTGATCAATTGTATATCACCTTCTGAGAAGTGTCTGTTCAGCTCCTTAGCCCATTTATTGATTGGGTTGTTTAGGTTTTTTGGTATTAAGTTTTTTGAATTCTTTATATATACTGGAGATTAGTGCTCTATCTGGCATGCATATGGCAAAAATTTGCTCCCAAATTTATTCCTCATTGATTGTTTCTTTTGCTGAGAAGAAGCTTTTTAGTTTGAATCCATCCCATTTATTGATTCTTGATTTTATTTCTTGTGCTTTAGAAATCTTATTAAGGAATTTGTGGCTTAATCTAACATGATGAAGATATGGGCCTACTTTTTAATCTATTAGGCATAGGGTCTCTGGTTTAATTCCTAGGTCTTTGATGCACTTAAAGATGAGTTTTGTGTATGATGAGAGATAGGGGTTTAGTTTCATTTTGTTGCATATGGATTTCCAGTTTTCCCGGCACCATTTGTTGAAGAGGCTATCTTTTCTCCAATGTATGGTTTTGGTGACTTTGTCTAGTATGAGATAACTGTATTCATGTGCCTTTGTCTCTGTGTCTTCTATTATGTACCATCAGTCTACATGTTTGTTTTGGTGCCAATATCATGCTATTTTTGTTTCTATATAACTTTGTAGTATAGTTTAAAGTCTGGTGTTATTATGCCTCCTGCTTCACTCTTCTTGTTAAGGATTGCTTTGGCTATTCTGGGTCTCTTATTTTTCCAAATGAGTTTCATGATTGCTTTTTCTATACCTATAAGGAATGACATTGGGATTTTAATTGGAATAGCATTGAATCTGTATAGTGCATTGGTAGTATGGCCATTTTGACAATATAAATTCTGCCTGTCTAGGAGCATGGGAGATATTTCCATCTTCTAAGGTCTTCTTCAATATCTTTCTTTAGTGTTCTATAGTTTTAATTGTAGAGGTCTTTTACCTCTTTTATTAAATTGATTCCCAATTGAAATAGTTGAAAGCAAGAGAATCAGAGAAGAAATGAGAGATATTCTTTGAATATGCTTGGCTGATGGATAAGTTAAGAATATTCAACAGATTCCAGAGAGCTCAGTGAAAACTGAAAGACCAGAGAAATGTGATTTTGCTACACCTTTACCTATAGTCCTCATCTCATACACAGCTGGGATGGTGCATGTGGGAACCATATTGGCTTGAAGTGTCAGCATATCCTTGTTAGAATTATTGATTTATCCCTAAACTATGCAAACACAGGGGGGATCCTAAGAAACTTACACTAAAAAATAAGTCAATACTGACCTACTGCAGTGGGGAAGTATTTCACAATATGACTGTAAATAACATAATTGACTACTAAAACAAACAAACAAGAAACATTCCTTGGAAGAAAACAAACAAATCCAGAATGGTTATAGTATATTATCTATCATGCAACAATTATCAGCCAAATTGTTATTCATGAACTAGACAAATAAATAGGAATGTGATCCATAACCTGGAAAAAATTTTAGAAACAGTCAATCACAATTAACTTCAGGTGGATCTGTATGTTAGAGTTGTCAAAGTATGTATTATGTATGTATTATTCATTTAATTTCAAAAAAATTAAGTGAATTCATGTTCGAATAACCAAAGAAATAATATGACTCAAACCCGTAAGGAATCTCAATGGAGAAATGGAATTTTTTTGAGGAAAATTTAAATTTAAATTCTAGAACTGAAAATTGTAATAGCTAAAATTAAAGTCTCTACTGTTTAGTAGATTTGAAATGTATGAGTTAGTGGAAGAAAGAATTAGTAAGCTTAGAGATAAAGCAGTAGAAAATTTAAAATTCAAAGAACGGATAAAGAAGTAATTGACACCCTCCCCCCATATTTGGTGATTTTGTGACACATTAGCAAACATCTCATTATGTGAGATTAAGATTTCCAGGGGAAAAAAGTAAGTTAGAAAAATATTTAAAGTAACAGTGGTCCAAACTCTCAGAATTTGGTGGTAAAATTAACCTACATATCCTACAACCTCAATGAACACCAAATATTATAAACACAAAAGAACCACAATTGGATACATCACTATATTGAAAGGCAAAAGCAGAGAGAAGTGTTCAAAATATGCTTCATGTACTTCATGATGATACAATAAATGGCCAATTTCTCATTAGAAACAACAGAGGTAAAAAACACATTGAAATAATAGTAACAATACTTACCTGGCAGGGGAGATACCACAATCATGAAGGTGGTTTCCTAGGTCTAGTCTTATCCATTGCACTCTGGAAGTGCTGACCCCTGCGATTTCCCCAAATTCGGGAAACTCTACTGCATAATTTGTGGTAGTGGAGGGACTATGTTCCTGCCTGCTGGAGGAATAAAATAGCTACCAAATAAGAATTTAAGATCTACTGAAACAATTCTTGATGAATGAATGTTAAAAGCTTTTTAATTTAAAAATATTGAAATAATTTAATGCTAAGAAGTATAGTCTAAGAAATTAAAAAAGAGCCCGGTGTGGTGCCACAAGCCTGTAATCCCAGCAGCTCTGGAGGATAAATCAGGAAGATTGCAAGTTTAAAACCAGCCTCAGATGAATTTCATGATTGCTTTTTCTATTTCTAGCAGGAATGTCATTGGAATTTTGATCGGAATTGCAATAAATCTGTATAGTGCTTTTGGAAGTATGATCATTTTGATAATATTAATTCTGCCTATCCAAGAGCAAGGTAGATCTTTCCATCTTCTAAGGTCTTCTTTGATTTTTTTCTTTAGGTTTCTATAATTTTCATTATATAGATCTTTCACCTTTTTCATTAAGTTGATTCCCAAGGTTTTTTTCTTTTCTTTTTTCTTTCTTTTTCATTTTTTTTTTGAGGCCATTGAGAATGGGATAGTTTTCTTCATTTCCCTTTCTGAGAATTTGTCACTGATATACAGAAATGCATTTGATTTATGGGTGTTGATTTTATAGCCTGATACTTTGATGAATTCATTTACTAGTTCTAGAAGTTTTTTGGTGGAAATTTTAGGGACGTTCAGGTATAGAATCATATCATTAGCAAATAGTGCCAATTTGAGTTCTTCTTTTACTATGTGTACTCCTTTAATTTCTTTCGTCTCTGTGAATGCTCTGGCCAGTGTTTCAAGAACTATGTTAAATAGAAGTGGTGAAAGAGGGTTCCCCTGTCTTGTTCCAGTTTATAGAGGGAATACCTTCAGTTTTTCTCTATTTAGAATGATGTTGGCCTGAGGCTTAGCATAGACAGCCTTTATGATGTTGAGATATGTTACTGTTATCCCTAGTTTTTCCAGTATTTTGAACACAAAGGGGTGCTATATGTTGTCAAATTCTTTTCCTGTGTCTATTGAGATGATCATATGATTCTTATCTTTAAGTCTATTGATGTGGTGAATTATATTTATTGATTTCTATATGTTGAACAAAACTTGCATCCCTGGGATGAATCCCACTTGATCATGGTGCATGATGTTTTTGATATGTTTTTGTATTCTATTTGCCAGAATTTTATTGAGAATTTTTGTATCTTTGTTCATTAGAGATTTGGGTTTGAAGTTTTCTTTTTTTGATGTGTGATATTGGCCTCATAGAATGAGTTTGGAAGTGCTGCCTCTTTTTCTATTTCCTGAAATAAGTTGGAAAGTATTGGTATTAACTTTTATTTAAAACTCTTGTGGAACTTGGCTGTGTATCTGTTTGGTCCTGGGCTTTTCTTGGTTGGTAGACTTTTGATGGTGTCTATTATTTCATCACTTGAAATTGATCTATTTAAATTTTGTATATCATTCTGATTCAATTTGGGAAAATTACATGACTACAGAAATTTGTCAATGTCTTTAATATATTCTATTTTATTGGAGTACAGGTTTTCAAAATAATTTCTAATTATCTTCTGTATTTCCGTAGTGTCCATTGTGATATTTCCTTTTTCATCACCTATGTTAGTAATTTGAGTTTTTTTCTTTCCTTCTCTCCTTCAGCATGGCTAAAGGTCTGTCAATAGCTAAAGCAATCCTTATCAGGAAGAGTGAAACAGATGGTATCACTATACCAGACCTTCAACTGTAATACAGAGAAATAGTAACAAAAACAGCATGGTACTGGCACCAACACAGATTGGTAGACCAATGGTTCAGAATAGAGGACACAGAGACTAACCCACAAAACTACAATTATCTTATATTAGACAAAGGTGCCAAGAACATGCATTGCAGAAAAGATAGCCTCTTCAACAAGTGGTGCTGGGAAAACTGGAAATCCATATGCAACAAAATGAAAAGTAAACCCCTATCTCTCACCATGCACAAAACTCAACTCAAAATGGATCAAGGACTTAGGAATACAACCAGAGACCCTGTTTCTAACAGAAGAAAAAGTAGGCTCTAATCTCCATCGTGTGGAATTAGGCCCCAACTTCCTTAATAAGACTCCTGTGGCACAAGAATTAAAATCAAGAATCAATAAATGGGATGAACTTAAACTTTAAGTTTCTTCTCAGCAAAAGAAACAATCTGTGAAGTGAATAGGGAGACTACATCTTGATAGCAAGTTTTTACGCCTCACACATCAGATAGAGCACTAATCATAGGATATATAAAGAATTCAAAAAGCTAGACACCAAAAAACCAAATAACCCAATCAATAATGGGCCAAGGACCTGAAGAGATACTTCTCAGAATATGATGTACAATCAATCAACAAATACATGAAAAAATGTTCATCATCACTAGCAATTAGAGAAATGCAAATCAAAACCACTCTATGATTTCATCTTACTCCAGTCAGAATGGCAGCTATTATGCATACAAACAACAATTAGTGTTGGCAAGGATGTGGGGAAAGAGGTACACTCATACACTGCTGGTGGGCCTGCAAATTGGTGCAGCCACTATGGAAAGCAGTATGGTGGTTTCTTGGAAAATGGGAATGGAACCACCATTTGACCCAGCTATCCCTCTCCTCCATCTATACCCAAAGGACTTAAAAACAGCATACTACAGGGACACAGCCACACCGATGTTTATAGCAGCACAATTCACAATAGCTAAACTATGGAATCAACCTAGATGGAATATACAAAATGGAATATTACTCAGCAATAAAAGAGAATAAAATCATGGCATTTGCAGGTAAGTGGATGGAGTTAGAGAAGTTAATGCTAAGTGAAGTTAGCCAATCTCAAAAAACCAAATGCCAAATGTTTTCTTTGATATAAGGAAGCTGATTCATAATGGGATAGGGAGAGGGAGCAAGTGAGGAATAGACAAACTCTAGATAGGGCAGAGGGGTGGGAGGGAGAGGGAGGTGGCATGGGGTACTTAATGATGGTGGAATGTGATGATCATTATTTTCCAAAGTACATATATGAAGACACAAATTTGTATGAGTATACTATGTATACAACCAGAGATATGAAAAAATGAGCTCTATATATGTAATAAGATTTGTAATGCATTCTGCTGCTATATATAACTAAATAAATAAATAAATAAAAGTTAGGGGGGAAAGAAAAGCAGCCTTAGCAAAAGAGAACCACTAAGCAACTCAGTGAGACCCTGTCTTTAAATAAAATACAAAACAGGGCTGGGGGATGTAGCTCAGTGGTCCAGTGCCGCTTAGTTCAATCCCCATACCAAAAAAAAAGTTCAAAAAGAATTCTTTCAGTTTGAAAGAAAAGTGTATCCAGTTGTAATTCAAACCCACAGAAAAGAGGAAGAGCAATAGGGATACTAACATAATGTAAATAAATTCAAGATAATAAAAGGTTTGTATTATAATATTCTTAATTCCTTTTAAAAATCTATATTTTTTTGAATAAAAAATATAACACCTCATTGCTGAGTTTATAACATATAAATGTAATTTATGTGTGTGTGTATCTTTTCATGTATCAATGCTAACGTAAAGGTTACAGGATATGCTGTATCATTTCTATATTTTACCAAATGCAAGTCAGCATAAATAAAATAGTGTGAAAAGCCAGAGATGCATACTTTAATTCCTAAATTAAATGTAATAATAATGCAAAGAAAGTAATTGTGAAAATAACTGTATGTCTGCCTATATTTGTCAAAGCTCACTTTCTTACAATTGATTTTGTTGTCTGTAAATTACTTCAAAGAAAAAAATTTTTTAAAAGAAAAACAAGCTTTCCCAGACATTTTCTACAAACCAGAAGGTCTTATTTGAATAAAAACAATCACCGCAACAGCTCAGAATTGCCTAAACTCTAGGAAGATTTAGAAAGCTGTGATAGTTCAACAAATTCATAAGATTAAAAAGAAACATTTTTTCCTTCATAATGAACCATATAAACAGCAGGTTGAAGAAAGAGCATTTTTTAAAAATAATGTTGAAATTTGCAAATCTATTCTAGGCCAATAAAATGTAGCTTTAATTTAACTTAATAGAAATATTTCATAGAACTCCTCTTATCAAACACACAATTTATGTAAGGTACGATTGCAAAAAAAAAAATTGACAAAAGGCATCAAAGAGAATGACAAGGTTAATACCTGAACCTCTGCAATGTCACTTAATATTTTTATATGAAACTACAGATTTCACATATAAATCTAAATTTAGCAACCAAGATAAACTAAATAATTTAGTAAATGTGTTGCTTTTTAAACCAGCATTTCCCAAAAGTAGCACCCCTGGCTTTGTTACAAGAAATTACCAAATATCAAGCTCTTTCCAGGGGTGCATCTTTCCTCAAATCAGTAGGTATTCATAGAACAGATTTTTTTTTCACAGATATTTTATTGTTTTTCTACTTTCATCAGGGTTGAGTTGCCATGGCAATAAAGTAGGCTATCTTGTTGGATTTCACCTTTGCTGTCTTGCTTCATATGGTTCTCTCTCCTCAGAGCAAACATGGTGGATGCCGCACACATACAGATGTCTGATTTTGTATTTCCTCCTTGAGTGTGCTTGGCAGCTAGTCTCCTGGGACAGCTGAAGCAGCACTTCACAAACTGGCATTCATCCTTCTCTCTAATGGCCACCATCATATGTCTCACTTCTTTTGTGATCTCTCTTTTAAGAAGAATAGCTCCTCTTGAAAGATTTCTTTTTCCCATTAAAAACAGAGGTCTTTTTAACATTTCAATTAACTCAGTTGTCAGATCAATTCTAAATACATCCCTAAAGTTACCCATCCTTGAGGTATAAAAGAAAAAAAAAATCAGAAGAGCATATAGACTCGTCACAAACACAGGTAAAGAGATTGATTTAGTGTACAAACACTAACTTCAGTCTCTTCTTGCTAATACAGTTACCATTTTTTTAACTCTAAATATAAAACAAGATCCCTGAAAAAGGATGCCTTACTATTTGAACTAAGAAATTATTATGCAATAATATTTTAAAGGGATAAACAAACACATGGGTAAAGTATACATACACACTCACACACAATCACATCAGCATCATCATATATTGTTGAATTACAACCTCAAAAAAACCCTCAAAACCAGAATTAAATCTTGTGCTTATTAGCTACAGAGAGTCCTTCCTCACCATTACCATAGTCGTCTTCTCCGACAAAAAAAAACAAGTGTTTACTAACCATTTCTGATTTCCTAAATCAAATTCTAACATATCTGTTTGCATCTGATAGTCATTTATTCATTAGGGTTTTATTTGGTATGGAATTGTTTTTAAAGAAAATTTCTCAGTCTTATTACTGACAGTTAAAAATGTGATTTTTGTACATCATAATACAGATTTCAAAAGAAACTGAATCAGATGCATGCATCAAAACAACATTTGTGTTAGGGTCTGTAAACAAGTCAAGATGGCGCCTGGCATTTTGCCAGAGGGAGTGGTTTGTGAAGTAATGCCAGCGAGCCATTAAGTGTGGAGATTCCTTATTGGTTGACTGCTATATCTAATTTATGTTAATTAAGATAAGCTATGTGGAATGTATATATACCCCTCCTGTCCTACAATAAACGGCTCCCACTCCTGCTGTATCAATGTACACTAGTTGCTCTTCACCCCCCGGTTAGTTTGCTGCAGCCGGACTGCGGCACATTTGCAAGGAAAAAACAAGGCCGTGTTTTTTAAAACTATTTCCTAATACTATTTTCTAATTATATTTGATTATGTGGCTATAGTCAGCATTGCCTTGATAATTCTGACCTCATCACTGTGGGTCTAACATATAATAGGCTCTTCTCTAAAATGTATGACTTCTTTTATTTAGGTAGTCATTGTTCATTCATCCAAATGCACAGAATACCCTTTCTTTGTTTTCTACGTAAGAAATATTGTGAATTGTGGGACTAAAGTGTTTAGTTTGTGATGATGGATATTTTTTTTTTCAGGCTACTGTGATTACCCTAACCTATTTTGCAAAATCACTCCACTTACTTCTGTGTTTCTAAAGCATCTTTCCATTATGTTACCCATGTAAACCACAGTAATTGTCCAATGACCAGTAGGACAAAGATACCCACTTGCTCCTACGGATAGCCTCAGGGTGGGGAGCATGTTTCCTTTTCAGAAGCAAGATTCTTGGAGGACCTCTTGCTGCAATATGAGTATCTTATCTATCTATTTCTGTCTAAAAACAGCATCACACCGAATTATTTCAGTTATATGTCCTAATAGAAACAATTTTTCATAATCTTGAGTATACATCACTTCTTCAGACAGGACTTCTCTGCCAAGAGTAATTAAGGTAGTGTATTCTTTCAATAATTCTTTGGTTACTCTTTCATTCCACACTCTCATTACAAGCATAACAATCTGAATTTTCTAATTTACTCATTTTTTTATAGTCTCTTTCTCATACTAAAATATAAACTCTATTCTAGCAGATTCTTAGCTTGCCTTGTTCACTACTATTCACTACTATAGCCCCAGAGCCTTAGGACAATTCCTAAATTTTAATAAATAGTTGAATGAATGAATTAATTAATTAAAGAAGCTAGTTTGGGGAGAGTTTCTGTCAAAAGAAACTGAAAGAATCAGATTAATGCATGTTTTCTTTTTCCACTAGTAGAAATAAATTAAAGCTTAGATACTGGTGGTTTTATTTTCTTAACTTTTTGGATAACAATCTTTTTTTTCTTTCATCTTTCTTCACATCATCGTAGCTTCTGTCTTATTTTAGTCCCTCAAATGGGTTTTCAAAATAGTCTACCAGTAGGATTTCTTGTACCTTGGCCTAAACCTTTGTTTTAGTCTTAACACTGTCACTAGAGTGATATTTACGAGAAAAAGATTAATTATGTTAACGCTGCATGCCGAGTTTCAACAGAGATCCTCCAATATCCAGGTGTTTCAGACAAAAACCACATCTCCCCTGGCTTTTACATTCCCATTGTCAAAAATTAAAAAGGGATCCACAGAGCTCTATGTACTGTGACTAAAACTTTCCTCCTACTAACTCCACATGCCCACTGAACAAGATACCATGAAACTTTACACTCTTGGTGAGGTTTACTCCTCCTTGTCTAATTATCACAGCCTCATCTCCATCTGATTTGAGATTACCATTTCATTTTCTCCTTTATCCATTTTTGAATCAGCCATCACAAGACATCCACAATAATTAGTTCATGCCTTTCTCTGGATTCTAAACAACTCAGTGGCTAAATAGGCAGAGTCAACTCTTCCACCCCATCCTCACCCGAACAATCCTTAAACCAATTACCTGCTTTATTTCTCGCCTTAGCATCTACATACATAATATTTTATTCAAGGAAACAAAATAAGAGATTTGAAAAACAATTTTGCCCATGTTTTATTAGGAATATTTGTTTTGTTAAAAAAAAAAACCTTCAATACACACCAAATAATTCACCTTGTCCTCCTTGTTCCCTCTATAATTCTCTCCATCCATGATACCATAGCTTAGAGCATGTATATAGGCATGTATATACACACCCATGTATACATAATTCCTTTCTGGATAAGCCAGTGGACTGAAATAATCCTCTTTCTCTCTCTGGGAGAATGTGAAAAGACAGAAAATGTTAAAAAGGAATAGCGAATGTTAGGAAGGTAGTAATAGGATAAAGAATTCAGTTTCCTATGTCTCTGGAACAGACCTTTTTATCCCAATTTTCTGGAATATCAGGTTTATTCCTTTTGCATTATGATAAAGTGAAGTAGCTGTCTCAGCGATGACATCTACCTCCTCATCATCCCTCAAATCCACCTAATGTTGTTTTAAATTGTTTTTCAAAACCTTTAATGAACAATAAATCAAACCTCAAAAAATATAAGAATCATATTAATTTCAGAAAAATGCAAATCAAAACTACTCTAAGATATCTCACTCCAGTCAGAATGGAAGCTATTATGAAGACAAACAATAATAATTGTTGGCGAGAATGCGGGGAAAAAGGTACACTCATACATTGCTGATGGTTCTGCAAATTGATGCAGCCAATAGGGAAAGCAGTATGGAGATTCCTTGGTATCTGGGAATGGAGCCACCATTTGAACCAGCTATCCCTCTCGGATTTTACCCAAAGGACTTAAAAACAGCATACTATAGGGACACAGACACATCAATGTTTATAGCAGCACAATTCAAAATAGGTGAACTGTGGAGCCAACCTAGATGCCCTTCAGTGGATGAATGGATAAAATAAAATGCGGCATGTATACACAATAGAATTTTACTCAGCAATAAAAGAAAATAAAATCATGGCATTTGCAGGTAAATGGATGTCATTGGAGAAGACAATGTTAAGTCAAGTTAGCCAATCCCCAAAAAACAAATCCCAAATGTTTCTCTGATATTAGAAGACTGACTCATAATGGGGTAGGGAGGGGGAACATTGGACTAATAGATGAATTCTAGATAGGGCAGAGAGGAGGGAGGGAAATGGAGGGGGCAGGGGATTAATAAGGATAGTGGAATGTTATGGACATCATTATCCACAGTACATGTATGAAGACACGAATTGGGTGTCAACCTACTTTATATACAAACAGAGATATGAAAAATCGTGGTACATATGTGTAATAAGAATTGTAATGCAAAAAAGTACATATATAAAGACATGAATTGGTGTGAACATACTTTATACAAAGATGAAAAAATTGTGCTCTATATGTGTTATAAGAATTGTAATACATTCCGCTGTCATGTATTTAAAAAAATAAAATCAATTTAAAAATATGATTTAAAAAAATCTTGGGTCAGCAATATTAAACATATTCACATTATTATGCTAGACCTCTCCAGAATTTTTCATCTTGCAAAGCTATAACTCTCTACTCACTGAATAATTCCAATTCTTGCTTCCTCCAGCTCCTGGAAACTGCTGTTCTACGTTGTTTCTGTATGTTTGGACTATATTAGGTATCTTATATTTAAAATATGTAATTTAAGAAAACATAATATTTTAAAGAGTAGAAAAAGCCCTCCGCAGCTTGTGAAATCAGGTACCACCAGCGGCAGCAACATTATATAATACATGTCTTCAGAGAAAGTCCATGCCTGGCTGGAGGACTCGAGAACATCAATGAGTGGGATAGAGTTACCTCTGGTCAAGGAATAGCTGGAGAGGTACTCAGTGCAACAGAGTTTTCAACTTGTCTCCTCTCTGTACACAAAGAATATTTATAGATGAATTCTAAATTAAGAAAGGAAATTTTATAGGTGGTACGTGCCTATAATCTCAGCAACTCTGGTGTCTGAAGCAGGAGGATCCCAAACTTGCAGCCAGCCTCAGCAACTCAGCAAAACCCTGTCTCAAAATTTGAAAAATAAATAAATAAGAAGAAGGGCTGGTGATGTAGCTTAGTGGCAAAGTGCACCTGAGTCCAGTCCCCAGTACTACACATACCAAAGAGAGGGAGGGAGGGACGGAGGGAGAGAGAGAGATAGAGAGAGAGAGAGAAGGCAGGGAGGAGGAGGAGGAGAAACAATGTTCTAACACTTAACACCCAGAGACTTTGGTTTATACTTTAACAGTCCTAAAGACAGTAAGCTTCTTAAGGGGGAAAAATCTGCTTATTTATATTATGGACCTAACCATTTAGTAAAGAACTTTAAAATAGATGTCTAAAATGGTTAATTGGCAATTAGAAAGGAATTATAATGAGTAATGAGAGAGAAAAAAAACTCTAAATAAATTACAATCCATCCCTCACCTTCTTAAAGAACCTCACCAGGACTAGATCTATAATTTTTTGGTTCTTTGTCATAATCTTCCACTCTAGATGACCTTTTTCTAAATTTTCACTTTGTAGGTCAGCAAAGATGTTTTCAAGTCTGTTAATGGCATTGTGCTGAGACTTGAAGATTAAAGTATCCTTATTTCCCTCCACTTTGCTAGTGAGTTAATACTTAAAGGACATAAAAAAATTTTATTCCCATATCTTAGTGGTAGACAGCGTCTCTTACATTCTTCTTGCATAGTATGTAACTTTCTGTCCCACTTTTGTGGTTTCAACTTAAGCCAATCTGTACATTTATTCTGTAAGAAATCAATATTATGACTGAATCTATAATTTACAAATGTAAATACATTTATTGTCAGATTATATTTTAAATTATATTATTATTTTTTATAAATATATAAAATAGTTAAAATGAATTTATTCTTGTTTTAACAATATTAGTTTGTATTTTGCCCAACCTAACCTAATACTTCTAGTATTCTTTTCAAATAAGACATTAGCTTCTATTTGGGAAGGAGGTATTAATATTTATATCAACAAATAATGACAAAACATTTGTGGAGAGGAAATTCTCCTTGACAGAACAAAATATAGATATCATTTCTGGAAAGACTATACATATCCATGAAAATGAACTTAGAAAAACAAAAAAATGAATAGGACCAGAACAAAAACTGGCAGGGGTTTTATAAAAAAAAGTAAATAAATAAATTAACAATGAGTACAAAAGATGAGACAAGGTAAAGATATTCCAAAATGTAAAAATTGAATCAAAATGACAAACTGCAAAAATGCTGCAATATGCCCACTTATTCAGGACTTCACGAAATTAGAAAAATGGTTATATATGTGTATATATACATATATATGAATTTTATACACACATGTGTTTATATATTCATTCATACATATACACATAATGGAGAATAAATATATAGTAGGCAAAAACAAAATTTAAAGAGCCATTCTGGTTTAATGATTGTGAGGAGTACCTGGAAAATATAAAGTAAGTGGGATCAGATCCAAATGGAAGCAATACGGAAGGAATGCTTATTTCTTCTTTGAATTCTACATTCAAAAACAGATGGTGGCAAAGGTAGAATCATCTGAGGTTGCAAAAAGTCAATGAAGCAAGCAGAGAGAAGAGTTTAAGTATAATTAATATATTCAAAACTATTTAAAGGAATATTGCAGCTATGAAAAAGAATTCCCTAGAAGTCTTGACAATTAAGCTTTGGTCATTTAAATTGAAAACAATGGTCTATGTAACAGAATGGACATGGTTGAAAAGTGAATCACTGGGCTGAAAATCTACCAAGGTATTCTGTGAGAATACAGAGCTAAATGCAATAAGGGGATTAGAATCATAGACAAGTTTAGAGAAGTGAAGAATTTATACAGACATTCCAACATTTCTCTACAACGAGTTTTAAAAGAGGGGCTATATATGAAATAGAGTAATAATTGATGAGGTACTGGAAATAACACTTTTTGTGCCAAAAGAACATATGCATCTTCAGCTGAAAATTTTGCAAACTAATAGTGAAATGTCAGACAACCAAATGTTCATGCCTTCCCCAAATTCATCTGTTGAGGTCCTAATCTCCCAGTTTGATTGTTTCTAAAAAGAAGTGATTAAGTTAAAGTGAGGCTATTAGGTGATCCCATTCAATCTGAATGCTGTTCTTATTAAAAAGAGATCAGGGCACAAAAAGAAACATCACAAATGCTCTATGACAGACAAGAGGCCTAATGAGGACACAGTGAGAAAGCAGCCATCCCCAAGAGAAAGAGAGGGCCTTAGAAGAAACCAAACCCCCTCATACCTTGATATAGACTTTCTAACCTCCAAGTTGATAAAATAAATTTCTGTGGTTTAAGCCACTCTGTATATGCTATTTTGTTACAGCAGCCCTAGTAAACTAATCTATCAGCAATGAAAATATTATTCCAAAAATCTTATATGAAAACACAGGTAACCTAGCAAAGAAAAAAAAATGATCTGCTTAACATAGATTTCATTTGAGCATTTCTTCTACCTTATAGCTGTTATCTTAGGATAATTGTTGTAATCGTATCCAAATTTGTTTCCTGATTTCCTTTGTTCATGCTTTGGTAGTCAGTTCTCCACTAAGCTGGAAAAGTCATCTTTTGAAAATGAAATCACATAGCACCTTCTGCTAAAAACCTGCAAAGGCTTTCTATAACATTCAAAATAAAATCCAAGGAATTTATCATGACCCATAAATCTTTCATTCTCCTTTCCCTTTCCTTTCATCCTTTTCCACTTTAGCCTCTTTGACCTTCTTTCAATTTCTGCAACAAAACAAGCTCATTTATAACAAGTGATTCTCAACCATGACTGAGTATTGGAAACACCCGAAGAGCTATTAAAATATTGATGCCTCCTTAGAGCTCAAATGTAACTGGACAGGCATTCAACCTGGATATCAGAAATTTTTTAAAGCTGACAATACAAAGGTCCGAGAATACATAAACTACTAGTTTAACAAATGGTCCCTGTTGCCCTCATTTAGAATGCATCTACCCATACCTTCCCCTGAATCCCTCCTTTTTTTTTTTTTTAATTCTGAGAAGGTCGTTAGTCTGACACAGTGTCTTTCTTACCATCCTCACCCTTCCATACATACATATTCACAGGCTAAACATTTGCTTCTGTTTTCTCTGTAGAACCTATAACCATCCGATCCAATTTGTTTATAATTTAGCAATAACTTCTCCAGTAGAATGTAAACACAGTTAAAAACAGCTGCTTCTTAGTCACCTGCATTCCCAGTGACTGGTACATTAAATATTAGTTGAATAAATCAATCAATTAATCAATGGATACGAATGTGGAATTTTAGTGTTCTGGGCAAAACGATCTTGAGGGTAAAAATCCTAAGCCAGCAAACTAATATTAACCTGGGAGAGAAAAACTTTATATATCAATCAAAGGTACAAAACAAGCTAGGTGAATGAAGAAACAACTCAAAAAGGACAACAAGAGAATGAGGAAAGAGTGAGCCTACAATAATGGAAGTCCTTGCCCAGCAATGGAAGGTCTGGGTCTTGAGTCTTGGTCTTTCTCAACAGTCATTTGTAGATAATAACCCTTTCTTTAAATGTTTCTCTGGCCCCTCCTCCATGCTTAAATCAGATTAGTTCTAATCAAAATTTCTGGCACTCCAAGAACCACGTGATAGTTTTAAAATAAATGTTAAAAACCTTCATATTGGTCTGCTCAGGCTGCCATAGCAGAACACCAAAGGCTTACACCACCCAAATTTGCTTTCTTACTATTCTGAAAGTCCCATATCAAGGTTCCAGCAGGGTAGGCCTTTCTTCCTGGCTGCAGAAGGCATCTTATCTCCAAGTCCTCACATGGCCTTGTCATTGTGTGAAGGCACACCTGGTGTCTCTGTTTTTTATAAGGGCACCAGACCTATGGGATGAGGGCCACTCATAACCAATCCAACCTTACTTACCTCCTTAAAGGCCTAATGTCTCACAGTTTTGGAAGCCAGGAAGTCCAAGATCATTGTGTCAGAAGACTTGATGTCTGGTGAGGGCTGCCCTCTGCTTCAAGTGTGTGCCTGGCTGCTACATCCTTCAGAGCAAATAAATGCTGTGTCTTCACACAGTGGGAAGGAGGGAAAATGAACTCCCCTCAATGTATTTTTCAAAGGCATGACTACCTTCACGAGAACAGAGTTCTCACAGGGAATGGTGGCGCATGCTTGTAATCCCAGCAGCTTGGGGGGCTGAGGCAGGAAGATTATGAGTTCAAAGCTAGTCTCAGCAACTTAGCAAGGTGCTAAGCAAATCAGTGAGACCCTGTCTCAAAATGAAATAAAAAAGGGGGGAGGGGGCTGGGCATTTGTCTCAGTGGTTAAGGGGCCCTAAGTTCAATCCAAGGTACCAAAAACAAACAACAACAACAACAACAAAAATGACTCCTCATAGTTTAGCCACTCCTTAATATAAAGGACCCCACTTCATAATACAGTTGCACTGGGGATTAGTTTTCAACATGAGTCATTCAAATCATAGCATTGTTTTGGCAGATGTCAGATGAAAGAAAGATAATAAAAGAAGAAAAGGAAAGGATGAATGATAAAATTTAGGGGGAGAAGGAGAAAAGTTCAGAGCCATTAATGAGATGGAGAATGTATTGTAAAGTTTAATGTGTGTGTGTGGTAAGGTAGAGTTAGTGGCTGGTAAGGCAACCTGATATGGCAATTCTCTCCACAAGACAGTTCTTGCAACTCATTTTAGTTATTAGTTTCCACCTTGATAAAAATTGTGGAACATCTCTAAAACCAATAAAAATAAATAACATTTCTTATATAGCTATTTGCCTGGAGTATAAAGTCTAGGAAAAAAAAGACTAAGTGAAGTTGAAGAGTGAGGAAAAAGCCTCCTTTCATGTCAATTGATTCGATAAAATAATCCAATCAGTGTGCCATGCTTCACATCCATTCACTCTTTATATTCATTTACATTTGATGTTACACATTTTTATTATCCAAAGCAATAGGCATGTTTGTCTTGTGTTCTAATTGTTAGCAATAATCAAAACATGTTATATTGCCAATAAATTGCAGGCTTACTGAGTGGCCAGCAATTTCCAGCTTCCTCCATGGTTCATCCTGCCTTATGCATTATGCCTAATAAAGGGTAACCCTGCTCAGCTTCCTATCTGAACTACCATATTGTTCCAAGAGGTGGTAGTCATAGATATTCTGCTCCCCACTGAGGACCCTGCTCATGGAAAAATATTGACACAAATTAGGTGTTTAATAACTTTGTGATCAATGAGTCAAGTGACAATTTTGAGAATTCTGCTAAAGGGCCCTGCTGTAGCAACTGTAATCAGCCTGTAACAATCATATTACTTAGCTAAACAATCATATCTTCTCTTGGAGTTATTTGTGAGTTACAGAAAATCATTTGTATGGTTGAAAGCATCAAAACAAAAATGTCATAATACTAGATTATAAACCACAGATGGCATTGTCTCTGAAGATGGAGGAAAACCTGAGTTGCTGTCAGAATACAACTACTACTACATCATGCACAGTGCTCTACTCCTGCAGTGCAGCTTCTGAGAGGAAAACTTGTCTTACTTTCCTTTCTATCCTTAAATAATTCACCATTCATTGAGTGTGTTAGTCAGCTTTTCATCACTGTGACAACTACATAAGAAAAATAACTTAAGAAAAAATTTAGTTTGGCTCAGTTTCAGATGTTTTAGTCCATGGTAAGCCAGTTCCATTGCTCTGTGCCTGAGGCTCAGCAGAACATCAGGGCAGAAAGGCATGTAGGAGGAAAGCAGTCAGCTCATATAAGCTGGGAAGCAGAGAGAGGGAGGGAGGAAGAAAGAAAGAGAGAAAGAGAGAGGGAGAGAGAGAGAGGGGGAGGAAGGAAAAGAAAGAGAGATGGGGATAAGTCATAGTCCTCCAGGACACATTCCCACTGACCAATTTTCTCTAACCACACCCCGTCTGCCTAACTTTCCACTACATCCCAGTCTATTCAGTTATCAGTAGATGAATCCACTGTGGATTTTAGAGCTTTCATGATTCATTCACTTTCCCACAGCCCTACCTCTGAATATTTATGCATTGAGACAAAGTATGAGCTTTTGGAGAGACATTGCAATTTTAAATCATAGCAAAAATTACGTGGTAAGAAGTCATAAAGGCTTTTTTATAAATGGAATGGTAGGTTTTTATTGGTGGGTTTTGCATATTGGAATTATTTTAATGCCATTAAAAATAAGTTCTATGCTTTGGGATTGCACAAAAAATAAACCATTTTCATTATGAAATATTTTTTGTACTACTATAGAATATCCACTGTTCTGGTTAAACATGAGGCGTCGCCTTAAAGTTCACGTATGAGACAATGGAAGAATGTTCAGAGGTGAAATGATTGGATTATGAGAGTTGTAACCTAACTTTCCATTGATAAGGACTAACTGGGTAGTAAGTATAGGCAGGTAGTGTGTGGCTGGAGGGAATAGTTTACTGAGGGCATTTCTTTGGGGTTTATATTTTGTCTGGTGAGTTTGAGGTCTCTCTCCATCTCCACTTCCTGGTTGTGGTGTCCTGAGCTGCCATGCCCTTTGGCCATGATATTCTGCCTCCCCTCAGAAACAAAGCTATGGAGCTGGCTAACCATTGACTAAACCTCTGAAACTATGAGCCAAAATAAACTTTTTCTCCCCTAAGTTGTTCTTGTCAGGTGTTGTGGTCACAGCAGCAAAAAGCTGACCAGAACATCCACCCAACTCTGTGAAGCAGATATTTCCTAAATTTCACAATGTGGAAACGTAACACAGGACCTTCAGACTCATTTCAGACTCTTTCCATTGGTTCCTGCAAGCCAACTTTTAATTGACACTGTGCAAAAGTTTCCAGAGATATTATATGTAAGACTTGAAGAGAAAGTAACTTACCCATTATCACACTTAAAATTAGTGATTAACTTGGAGTTCAAAGCATGTGACTTGAAAACCTCCTGATTAATCATTATTGTGTACTACCTATCTCAAAGCATTTAAAAATATTTAAGGAATAGTAAGGGGAAGAGTTCTGTAGTAAAGTCATTCTAGAAAACACTTCCACTTGGAATTTTTGTATCCCGTGGTTTCTCAAAGTACAGCTTACTTCCATAATTGACATTTTTTAGATGATATTAGCTTCTAGTAATAGATTCAATATTATATTCTGTAAAGTCTTAACTCTTTAAGAATCTTCTCAAAAATAGTCCCCAAATATATCATTTTAAAAATATTTTGATATGATATCACTTGTAAAGATTTCCAAAGCACATTAGCATATTTTACTAAGCCAAGGGATCCTGCAGTAAGAAAAAAAAACTTTTGTTTGCTCTAGTAATTCTAATTTATCTGTTTTCTTTTCAAACATTCATTGAAATTCAGTTAATATTTTCTTGAAGATACAATAACAAACATGTATGTTTATTTAAGGATAAGATGTAAAATGTTATTCTCTAAAGCTGCATAACTTTACTTCTAATAATACTTACTGGATAGAAATAAACTCCCCCAAAGTTGGTGCTCTTTAAAATACTTTTATTGGAAACTTCAGAAATTTAAAAAAAAAATGAAACTTACTAAGTAAACCACTCAGATTTTGCATACCAGAAATCTCCATTTTTACGATGTACTTCAAGCTTCTCAAAAATAGGTATAGTTCACTTATTTTCAAATGTCAATGCATATAGCTTTTCTATGAAGACTTTGTGTGATGAATGATTTATAAATACAAAATAGTCATTACTTCTCTTTTAAAAATCAAATTTTCCCCTCCTTATCTAAAATGACATGGATGAGAGGTACCCACATGAGCTAAATTATCAAAGGCACTACATGCCATAAGTGCAATAGAGTCTTATTAAACAAATCCATAAGGATGTTTTCCTCTGCACTTTCTTACCAGCTCCATCGACTCCCTCTGTTGCTTCCCCTTTCCTGCCCTTTCTCAAATCAATTCATTTCTATGCAAATGTTTGCATCTCTGCATGGAGCATATGTGATAAGGAACCAGACTTTTTCCATAGACAGGATGCTTATTGAGTAATTCATCCATCGTTTACTTAAACAGAAAATCTATGACTACCATCATTTATTCATTACAACCATGTTTTCCCACCTGAGGCAAGGACACTATTTTAATTTTGCTTTAGAGCTGATGGGCACATCTCTGTTCTATTATGGTCAGCAGTCCCACCTTCCTTGTATGTTCCAGGGGCAATTTCCCTTCAGAGCCTTCCTAGTATTCTTTCTCCACAGAATGCCATTTATCTTCCATGTTCTCTGGTTTACCCAACCCCTAGTTGACTTTGTGAAGGTATGGCCTCCTTGGCTGTTGCAAACTACTTTTATTCCATTAATCTGTATTTTACAAATTAGCACTAACTGGTTCACATTTCTTTGCTTGGAACCTCCCTATAACAGATTATCACAAACACTACTTCTAATTTGCTCTCAGTTCTCAATGCCTACTCTAATTGTAGTATGCTCAATATATAACAGATTCCCATTCAAGATTTAATGACTCAGTACCAGTGTGATTATAAAGAAGGACAAATTGCAATGGGTATTGGTTAGGTTGCTGAGAGAAAAGAGCCAGAAGAAAATAAGGAAGAATTGGTAAGTCTGTGAAGTTATGCATTATCTTATACATTTAGGTCTTTAAAGAGTGTGAGAGTTTAAATTTCCCTATTATGATAATTAATTTTATGTGTCAACCTGAGTGGTCCATGGGGTGTTCAGATTGAACATTGTTTCTGAGTATACCTGTGAGTATGTTTCCAGATGAGATTAGCATTTGAATTGGTGTTCTCAATAAAGTAGAGTGCCTTCCTCAAGGTTGTTGGGCATCATCCAATTCACTGAGGGCCTGAATCGGACAAAAAGAAGAAAGGAGAAATTTATCCCTTTTTTCCTGTCAAATAAAAGACTCAGATGAAATGCTCAAACATATTGCATTTACAATTTTTTGTCTTAGAAAAATGATCCTTGTTTTTGTTTTGTTCTATTTTTCTTATTCTTGTTTTATTTTACATCTCAAATTCTGCTATAGTTAATGCTGCTTTCAAATCTAATAATTTATTTTCCTTAGATGAATGTAAGGATGAAGTGACAATAGCAGACAATTGAACCTGTGGAATAAGTCTTATGTACAGAGATTTTTTTAAACCCATGTACTTAAAAAAAACCAAACCATCCACTTGCTTTTGTCACTAGAGTTTATTTTTATAATTTCTTAGTAGTTGATTAAAAAAAGTACATAACTTTGAATGTATTTGGCATTAACTAAAATATAATTTTGCAAAATGTTCACTATTTTTTAAATGTCCAAAACAGTGTGTGTGACATATTGATGAGTGGTTAAATGGCATATTTAAAAATGGGCTTTCTTTTACTTTCTGTATAATCACAGGCTATATCTACAAAGATAAATGAATTACTTAATAGAATTAAGCAAACAAACATTGTTACTTATTTCTACTAGATACTGGGAATAAAGAGATGAATAGAGGAGATATGCTCCCTTCCTTTGTAGAAATTGTAATTCTCAGGAAAAGATGTATAATAAATAGCCAATCAATGGAAAAATAAAAGAATATATAAAAAGAAAAAAAGCATAAGGAAAATCTACAACATAATTATAAACTATAGTAACTCACCTGAAAGGAAACAGATGTTGAAAGATTAAAGGGAACTTATTTTAGATTATAGTGTTTTTAGAAACTTATTTTAGGAGGTGACACTAAAGCTAATATTTAAAGGATGAAAATAAATATGTTAATAAAAAAAAGAAAAAAGAAAGAAAATAAAAGAACATTCAAGATAGAAGGGAAAAGAAAGATCGGAAAGGATCTTAGTCAGGAAAGGAATTTTAGTATGGGGAGGTAAAGGAGAAATGCTTAGAATAAGGATGGATAAATGGGCAGGGGCCAAATTGCTAAAGGGACAATGCACCAAGATAAGTACAATAAAGAGCCATTAAAGACTTTCAAGTGGGGAGAGAACGATACTTCTTTAAATTTAAAAAAGTTAACAAACTGCTATGTAGAAAGTATTAGAAGGAAACAAGTATAAAAACAAGAGGAACAGTTAAGAGATCACTGTGTTACTCTGGTGTCAGATAAGAAGGAATTCATACTGGACTTAAGGTTAAACAGTGGGCATGTTCAATGAAATGAGTGGAAAATATTTTGGTGGCTATGATAGTTTGGATGGGATGTGTTCCCCAAAAGCTCATGTGTGAGACAATGCAAGAACATTGAGAGGTGAAATGATTGGGTTATGAGAGCCTTAATCAAGTGAATTAACCCCTAATAAGGATTATCTGAGTCCTAACTGTGTGCAGGTAGGTAGGGTGGTGGATGGAGGAGGTGGGCATCGGGGGTGTGACTTTGGGGTATACATTTTGCATCTGGAGAGAGGAGTCTCTCCCTCTTCCCACCCCCTCTCTCCTTCTTTTCCCCTCTCCCTCCCCCTCCTCTCTCTCTTCCTTTTCTTCTCCTTCTCTCTTCTCTCTC
>NW_026000078.1:3661553-3665213 GCF_001458135.2 Marmota marmota marmota | reverse complement strand
AAAAAAAAAAAAAAAAACCTGACTAAAAGAGTGGTAGAATTGAAAAGACATTAAGAAGAGAGGAAATGAAGGAGAGGGATGATTTCCAGGTTTCTGATTGAACAACTTGATTGGGAAACAAAAAGCAAAAGCTTAGTTATAGGCATTGTGCTAATTCGGAGCATTGACGTCGTCAGTGATGAAAATCCATCTTAAATTAGCTCGTGTAAAAAGATCAACCTATTAGTTGACAGCTGTAGATGGTTCCAGGTGCTACTGGATATAATAAGGCTTTTCATGGGACAGATTAGAGTCTATTTCCCTCAGTGCCTTCTTTTCATTTTCTTGAAAGTTTTCTCTGATGGGGAATAGAAGTGGTGAAAGAGGGCATTCCTGTTCTGCTCCAGTTTTACAGGGAATGCTTTCGATTTTTCTCTGTTTTAACTGTTCTTGGCCTGAGACTTAGCAGACACAGTCGTTATAGTGCTGAGGTAAGTCTCCACTATCCCTAGTTTTCCTAGTGTTTAGAGTGAATGCTGTATTTTGTCAATTTCTTTTTCTGCGTCTATTTGAGATAACCATGTGATTCTTGTCTTTAAGGCTATAGATGTGATAAATTATATTTATTGATTTCTGTATATCAAACCAACCTTGCATCCCTGGGATGAACCCCATTTGATCATTGAATCACCATCATTTTAAATCCAAGTTAATTTTAATTCAAAACCCTCAACTACCTGCTCTATGCTTTACGTTCCAGACTGACCTCCATGATTTCAAATTTATTTTCCTCATATTGTACTTTAATACCTCTACCAAAGGGCTCTATGTAAAACAAAAAAAATTGATTCTGCATTCTTCTTTTTATAATCATTATCTCGTCATCATAAATCAGGCAATTTAACACGACACAGATCATCTCACCACTACCTCCTCTCCACAGCGTAATTTTTGGCTGGTTCTCTCAAGCATTTTGTGTTCACCATTTTCTCTTGATATCTCCAGGGCTTGACATTTTCTACTTTCCATTGCTGTTCCTTTTTTAGGTGAACAACTTAGATGCAGAACAGATTCTTCCCAGAAGGCTTCCTTATAACTTTAGTATTGGTTTACCTTATTCTCTTTTTTATTCCCCTTCATTCTTTCACTTTTTTCGACCTTTGCTTACAATTCTCCTTATACTTGACACATGCTCATGTATTGTTTTTCCTGAGAGGATGTGTGAGCCATGAGAAAAAAGAAACCATGTCTTATTTATTTTCCTCTCCCCAGTACCTAATTCAGTGCCTTATCCAAAGATACTTATTGAGTAAGTGAATTTAATTCCCTCCTTTTTCAAGTTTAAATATTTTAAACAATTATTCATATACATATAATAGTGATAATGATGATGATGATGAGGAGGAGGATAACATGTTGGTGCATGGCACCTTCAAATTCATGAAAATGTCTCTACACCACGTTCAATCCACAACACATTGAAGGTTGTTTGTTAGGTTCTCATATTCCCATTTTAATAACAGGGGAACTTGAAGTTCAGAGAGATTTGCTCAAGGTCAAATAACTAATGTGAAACTAGAATTCTGAACAAAATCCTTTTGATCCCAAACTACATTTGTTTTCCTGTTACACCACATTCCCTGCTCACTTGTACAGTGACCCAGTCTCCTCAATCCTTCTTTCTGAAATACACATTCCCTATTTGGGGGTCCCTAATAATGAAAGCTGACACTACCTCTGCATAAATCCGCTGACCTTTTCCCTAAGATCTACTGACCCATTTCCAGTTGCCTGCCTAATATAGCTCTCCTTGCATATGACACCCACTTTAAAACCAGCATTTGTGAAATAAGATGCATCTTTGCTATGCACCCATGCCCTCCAGCTCCCGTCCAAACTAATTGGCTCTCTAAACTTTATCATTTCTATCAAAGCTTTACTTTCTTAGGGATTTGGAAATTAAAGTCACAATTGTACCTAGCTATTCATCTCCTAAAAATAAGCCGCTTCACTGATAAATTGTCATTATTTATTGAAAACTTGCTAGACCATCATTTATCCCTTCAGGGCCTTAGAGAAAAAAGACAGTTGGGGAAATTAAATATGGCACACTGAAAATAATACTTTCCCCTTTGCATAATTAGATGTAGGCATAAAATATTTCAGTGACAACTAATACTAAAAATCTGAAAAAAATCTGAAAAAAAAGTGAAAATCTGGTCAGCTACAGTGGTGTATGCCCATAATCCCAGTAACTCAGAAGACTGAGATGGCAGGATTCCCAGTTCAAGGCCAGTCTTGGCAATTTAGAGAGATCCTGTCTCAAAATAAAATGGGCTAGGGGAGTAGCTCAGTGATAGAGCACTGTGCCCAATCCTTAGTTCTGCAACAAAGAAAAACCATAAATGAATAAAAAGATGAAAATCTCTGATAACAAGATGACTTATATTACTACATTAAATAAAAATGTTATTATTACCTTTTGTTTTATTTTTATTTCAGTAAATTTTCTTCAAATGAGGACAGAAAAAATGCTGCTTTATTTCTGTTTATTGTATTTTTGCTTGCATCTGTCAGTCATTTTGCTGCACTAATGGAACGAGGGCAGAGAAGAACATATTTTACAGTGACAAAGTTTCAATAGTGGTGGTCACTATTGAAACTCTTCTGCATTCCAACAATTTATTATTACCTTAATATATACATTAAAATGAAGTACAAGTGTTATAATTCTATTGCCTATAAAATACTTGAAAATTCAAAGTATAAATTAAAAACTTAGTAAACCTTGCCTAATATATATTATCGTGCAAGTGAGGCTTAAACTATGTTAATTAAATTGTTATTCTTAATTGATCTTCACATTAGATTTTAGGTATGAAATCAGAAAGTTATTTCTGTGATTTAAAGGAAGAAAGCTAAGAAGGACTGCCAGTGACCTAGGTTTTGTATGCACAGTGCTGTGTAGAAGACCTTGTTTCTCTAGCTATCAACCAACAGGCTTTAGCCTGCAGACCTTTTATAGGTTATCTATATTGCAGAGGGGCCTAAATCACACCCCTTCCTAGAACACCATTCAATTTCTGACCCATGGTAGAGAGTCCCAGTTGAGGCAGCCCTGAAAGGCCATGCCACCTCCTGGGTGTGATTGTCCCTGAGTGACTGAGACTGTCTGAGGCTTTATTGTTTCTGCACCACAGCTCCCTCTGTTCCTCCTTTCCACACATGTCACCCCCTAATAAATACCCTGTATGCTAAACTGTCCCTTAGAGTCAGCTTTCCACATTCCAACCCATCCTGGAACACCACCAAGCTTCAAGGACTCTGTGAATCCTCTCTATTTAATCTCAAGCCTTTATTTTATAGCTATATGTGAATTTTCCTGGGAGAGATTCTTTTCCAAGTTAGAATTAACATCAAAATATAAGTACCATGGTTCTAGTGTGTCAAAGACCATCTGATTACCAAAAGAAAAAAAAAGATGAAATGCTATTAGTTTTAACCTTTGATTGGATTCTAACAGGTTGTGAATAACAACTAATGCACACATATCAACCATTCAATGGCTATCCCATTATGAATGGGCAAAAAAAATAAAACTAAATCAATGAATGTTTAAAAGGCAAAGAGCACCTTGCTGAGGTGTAAAAAAAAAAAAAAAAAAAAAAAAAAAAAAAAAAA
>NW_026000078.1:3646734-3660988 GCF_001458135.2 Marmota marmota marmota | reverse complement strand
ATAAAAAAAAAAAAAAAAAAAAAGATAAATGACTGAACCAAAAAACCTTGAAAAAAGAAATGACTACTCTTTGTGGCCTGGAGACTGTTTCAGGCCATCCTTTTCATTTTTATAATTTTTTAAAAGGACACATAAAACCACACCAAGGTGATGATACCCCCTGAAATTTTTTTTAAAAGATTGTGATGCACGTTTGAAATTGTGTGCATGATTTCTTGCCTAGAGGCCTGCTGAATCTTTTTTTTTTTTTTTTCAGATTCATAAAGGAAGTCCCTCAGGATATTTCACAGTGTGAGGATACACAGCCTCCTTTCCTGACAGGTCATTATTGCATATCATGCTGGGATTGAGTGCAAGACTGGAGAGTGGCTGCTCTTCCTGCCTTTTCTGTAAATGTATGTGGGATTCAAGCTTTGGAATCTTAAATGTCCACAAGATCTCAAAGGGTACTTGATGATTGATTTGCACTACAGGACAGGGTTGACACAAGAATTGCAGTCTGGTTCCCCAGGATTGCACTCACAGTCCTTGGCAAAAGTCACATTGCATAAAGTTGACCACCACGCAGCTGCCACCTCCTGCTGCAATTTTTTATGACTCAGTGTAAGGTAAGGTTTCTTTGTTCACCTTTTAAAAATTTGCAATTAAAAGCAATTTCTTCAAAAGGGGAAGTTTAACTGCAAAGGAATGCATCTAGCAAGTTCTGACTGAAGAATAGAAAGCAATATAGGGTAGATGAAGCCATAGGGAAGCATATGTTGTGTGTCTAATTAGTCCACAGCCTTCTAAGTTGAGATATATCACATCAGAGAGTGTGCTTGGCAAAACTCCTTCCTTCCTTTAATGAAGATATACTTTTCAATCATTAAAATATTAAAGTCCTTGAAACCTACCACAGAATTCATGGTTTTGCTTCATACAGTCAAGAAGTCTCTGGGGAAGAAGTATGCTTTTTAATTAAAATTATACTTTAATAGCTTTTCTGTTCTGGTATGCTCATTTTAAGAAAACTGAAAAACATAAAAATAGTTTTTAAATGAGTGAAAATCACTTACAACTCCACAACACAAAATATACAATCTGGACCATGCTAAGAATCTACAACTAGACCTCCATGGAGCTCAAATCTACTAAAAACATTATAAAATGTCAAATAAATTTGCATTACTGTTGGAAGTGAGAAATAGTTTAAGTTGACTAATTTTTCAAGTAAATAAATCAGTTTTTTAGAGATACTCAAGCCTGTTTTTTGTTCGTGTGACATATGGTAAGTACAGAGGAGCAAAGATAGTTGCATCAGAGAACAGACTTGAACCATGATCAAAATCTCATTAGAATCAGTTATTATAAATGACTGTTAAGGGCTCTGATGTAAAAAGAGCATTTCAATACAAAATCAAGCTCTCAATACTCTAGTCATACTAGAAGTTTATTAAGATCCTCCTTGGGCACCTTTTCATATACCAATAATAATTCTTGCCAGTCTTGATTAATAAAGTTGGGTCTATTAAGAGAAATATGAGGATTCTGACTGAGCACATGCCCAAAGCCATGTCTGGAGAAGGGTATCCAAGCCATGGCTCTACTCCAGGTGGTTTTGTGCTTTAATCTGAATATTGAAGTGAATTTGTAGTGCTTTATCTTTCTTTTGAAGTGAATTTATAGTGGCTTTTTGTTTGTTTGTTTTGCTATATACCCTCAGGGGTGTTTTTCTTATACAGAAATAGATATTTAGAAGTTGACTTTGATCTTTAAAAATATTCAACTAAATTTATGATTATAAAAATATTTCATTTTTAAGTTTTGAAACTCAAAAATTATTCTAAATCTATGTCTAGCTTATTCTCAATTTATTTTAAAGAGCTTATAATAATTTCTGGTTTGAGTTACAAGTTTAGTTTAGAATATTGAAACATTTTAGTAAACAGTTCAATATTTAATAACTTATTTTATAGATATTTTTTCATTATCTGACAAATTTTCAAAGATTAAATGCTTCTTATAGTTCTAATACATTAAATTCATAAAATGAAACTAGAAATCACTTAACTATTCTTTAAAAAAAACTAGTAAGAATTGAATTAAAAATACAAGCATAGCCACATCAATATTTATAGCAGCTCAATTCATAATAGCTAAGCTATGGAACCAATCTGGGTACCCTTCAACAGATGAGTGAATAAATAAAATGTGGTCCATATACACAATGGAATATTACTCAGACACAAATAAGAAGGAAATTATGGCATTTGCCAGTAAATAGATGGAACTGGAGACTATCATGCTAAGTAAAACAAGCCAATCCAAAGAACCAAAGACCTACTGTTCTCTCTTATATGCAGATGCTAACACACAATAAGGATGGGGGAGGGAAGAACAAAAGTTATTGGATTAGATACAGGGGAATAAAGGGAAGGGGGGATGGGAATAGGAAAGACAGTAGAATGAACTGCATATAACGTTCCTATGTTCATATATGAAACATAATCAGTGTAACCCCACATCATGTACAACCACAGGAATGGGAAATTATACTCCATGTATTTCTAAAATATATATATATATATATATATATATATATATATATATATATATATATATATACATGTGTTACATAATTAGATATTTCAATTTCAAATTATAGGAATTTAAAAATAGAATGATACATATATTTCACTCCATATGATTTCAGTTGATCAATTCTCTTCAACATAGCAGGGTCCAATAGGAAATACGTTCCTATTTTTCACTAAAAAAATGCCAATACTGATGCCAGTGTTGAGAATCAGGTTGGGTCCCATTCCCCCAGTGTTGAAGACTTTAATAACCAAGAAATGCCAAGGCAAGAGCAAAAAGTTTTATTTAAAGGATAAAACAGAAAGATAAACAAACAGAGACTCCTCCCAGAGGAGAGGGTCCAAGTTGGTGTTCCTGGGTGACTGGGAGTGTCCTGCCTCCATCTTTTATATATTTTAGGTTTCCTTTTTATCATGTCTCCTTCTCTTCTTATTTTGTCTACCTGACCAAAAGGTTGGCCAATAGATGGAAAAGGCGCCTTCCACTGGTAAGGGCAGGAAGGAAGCAGCCCAGGGGGCATCCATTAACAAATCCTTGCAAGGAGGAACAATTCCCTGGAGGCTGGTAATCTTGGCAACAGGTGAAGAGGATACTCCACAACCATTTTTGTTTTCCTTCTTTCCAATACTGGTTTCTGAGGAAGTACATTGCAAGTTGGACCTACTAGAGCACAAAGAGATATCTCAAGTTGAACCAAATATCTGTTAAGTGTCTAAAAGATTTGGATATTCTTGGTAAGCTCTTTAAAATACCAACAGGGAAAGTGTACTGAAGTTATTAGTATTTTAATTTCCTCTTAAATCAGCCCCCAGCTTTCTGACCCAATCACTTATTACCTACACTGACCGTTCTTTTGCCCCCCTGGCCTTAATACTGTATTACTTTGAGTCTTATAAAGTTTTCTATATACAATTTTAAATATTTATGAGTTAAAAATGCTTTCCTCTTTTCTCCCCACTAAGGAAGTTTTATGACATTCCTCAAATTTGGAGGGTTCACTTTCCAAATCTACCGTATCTATAACTCAGTATGCTATATGCATGTCCCTCGATTCTCTACAGATCCCACCCAGCTTAATGTCTTGACTGGATTTTACATTGCATTATCTCTGGCTATACATAAGTATATTTGCTGCTGAAACACAAACATTTTGTAATTTGAATGGAAACTACATTATTTCATACACTTATCAAGACTATCCAAATCTTTTAGACACTTAACAGATATTTGGTTCAACTTGAGATACCTCTTTGTGCTCTAGTAGGTCCGACTTGCAATGTCCTTCCTCAGAAGCCAGCATTTCCCATGCCTGGTACTGATGCTATGGAAAGAAGGATAGCAAAAATGGTTGCGGAGTATCCTTGCTCAGAACATTCTGTGCTGCATTTCTCCCCTGCCTGAATAAACTAAAAATTCAACATGGGTAGCTTCTATTAGGGAGAAGGGCTCAAAGAGGAAAATAACACCACCTTTTGAATTAAGATTTGAGTATGAACTGGGATTTGAGATTCTCAACTCTGGGTGACTAAGTTTTAAAAAAATTTAATACTGCCTAATTATAACATGTTCCATGTGCAACAGCAAAAATCACAAACAAAGGTTGTACAGCTTGGGAATCCTTGTAATAATGCCTTCCTACCATCTGAATCTTCTAATACAGTATTGCATCTCAGTTGCAACAGAGAAACAGTCCTCACAAATATATCTCCTCCCATTTTTCTTAAAACATTTAAACATTTTAAACAATACCATATTGTTTTTTCACTTGCAAAAATTGAAACACTTGGTTCTTTTGGTATATATTTCATATGTCTAATTTTGATCAAGAACACAGAAATATTTCTCTCCTGTCAGAAAAAAAAATCATCCATGCTCAGTGGAAACTAAGAACTGACCATCTACCTCTGGGTAAAAGAAAAGCAGAACTCTGGGGTCTGGACTCTTGAGCTGTGCATTCCCTTTTTCCAGAGGATGTATCACTGTTGTCCTATTGGAGTATAGATACAACAGTATCAAAAACTTGAGTTTCTATGTGAAATTGTCTTATATCCAATTATTAATTCAACATCTTTTTTAAAAAAAATTTCAGGGTAAACTAAACATATCAGTAAGATTTATTCAGGCCCCAGGCAGCTAGTTGGCCATAGAGTGTCCTCTAATTTAATATACTCTCTGCTTCTAATATGTGTCATCTCCATGCCAGAAGGGCCCACCTGCCTGTTTGAAAAATTCTATAATAATCATTCCTGCAAGTTGGGATTGTAGTTTCCATGTTTTTTTTTTCTGCTAAAATTCAAATATTCACCCTCTCTCAGCTAACACAGTAAATTATTCTATGCTAATATAAATAATCTTACACTTAATTATCAATAATGGGAATGTCATTCCTTTATTTTCCCTCTGGCTAATTTTATTCTCCCCTCCTTCAGTGTCCAGATAGAATGCCTTCTCTTCAGCAGAGGGCTTCTAACATCAGCATACAGTTCTTTTTCTTTCTCTCCACAATTTGTACAGTTAGCACTTTGTACAGTTCCTCAACTATGACAAGTGTCATAAAATGAAGAAGCCTGGGTCAGCCTAATTATTTAAGAAGATTGGAAACATGTGGAGCAGACCTAGACTGAACCGCAGTGTACAGTCAAGCCAAGCCAGACTCAGCTAGAGGAGTTTACTCCAGCCACCCTCTGATGGAAGGCTGAGAACAAGCATGTATTGTACACCTCCTGGTGGCTTGTTTCGCAGCAGTCTTTTGGCAGTACCTAACTGGTATGCCTGTCTAAAGCTCAAGCACAGGGGTTAAAGGATCTTTCAAGGAGACTGGAGCACAAAAATAAAAAGAAAACCAAAAAATACTTTCATTTTAAGAATTTTTCCTGAAACTGTTCCACTAGAAGAAATAACTACTCATTTTGAGTTGACTGTGAATAGAACTGAAACTAAATCATAACTGACTCCTAATTTGTTTTTGCCTGATTATGAATGTTCTATTGAGCTTTCTTTGCTAACAAAGAAAAAGTCTGTGCTTGCTTTATTTTTAGTGGTATAGACCAAAGGGAATCTATAGGGAGCTTCTTCACAAAAAACAGGAGAGGAGTGGGAATAAACAGGTGGTTTGGTTCTTGGCAGGTGACGCCCATCTCTGGCGGCTTTGTTCCTACTTGGAGCTATGAGCTGGGGCAGGGTGCCAGCATGATTTGGGCTTTCTGGAACTGGGGAATTTTACCCAAGGGTTCCCAGAAAAGCAGCTTCCCTGACTTAATGGCTCAAACAATGTCTATAGTTCATACGTGGCTCCCAAACACATTCTTAAATTTTTTCATTTTCATTTTTTTCCCTTTGCTCATATTATATTTTGATAAAAGGTATTTTTCTGCATAGGGAAATTGTGCTTTTGAGATGTTCATGCTTGTATCACCATCACTTCATACTGGGTCATAACTAAAAACCTTATTCAAATTTCCAGGTCTACATTTAGTAAATATGTTCTTAAGATAACTTGTCCAAACATTTCTAAGTCTCCATTTCCTCACATGGAAAAGTGGGGCTAACATTTCTATTTCACTGAATAAGAATCAGGATTAGATAAAATACGAAAAATCTTCTAAGGACTAACACATAGTAGATAACAGTGATTATCACTGCCATTGATATTATTAATATTATATATAGTACAAAGAACATCTCACAGATGTTAGGTAAGAATAGCAAAGTCACAGTCACCTAAACTCAAAGTACCCTTTATGGGGTTTGGGGTTGCTGCTGTTGGGTTGTTTGTTTTGTTTGTTTTCACAGTCAAAGGAGTGGGAAAGGGCAGTGATATTGCTCAGTGGTAAAGTGCTTGCCTAGCATGCACAAGGCCCTGGGTTCCATCTCCAGCATCACACACACACACACACACACAAAAAAAAAAGTAAAAATGTAGAAAAACTGTCATGTTTCATAACATCTCCTCCTCTTCATGCACAAATGTGCATACACAGGCACCAAAACCAACACTATCTACTCCTCATACCACATAAATACTCCACAAAACATATTTTGGATTCTAAGTAAGCAATTTAATGAAAAATCCACCTCTTGTTCTTCAAGCCACTGTCTTCCACATGTCTTCCACTGTCTTGGTCAAATGACATCATAGGATCTTCTCTATTCCTCATGTGCATCTCACAGTGTTACCGGGTCTCATTTCCCAATCAGATCTTCTGGTCTGCTCACATACACTAGTTCTTGTTAGAACTAAAAACCCTACAACTCTTATGGGGAGCCTCCTCAGAAAACACCATAAGTCCCAATTCAAACGAAAGAGAGCTTTATTTACCTGGCCAGGGCCTGTCTCCCACCCTTAGAGACTGGTGCTTTGTGGGAGAACAGCAATTTCTTGCCCTGTGTCTTAGAAATTTAAGGATTCAAAAAAAAAACCCCACAACTCAGGGGCTTTTCTCAGCATCATGCAAGCAAGCAAGCTACAGAAGCTAAAAAAAAAAAAAAAAAAGAAGTTAGCTTTATGGCATTTTCAGTCTGAACAAGTGTTAGACCACCACCGTATCCTGAGTTTCAGCTGAGTGGGGGAGATGATCTATTTAAAGTCATGTAGTCACAGTATGAGAATGGTAATATATCTTTAAGTTCCAGATCTCAGTAAATGGAATTGTTTTCTCTAATTTTCTTTTCAGATAATTTATTATTACTGTATGGACACGCAACTGCTTTTTGTGTGTTGATTTGGTATTCTGCACATTATAAAATTAGCTTATTCATTTTAATGTTTTTTAAGGATTTTCTTTATATAAAACATGCTGCACCTAATAGAAGAAAAAGTAGGCCCAAATATCTATCATGTCAGATTAGGAACCAAATTCTTCAACAAGACTCCTAAAAAGCAAGAAGTAAAATCAAGAATCAATAAATGGGATGGATTCAAACTATAAAGCTTTTTCTCAGAAAAGGAGACAATAAAGAACATGAAGAGAGCACATACAGAATGGGAAAAAAACCTTTACCACATGCACCTCAGATACAGCATTAATCTTCAGGATATATAAAGAACTCAAAAACACCAAAATAAATAAATAACCCAATCAATAAATGGGCAAAGGAACTGAACAGACATTTCACAGAAGAAGAAATACAATCTATCAACAAATATATGAAAAAATATTTCAACATCTCTAACAATTAGAGAAATGTAAACCAAAACAACTTTAATATTTCCTCTTACTCCAGTCAGAATGGCAATTATCAAGAATACAAGCAACAATAAATGTTGATGAGGATGTGGTGTAAAAGGTATACTCATACATTGCTGGTGGAATGGCAAATTGGTGCAACATTATTGAAAGCAATATGGAAATTCCTCAGAAAACTTGGAAAGCAACCACTATTTGACCCAGCTATCCCACTCCTTGGTTTATAAGCAAAATACTTAAAATCAGCATATTACAGTGATACAGCCATATCAATGTTTATAGTAACTCAACTCACAATAGCTAAACTATGAAACCAACCTAGGTGCCCTTCAACAGATGAATGGATAAAGAAAATGTGTATATGTATACACAGTGGAATATTATTTAGTCTTAGAAAAAGAATGAAATTATGATATTTGCTGGTAAATGGATAAAGCTGGAGAATATCGTTAAGCAAAATAAGCCAATCCTCAAAAAACCAAAGGCCAAATGTTTTCTCTGATTATGGGTATGCTAACTCACAATAAGAATGGGGAGCTAGGGAAGAATAAAGTTACTTTAGATTAGGTAGAGGGGAGTGAAGGGAAAGGAGTGGGTATGGAGGTAGGAAGGATAGTAGCATGAATCAGGCATTATTGAAGCCAGAATTAGGCAGTAAATATAGGTAAATAGAGTCGGGTCAGATCAAGGAGGCCAATTTGCGTGAGTCCCAGAGGTTGAAGACTGCCTTCTGAGGGTTTGAAATGCCTTCAGGACCCTTCCTCCACCCTATCAAGATAACCTGCCCCTCCCTGCTCCAACCTGTTGATAAGGTAACCTGTGCCAGGAACTGCCCCTCCCTATGGGGAGTTATAAAGTTGTTAATTAATGTGTCCTGGGCTGCCCCATCTTTCCCTTCCCCCTTCAGCCCGGCTGGTTCCCACCCTTCCAAGCATTTCCTGGGCCTAGTCGTGTATGCAGGAAGGAGAAAAAAGGAGAAGAGGGCAGGAGAACAAAGGAAGCCCAAGACTAATAAAAAGGCAGACTGCCTCACTTCTCAGGATACCAGGATACCAGCTATGGCCCCCTTCTCCCTCCTGGGAGAACTCTGTGTTGCCCCTTTTTAAATAAACTCTGCTTTATATGCTTGCCTCGGCGTGCTTCTCTAATGTTCAGACTTCAACATGTGAGGAAGCAGGATTCATCACCGATCACCAGCGGTATCATTATTACCCTGTGTACATGTGTGACTGCATGATCAGTAGGATTCTATACCATGTGCAACCAGAAAAATGAGAAACTATACTCCATGTATGTATGACGTATCATAGTGCATTCCACTGTCACGTATAACTAATAAAAACTAATAAAAAAAATCATACCACTACACACAGCACAAATGCACCTCTTTCTGTTTTATTTTGATGCATTCTATTTCTTTTTCTTCCCAAATTTCTCTGGTTTGCATTTCCACTACTCCTCTGAATACAGATGGCAAGAGTGAGCATCCTTGCTGTGTTCCTGACCTCAGAGCTTCTATTTTTCACCATTGACTATCATATCAGCTTTGGGCTTTTCATACATGGCATTTTTTTAAACAGATAATTTAATAGGAAATTTAGATAATATTTAGGACAAAGATAAAACTTGAGATTTTTCCTAAATTACTTCTGATAACTATTTCTAATTACTATTACTATACTTTGTTTAAAAAAGTCAATACATTTAAAAAATAAAATTGGAATCAATCATTTTACTGATTTTTTCTCCCCCAAAAGCTAAAGCAAAATTAAACAAAACAAATAACAATGAAACGCGTAATGGAGAAGCTCCAGTGCCAACTTAACTGGAGATGGAAAACAAAGATATGCTATGGGAAAAGTCTTAGGTTATGAAAGTACTAATAGATGAGCAGGTAGAAGAGCAAGATGTTCTTGCCATCATTTATTGCAACTCAGTCTATAATAAGTTCATAGCCTTGCTAAAATCTTTTAAGTGGCATTGTCTTGCTTAAAGTATTAATGCCTGAATTATGTTTTTATTGCTCAGAAACTTAAGTATCTTAGAACAAAATATACTGCCAGGGGCAGTAGAACTTACCTGTAATTCCAGTGACTCATGAGGCTAAAGTAGGAGGATCACAAATTGGAGGCTGGCCTCAGAAACTTAGACCTTCAGCAACTTCGTGAGACCCTGTCTCAAAATAAAAAATAAAAAGAACTGGAGATGTAGCTCAGTAGTAAATCACCCCTGGGTTCAATTCAAAATCAAAAAGGAAAAAACCAACCAAATCATGCATCTATTATCCCAGAGTATCCATGGGTCAGAGCCGGGACAAAGGTCAACTGACTCGTTTGCTCTGGTTCTACCAATCTGCAATCCAGGTATCAGTGGGGACAAAAGTTTTTTCAAAGGCTGAACTATAAATATTAGTATTCTTAACATGTATATGAAGCTTTTAATAATTAAAAAAAATTCTTCCATAAATGTAAAATATTATAATCCTCATTATTATTCTTGTTAATGAGAAAAGAGTTTAACAAATTATCATGTTCCAAACCCAACTTCCTAAGTTTGTATTTGTTTCTTTCCCTTATTGTCTTGTTCCTCAGTCATTAAACTTTTGCCACCACTTTGTAGTCTCAATCTCATTTCCTATTCTAGTTTCAAATGTATTCGGGGCATAGAGTTTCCACTACTTCTTGGGAAGTGATTTGACACTGTAATAGACATCACAGTTAGCTTTTTTTTTCTCCCCTCTGTGTTCTGGCTGATTTTCCCTTTGCTCTGTCTCATCTCATTACTTCTCCATTTCTTTCTTCAATATCATGTTGCAAGCTTTTATCTAATTTTCAATGCACTGTCATCTGCTCGTCTTTTTTTTAGTTCTGTTGCTTATCAAGCAGTTCTTTCCCATACAAGCACTTTACTTTGAGAACTATATGCCAGGTGTGTATAGTACTAACTTGCAATGCTGCCAGATGAATCTTGTTTAATTTTCTTTTTAACCTTGCTTTAGATTTACAGAACATTACGTGTTCAAAATACATTGAACAACAAAAGTAAAACACTATCTTTTGAGAGAAGAATGAGTAAGTACACAAATTGCCTATTTTATTTATACATAAACATAGTGCTGCTCTTCCACAGGTGGTTGTCTGCTGGTGATTACCAACAGGAAGGCACTAGAATGTACTGGAAATTAGCACATGCAGCACAGCAGGTCAGATATACTTTAGGAAGAATCTCACAAAGGATAGTCTTACAACTACAATGGAATTATGGTTCTGAAAAGTAAAGTAAAAGCTAACATCACGAGTATTGTAAAAAGGTCCCACTTTTATGCCAAAACCTAACAGAAATAACTCTCTTAAATCCCCAAAATTCCCTTAGAAATTTATAAACATGGAGAAGAGTATCCTTTTGAAAATTAGGCATATTTTCTTCATTTTCTTTTGAAGCCTATTTTATCCGATATTAGTGCTACCAAATAAATTGATGCATATATATTTTGAATATTTTTGAAAATTTTGCTTGACAAACATATAATTCCTTTTTGTTTAAACCTTAATATTTTTAAAGTTGGCAATAATTATAAAAGCTAAATCAGATCTTTTGTGTTTTAAGAATAATTGCTTGCGTCAAAAATCAAGTCAATAAATTAAAATGGAAAAAAAAATACCCAGTATAGAGTTTTATAGTGGTGTATGTGTCCTTTTTACTAACTGTATATTCAAGAACATTATGATTGTTTAAAAGAGATTGTTTTAATATAGTGGCATCTAATGAATTTCCATGCAAAAAATCAATTTGTGCGAATATGACTTTGGCAAGTTTATCCAGATATGCTTAAATATTACTTAGTAACTCAGATTTCCTTTTCCATAAGACTATCTTCTTTAATGTTGAGTTGTTATATTTTTATGTTGTATAGTATTTTTATTTCTGTAGTGAAGAAACTTGCTTTCTTAGACTATTCACCATTAACGTTCATCTCACTTTGAAACTATCCAATAAAAATGTGCTTATATTTTACCTTCTTGCAAATATTTTTAAAAATATTTCAATTAAAGACATGTTCAGATTAAATGTCTAGAATCTGTTTCAATAATTTCCAAAAATTATACCCACCCACACAGTATCTGCTTTTCTGTTACTCTGCTTTCATGAGTGGAATCTAAAATCTCACATGGTAGCAGCATGGTCTGATTACAATAGACTTTTTAATATTTTCTCTTTTTTTCTTAGTATAGAGCTCTCAAGAAAGATTCTGAAATTTGAAAATTATATTTGATATTTTTAAACTTTTTGCTGAATTCATTTAATTATTTGTTGAGGAACCACCAGTACCAAGGACCACCCCCAGGTTCTGGAGATGACTGTTGAGCACAGACGCATCCCTCTAATTACATGGACCAGAGAGTCTCTGAGAGTCAGATATTAACAAAATAGTCACAGCAACACATTTATAATAACAAACTGAGATAAATGCCAAAATAACTAAATGTAGTTTACTGTGTAACCTTAATAGTTAATTTAATTTTATCCTACAGATTTGCCTTATGCTGACACTTTGAAAATGTTTTTGAATTTTTATTATTTTTTTTCCATCATACTATTTATCCCTCTTAGCTCTGTGTCATCCAAATTACATATGTGTCCTTAGATAAATCACTTACCCCATTTAAATCTTGACTTCCATATCTAGTTAGCAAAGATAATCCCATTGTCCCAGCACAAGACTTTAACTAGATTGAGGAAGGTGTTTTACCTGTAAGCCCCTTGAGAACTATGAAATACCAAACATTATTACTCTTCTGAGATAATATAAACAAAAGAAAATTGTTTGTTATGAAAGCTTTTATGAATCTATTAACCAACTGTCATCTAGACATAGTTTTCAATCATTTAAAAATGTAAAAATTGTATTTTGACCCAAATTTCTCCATCTGGTTCATAAAGATAATGTAGTAGAGGATCAATTGGCTTGCTAAAATCAGAATATAAAATAAATACATGTCTTTTTTTTCCATTTCATTGATTTATCATTAACTCAGTGAGTTAATTGAAATAAATATAGATCTTTTTGGAGCTGGCTATAATTTGCATCTGGAATGTCCTCCAAGGTCTCATTTGTTAAAGGCTTACTCCTTGGGTGGCATTATTGAGAGGTTGTGAAAATTTTAAGAGGTAGGTCCTATTAGGGGAACTTGTTTTATTGTGGGCATGCTCTCCTTGAGGATAGGGGGATCCGAGCCACCTTTCTTACTCTTTTTCACTTTCTGCCCTTGAGTTTAGTGGTTTTGTTCTGTGACATGTTACCTGCCCTCGAGTGATGATTCATCAATGGCCCAAAAGCAACAGTCAATGGATCATAGACTAAAATTTCTGAAACTGTGTCAAAGAAAACTTTGCTTTTTACAAATTGCTTTTTATAAATTTATAAGTTTTTATAAATCTCAATTATTTGTTATGGTGACAGAAAACACAGTCCTCTTTTTTCTTACCCCTCTCTGCAATATCATGACTAGTTATCAAAAAATCAGTTGGAAAAATGCCTGAACAGGTTTTTGTGTATTTTATCTTTTCTTTTTTAACATTTTATAGTCTATCTAATGTTTTCCAATTTGTTACCCAAAAGTACAAGCATTGCTACTTGCTGTGCTTTTTCACTCTTTAAATTTTGTCTCCAATTTCATAGGTTTTTCTATTCCTTTCATTTAATACCACAGTACAGGTGGGTTCTTAATGAGCGAGAGGTTCGAATATCACACTGAGAAGATGCAAGGAATGAACACAGCTTTTAAATAAATTTTCATTTACTGAAGTTCTTTTTTTAAACCTTTGGAAAAGATAAATTCTAAAACACATATTAATTATGTAGTTTAAATTTCTTCATGAAACCATGATTTCTGATATATTCTATAACACCTATTGTAATAATTAACTCTCAAAAATTAACATGCTTTGCTAATTACCATTCCTTGAGAAACAAAATATTTTAAAAAACCTAACATGCATCTTGACAGAAGTCAAAGTTCTATTGTTCATTATCTCACTCAAAACTAAACCAGATCATAGCATTAATTAGAATGTATATGCTCTTTTTTTCTGGAGAGTATCAAACTAATCTAGGGGCATGAACAAACCAATCAATACTTCATAAATTAACAGTTAAATATATTTTATGTTTATTCAAATTGACATTTATTAAATTATAAATTACTGTAGTATAAATTGACTACACATTTAGGGTTATTATTGAGATATGGGTTGTTCTTCCAGCCATATTTGTTTATTTATGTTACTAAACATGGTTTGTTTTCCTCTTTGATTATTTTTCCCCCCTTTACTGTCCTACCTCCCACTGTTGGTTTTCATTGTTATTTTCCATTTCCTCTTCCTGTAATGTTTTGCCGAGGATATTTTGAAGAGATGGTTTTCTAGCTGCAAATTCTTTTAACTTTTGTTTATCGTGGAAGGTTTTAATTTCATCTTCCATCCTGAAGCTT
>NW_026000078.1:3628773-3645901 GCF_001458135.2 Marmota marmota marmota | reverse complement strand
CAGAATACAACAGACACTAGTATGGCAATATGTAAATCAATGGATGTGTAACTGATGTGATTCTGCAATCTGTATACAGGGTAAAAATGGGAGTTCATAACCCACTTGAATCAAAGTGTGAAATATTATATATCAAGAACTATGTAATGTTTTGAACAACCAACAATAAAAAATTAAAAAAAAATTGACTACAAATACTCACATTTAATCCTTACAAATATAAGTTTCCATTAATTTAAATAGTCAGTCATTTACCCAAGAAATAATTATTTATTATCTATAATGCTATAAGTACTATATTAAGCTTTTGGCACAAAGCAGTAATCAAACAAGAAAACAAACATACAAAACCCTCAGCCCAGATGGAGCTTACATTTCAAGAGAGAGAATTAAAAATGAACTAAATTAATTAGAAGTGTGTTAAAGGGTGATAAATGCTATGAAAAAGGAATAGTTTGGATGGAAAGTTTGAGGTACAGAGAGGCAAGTTATGATTTTAATTGTGACAACGTAAGGAAGAACCCAGTAGAGCTCATTCAGAGAGTGACATTTTAGTAAGAACTTGCAAGACAAGAGGGAGTTAGCTATGTGGATGTCAGGAGAATGAAGCAGCTACAACAGAGGCCATAAAGTGGTACATATTTGGAATGAAGAGAGAGACTGGTGTGACTGGGAGTGAGTGAGAACAGAATAGTGCAGGCCAGCTTAGAAAGCTTAGAGGAGCAAGGCTATGCATGGTATTGCATTATAGGTCCTTGTAAGGACTTTGACTTTGACTTTGAGAGACATGAGGATCCAGGACAGAATTAGGAGCAAAGGTCAGATTGCATTTTATTGCTACTGCAAGAGATGACTTTGCCCCAAAATAGACTTAAGGGACTTGGGTAAATAAAAGGGACAATTTTATATGATACTATAATAATCCAGGTAAGAAATGATGACTACTTGTATCATAGTAAAAGCTGTAGAGAGGGGTCAGAAATAATCATTCTGTTTGAATGTGAAATAAAAATGATAGTTTAATATATCCCATGTACCCATTACCAAGTAAGAAATATCAGGATTTTGTCATATTGATTTTATCCCCTTTATAATTTTCTTCCTTGTAAAGTATTTTCAAACGATTCCCAAATATCTTGCCCATTCTCACCAACTGCTGTTGTATGAGTTTCTAAAGCTACAGAATTATCATAGCTAGTAAAAATTATTAAATTCCTTAATATCCTCCAATATCATAGTCAGATTTCCACAACCAAATATTATTTATTTAAAAATGTACTTTTATAGTTGTTTCTTGGAATCTAAACAAATATGGCTTTTTCTTCTGTTGTATGTTTCAGGTATCTTTATTATATAGATGTAACTTCTTTCAGGTTACTCTCCACTAAATAGCATAAGATTGTATCACTTTATCTTTCTGTCAGTCCTTGTCTTTTAAGTGGAAAGTTTAATCCACTTAATTTCAAAGTAATTTGTAATAAGGAGTCTCCTGCTGTTTTGCTATTTGTTTTCTATATATCACAATTTTTGTTCCTTATTTCCTTCTTTGCTGACTTCTTTTGTGTTTAATTCTTTTAATGTTTTATTTTTGTTCTGTTCTCATTTCCTTCCTACTAATAGATATCCATGGTTATCTCTTAAACTTATAACACTCTATTTTGACAACTCCCTCAATATTGGTATGTAAAGCTCTTACACCACCTGTCTTCCTCCTTATATTTTATCCCACATTACATCTTTATAGAATCTGTACCCATTAACATTAATTTTAATCAATGTCTTTTGCATTTGTTTTTAAAATTTATATATAGAGAAAAAGAGAGTTATTGAAAACAAAAATAAAATACAAAAATGCTTAGGCTTTGTATTTTGCCATTTTTGTATTTTCTGTAGGTATTCTTTATTTCTTTATAATGTTTAATGTGACTCTCCAGAGTCATTTTATTTCAACTTATAAGACTTCCTTTAGCATTTCTTGTAGAACAAGTTATCAAACAAAATCACCTTCAGCTTTTTTTTTTTAACTTTTCCATTATCATTGAAGAACAATTTTGCCAGATACATACTTCTGGGTTGACAATTTTTTCTTTTAATAGTTTTTGCTACTTTTAACTATGTTTATACCACTGCCTTCTAACCTCCATGGTTTATGCTGATAAATTGGCTGCTACTCTATTTGAGGATTTCTTTCCTATGATGAACTGTTTCTGTCCAGCAGCCTGCAAGAGTCTCTTTGTCTTTTGACTGTTTTATTTGTATTTATATTTTTTTTCTTGGAGTTTGTTGAACTTCCTGTGCAGAAGTTCAACAAACTCCTTGTATCAAATTTGGGGAGTTAGGGGATATTATTTTTTTTTAATATTTTTTTAATATTTATTTATTTTTGGCAGACACAACATCTTTGTTTGTATGTGGTGCTGAGGATCGAACACGGGCCGCGCGCATGCCAGGCGAGTGCGCTACCGCGTGAGCCACATCCCCAGCCCCGAATTAGGGGATATTAGTTATTAAAATATTCTTTCTGTTTCTTTCTTTTCTCTCCTCCTGAAATTTTACATATGTATGTTGGTTGTTTTAATCAGCTGTTTCACTGCTGTCACCAAAAGACCTGATAAGAATAATTAGAGGGAAAAGGTTATTTGAGAGTTCACAGTTTCAAACCTCTCAGTCTATAGGTGGCTGGCTTCATTGTTTTGTGTCCAAAATGAGGCAAAACATCATCACAGAAGGGTATGGTGGGGTAAACCATCTCAGGACATGACAATCAGGAAGTATAGAAAGCTGTTGCTCACCAGGGACAAAATATAAACCCCAAAGCACACCCCCAGTGACTTCCCTTCTCTGGGTATACCCTACCTGCCTACAGTTACCACCCAATTAATCCATTCAAGTGAATTCATGCACTGATTAAATTAAGACTAACATAACCTGATCATTTCACCTCTAAACTTTCTTGCATTTCTCACACATAAGCTTTTGGGAACAGTTCATATGTAAACCATAACATTAGTTCACTTGCTGGTATCATATAGGTCTCTTAAGCTCTGTTTATTTGCATATGAGTTTATCAACTTTATTCTATTTGCTCAAATACACTTTTAAAACCATGAAGTGAATTTCTCTTTCAATTATTATACTTTTAATCCCTAATTTTTTCCATGTCTATCTCTTTATTATTGTCTCATTTGTTAAAATATATTTCTCCAGACTTCCATTAGTTCTTTATCTGCATTTTCTTAATCTTTTTGAGCATATTTAAGATTTATTCTAGGAAATTCAGTATTTTTACTTCATCAGGGACAGATTCTGTTAAATTCTGTGAACAGACTGTACTTCCTTGTTTTTTTTGCATGCTTCATAATTTTTTTGTTTTTAAATAGATATTTTGAAGATTATAATTCATTGACTCTGGAAATCAAATTATCTTCCTCCACCTGGTTTGATTTTCTTATTTGTGTGTGTGTGTGTTACAGTTATTTTTTCAGTGACTCTTCTGAACTATTTTTATCAAGATAGAATTCTTTGTCATATGTAGGCCCTGAGATCTCTGGTTCAGGAGTTTATGGTCAGTTACTGTTTTGACAGAGATGTTTTTGGAACCTGGAGTCAAAGTGAAACAAAACAAAACAAAAGATTGCCTCTGTCTTGGCAGACTATTCTGTCTTGGAGCACTCCTTCAATGCTTCATGTGGTTGGTTGTGAATTTGACTCTGCCTTCACTTCCTCCTTTTGCTGAAACTAAACATCAGCTAAAAGTAAAATTCGGGATCTTCTCAAGGTCTTTTCTGAGCATGAATCTTGCTCAGAGCAAGTGCATAGTTTTCCAAATCCCACAGTAACATGGAAACATTTCAATTCCCTAATTCTCCTAAGAATGCCTCTCTCAGTCTTTTTCTCCTTAGCTTCAGTATGTCATATTTGCCTCAACTATAATATTTTGTTCTGGTGGAACAAAGTTATTTTAATCAGGTTTTTCACCACTGAGACTGAAAGACTGACCAGAGCAACTGTAGAGGAGGAAACATTTATTTGGGTGCTCACATTTTCAGAAGTCTTAGTCCATAGTAGGCCACTTCCATTCCTTGGGGCTCAAGGTGAGGCTGAACATGATGGCAGAAGAGTGTGGAAGAGGGAAGCAGCTCACATGATGATAAGAAGCAGAGAGAGACTTCACTCTCCAGATACAAAATATATACCTCATAGCCATGCCCCCAATGAACCACTTCCTCCAGCTACACCTCACCTGCCTACAGTTAACACTCAGTTAATCCTATCAGGGATTAATTCACTGATTAGGCTATTACCCAATCATTTCTCCTCCAAACCTTCTTGCATTGTCTCACACATGAGCTACTGGAGGACACCAATCTAAACCATAACAAAAGTTGCTTATTTTAATGTTTAGGGAAATGTCCTGTGTAGTGGCTTTCCTGTTCTAAGGGAGTATTCATTTAGAAAAAAAACAAAGAAAGGCACTTCACATGTAGCACTTCCAGTATTCTAAAAACATTGTTTTTAGAATAGAAAACAAATAGAATAAATAAATAGAAAAAAAAATAAAATAAAATAGTAGAAACTCAGGTACAGAAACAATGTTTTTTAGAATAAGTTCTTCTCCACTTTGCCTGAATCAGGAACCATGATATCACACAATTATCAGAGACTGTCATCTCTAAGACTATTATGGTATGAAACATGAAGGTGGGTTAAGGACAATTAAAAATGCTAAAATTTATCTTGTTATTTCTAGGTTGAGTCTTTCTTGATTTACCATATGTTTGATTGCTATAAATCTGTGACTATTTTGAAAAAAAATTAATTCTGAAAGTTTTCACTTTTTTTCCATTTTGTGGTGAGTTGGACTTGGGAACTATATACTTTGCCATTTTTACTTATGCTACTGTTTCAAGTTTAATTATGTTTCTTATGAAAATGAAACTTGTATATCTAAGGGCCATGTTTGTATCTTCTACAAGCTTTCTGTTCATATTCATTTTTTCCATTTCTCTACTAGGTAGGATATATTCAAAAGAACATAAAGAAGTGGTCAAAGTGTCACTTATCTCTAGCCAATATCCTATCTTAACTTCTGGGTTTAGTATAAAAATCCCTGATTTTTAATTAGCAATCACTAACTAGAATGAAACTTAAATATCCCATTCTCTTTTTAACTAAGTGTAGAGTGGTGACTACATTTTTGCCAGTATAACATTTGGAAAAGTGATCAGAGCAATTCTGTGTTTTGTCCTTTAAGGGAAGAGACATACATTTCATTCCAATGCCTACAATATGGATATGATGATGAGACATTTGGCACCATATAAAATGAGAGCAATTTTCTATTGTAAAACAACAGTGCAGTAAGTGCTCTGTTCCTAGAAAATTCCATGATGTAGATTTGACAAATGATCAACTAACTTCTTTTTTTCATTTGGATGCATAGGAGGAATTTATATCTCATTTAATCAACTGTTATACAGATTTCTTTTACAGATACCATATCATATATTCCAATTAATACAAAGATTCACTTACCATAATTCTAGTGCAATAGTCATTAACAGTAGAAAACTCTAGCAGATTCTACAGCTGAAGACTCCAATGAGAAATATATATATATATATATATATATATATATATATATATATATACTTATTTATTTGGTGCTGAGGATTAAAACCAGGGCCTCAGGCATACTGAATACACATTTTATCCATGAGCTATACCCCCAACCTACTACTTTTTTTTTAATTATCTACTCTGATGAGAGAAAAACATGGGCGGGGGGGGGGACGAAAAACATCTTTTGTTAAGGAACATATTCTATTTTCCATTTATAATTTTTTTAAAGAATGTGAACAACTATTTTTATTGCTGAGACAGCATAATGAGAATGAGGATATAAGACTAAAAAAGCAAAGTTAAAGCTAAATTATTGTCTAAAAAAATAAGAGAGAAGATGACAGTAGCATAAAGAATTGGAGTCAGAAAGGTCTAGAGAGAGTATGAAGAAAGGGTTAAGAAAGAATTAGGATCCAAGAAGTTAATCTCAGGGTCTGGTGATGGCTCAGTGGTAGGAGTGCTTGCCAAGTAAGCATGAAGCTCAGGGTTCAATCAATGCCCTGCAGCAGGAAAAAGAAGGAGGAGATGGAGAAGGAGGAGAAAGAGGAGAAGAAGAAGGAAAAGGGGGAAGGGATGAGGAGAAGGAGGAGAGGGAGGAGAGGGGGAAGGGGAACTTGGGGGAAGAGAATAAAAAGAAATTAGCCATATACTGTTGTAAGTAATAGTTCTACAAATATTAATAAGACAAAAATCCCCATCTTCCAAGATGTCATAGTCTGGAAAAGGATAAACTAAAGTGAAGCATGATATAATATTGTAAACAAGTCCTAGATATTATGGATACATAAAAGATTTTAAGATGGTGCACAGGAGAAAAGGGCTAATACCTTTTGTAGATTCAAGCTATAAATCTTCACACAGTGAAGGAAAGAGAAACTCAAGTAAAGCAAATTACAACAATGTGAATATATATGTATATAGGTGAAAATGAACCCATTAAATATATATATGTATAAATTAGCACATTACGTATTAATAGGTATAAATCAGCATGTCACATCAATGGCTTACAAGTGGTTTAGAATTGTAAATGTCTATGATATTTAAGAATTGAAAGGAGATACTTTGGGAAAATTATACATTCCTTTAAGTTATCCAAAGGAATTTTGAATTTTTTTTGCAAGTAGTAGAATTTAAAGCAGCAGATTCAGTTATTAACTAAACAAAGCATTGTTTTAAACATTTACTTTGTATCAAGATACTGTGTCAGATGCAACAGATGGAGGCAGAAACCTTATATCATAATGGGAGGGCAAAAGTTTTTAAATAAAGAAATAAAAGTATAACCAGACACTACATTTCTGGAGAAAGATAAATTAATGTTATATAGAATATGGTGTGGAAGAAGAGAGAGGGATATTTGCTTTAGTTAAAATAATGACATGGTTCTCTGAGGATGTAACATTTGTTGAAACCCTAGTAAGGAAGATTGAAAACTATGGAAAAAGGAGAATGAAAAGCAAGGGCACAGAGATAGGAGTAAGCTTGAATGTTTGAGAGGGTTTGAGATGAATATAGAGAATAAGAACTAAGAATGAGTTGGAAGATTCAGATGGAGCCAATTATACAGAAATATTTAAATTAGGCAAAATCATATTGATATAATTTTTATTCCAATGAAAATGCATTGGAAAATTATATTCAGGGAATGGCATGATTTGGTTTGTCTTTTAGACAGATACCTCTTGCTGCTATGCAAAGAACAGATTAATGGATTCTAGATAACAGGCTACTTGAAGGCCAGGTTAAAAAATAATAATAATGAGAAATGTTTAGATTTGGAATATGACTTTGTTTTGTTTTTTGTTTGTTTGTTTTTGGTACTGAGACTGATCCCAGTGATGCTTTACCATTAAGTTACATCCCCAGCAATGTTTTAAGATGGAAATGTTTAATAAGCAGCTATAGGTCTGAAGCCAAAAGGAGGTCTATTAACAGTTGCTGAGGGTCTCACTAAATTGCTGAGGCTGACCTCAAACTTGGGAAATTCAATAGAGCAACTAAGTGGGGAAGCGGGGGGAGCAGTTACATATGTCACTGTGGACTTACGAGAAATATTTCAAGAATGGAACCAGTAGTCAGCTGTGTCAAATATTATTGAGAAGTCAAGCTCGTTCCAATGGGCTACTGACTTTGGCAAGATGTAGGTTGTTGGTGAGTTTGACAAGAGCCAGTTCAGTGGAGTATTACAGCCTTAAAGATGGGTGGTTTGAGAAAAGAATTGGGAGAAGAAAACAACACATAACAGAAAACTACTTAAAGGACGCCACTATGAAAGGAAGACAGAAAGAATTTGTGAAGGCAAAAGTTAAGGACAAAGGGAGGATTTTCATTTTAGGTTTATTTTAATTCAAAACTTCACATACACACAATTTAAAGACCTAAGTAATTCTAAGGGCCTTTTGCACAGATGTAGCAATCCCTGCATCCACCACCCCCATTTCTCAATCCTGAGAATCCTACTGTCAACCTTTTTAGCTGACCCTTTGGTTTCTCTCATCTTTTATGCCTAAATTTGCCTCTGTTCTCTATTTTACTTTTACTCTCTAGTATTTTTCTTTCCTTTCCTTACTCCTGTTTTTTAGACCTTTTTATTTCTTTTCCCAAAATCTTCTTAATCCTGTGTTTTCTATTTCTACTGATACTTTTTTGTCCTTTCATTCTTTTTATCTTCCTCCTTTTTCTTTCTTTCCTCTCTCCCTCCCCTCCCCGCCCTCTTTTCTCTCTCTGACTATCCAGAGCATTAAAATATTATATACATTGCTATTTTTCTTAAATATCCATAGGTTGTGTTGTCAAATTTGTCAAGTATGCCAAATAATTTTAGTTCTCTAGGGAGAAAATAAAATCGGTTATTTGAGTGAGATATAAACTGTATTTTGTTTTATCAGTATCAATTTATTCAATAAAAACAAATAAGTGATACGTATGGAATACATTTTTAATATGTTAAAAGATTTCTGATCAGAGATCTCTTTTACTCAATTGCCATTCCCTCAAGGGCAACTACATTGTCTTCTCTGTCTATCTCTAGTGCCTAATACTATGCTTGGCAGGCAATAGCTGCTGATAAAATTTTCTATAGCTGTGCTAGTAATCTTCCTAGAAAGAAGAGCACAATGCTTCTACATGGTTGAATTCTGGGTGTGGTAATTTAAATTTAATCATTATAAAAGAAAGGAGAAGAACTTTTTTTTTAATTTGCTTTTTCCAATGCTGAGGATGAAACACATCCTCACACATGCTAGGCAAGTGCTCTACCACCTCCAGCCCACAGAAATGGCTTTTCATTGCATGGCAATCTTTCATGTCAAACTCTAACTCTTAAAGTAGAATTATACTTGATAAAGACCCACTCTTATTATCAAGCTATATGGTAAATGTTGTTATTCTTTGTTGTCTAATTGATACAGTATTCATATTTACTCAAAAATATGTGTCAGGTCCTTATGCTACATTTAAAGACAAGAAGGAATGTTTACAAAATAGTGTGATAAAGCTACAAGAGTGTAGCTAGCAACAAAGGGGAAGACATGATTTTCCTACAGGACTCTGGACAGGCTTCAAAGAGCTGGTGACTTTTGATTTGAGTCTGAAAATGTGAGTGATAACAGACATATCAATAAACCATGATATTCAACATAATCTTCATAACAAGTAGTTCACATAGTCAAATGGGTTAGTAAAATAAGTTATATACATATATGTATATGTTAAATATATATGTATTATTACTACTTTATTTGAAATGTAAAGAAATATGGATAATGGAAAACATACCATCTAGAGACAAGAGCAATTTAACTTGAGCCTACTTTGTGTGGCAGCATTTAATTCAAAATCTTCACATAATTTCCTTTTATTTAAACCATTATTAAGAAATATCCTCCAGCTTATCTCATGTGAATTTTAAGCCTCCGTGGCATTAGCTTTGAAACACACAGAGAACTTCTGGGATTATATTAATTTAGGCAGTAGTACCTGTTAGTGAGCATTTGATTACACACATTGCAGAAGGATTTACTCATGTTATTGATTTGTTGGCAAATATATTGGGTGAAAATCCCCTGATATTGCTGGTAGTTGTGCATTCCCAATTTTATTGGATTTGTGTGCCATTTTTCTCTGTGTTTAACTTGTGATATCTTCCTATAAATAGGAAAACCCAGGTGTTAACTGCAAAAGAACATTCACTGTTATTCAGCTGTACTTTAGTGTTGTGTCTCTGATGCTGTTATAACAAGTACTATGACTACTTCTGTTTCAATTTTGTTTTGTCATTTCCAAACCAGTCAATAGAAGAGAAAATGTAAAATTTATTTTAAATTAACTAAGCATAGACAATACTTAGGCTTCAAGAAAATAAAAATGGCACAGTTATATATTTAGTTTGTTTAGAGAAATTTTAAACTTTTTGAATGCATTTTTCTAGATCTATCTTCGAAAACAAGGCTATTGGATTAATATTTATTATATATTTAATTTCAAACAAAAACATGTATATATGTAGTTTCCACAAGCTGTACTATATTTAGGCCAATTCTACTTCTACATTCAGCCAAATCTTCATAAAATCTGTTTGAATAAGTCCCATACTGTAGATTTTCATATCCCATTTCTAATGTGCAGCATCTGGTACTTCATAGCACTGGAACAATCTTTATTCAGAATTCAGAACCCAAAGTTGTCAAAACTTTAAGCTTCTAGCATTTACAATTTAGTGATCATGGCATTAGAAATAGAATTTACTTAACCTTTGAAGTTTCCTTGGACATATAGATAAGTCCACAGAAATGTCAATCTTTGGACCTCATGAGAGAACACTGCCTCTCGGGGTGAAACAGTTACCAAGGAAAGAAAAGAGAGAAAACACATTATCACAGCACAATAACAAAAGGCTTCCTCCTAGGAAGTTTAGAAAGAAAAGAAAAGAAAAAAAATGTGTGTGTATGTGTTTATATAAAGACATATTTTTTTTCTCTGTGTGTTAATATGTATATGTATGGTGGGGAGTGGTAATTGGTACCTGTCTCTAGGGAATGTAATATGGATTAAAAACAAACAAATAAAAAGAAACATAAAATCAAGCAAAAAATTTATAAGTCAATGAATGTAAAATGCTATACATAGGACCTGACATGTAATGTATAGTTAATGGATTTTATTTATTATTTTATTACCGATAATGATGTCATCTCTGTATCTCTAGTACCTTAAATGTTACCTTACATGTAGGTGAATATATATTAGGCACCTTTGTATAATTATAGGACATACAAATACAAAAAGTTATATGATAAATGAATGAAGGCGTGAGTGAAAGAATAAACAAAGACAGGTCCTCTTCATGAATACTGCTAGGTAGCCAGAGAAAAGACAGGCAAGCAAGGGATATAACAAAGAATATGTATCAGTTTGAGTTCACTGCAGGAAGTAAATCTTCTCAAAGTATGTCAAGCAGAAAGGGAATCTAAGTCAGGGAATTTATAGCTGAGAAAATTGTCAAGTAGCTGAGAATGGAAATCAGGAGCAGCCACTGAGCTCCTGGGTTTAAGGGATATCATGGAAGTTGTAATACAGAGCAACTGCCTCTCATCCACATGAGGTTGATGGCTAAAGACTGAGAGGATGAGTGTGGGGCTTCTCATTTGTCTGTATGTTCTCTGGTTTCCATGACTTTGCTTGCCAGGAGCAAAAATAAAGAAGATGACTTCCATATTTCACCCTCCAAATCATAGGAGACCACATACAAGAAGGTACTTTGGAGCAAGCTCTTAGAATGTAGGCTTTGACTCTTCAATCTCCCCAAAAACCAAGTGGGTTTTTTAGAAAATATTTTGGTTTTAAAAATCTCTACTGTTAAATGTATTTTGATTATCCTTATAAGAAATTCCACCATTCCAAAGTCAGTAGCATTCTCTTCACAGACACACTTTGAAAACCACTTTTTTTTGGATCTACCCAGTTACCTCCTATTGGAGTTATAGTCTCAGGAGTTTATGAAGTATAGTGTAGGACCATCCATACCAGCTAAGCTTAAGGGCATAAATCCAGGAAGACTTCCTGATAAAAGAATTCTTCTATAACTAAACCACCAAACGTTCATGGATGAAAAATTGGTCCCCAATGAGACAGTGTTGAGGTGATAGGATCTTTAAGAGGTGGAGCCTAGAAATGTATTAATGCTTCTCAATGGAATGGGTCAGGTCTGGTAGGAGTGGATCAATACCTATCAAAGTGGGTTTTTATATAAAGAGGAAGTCTAGCCCTTCCCAAGCTTCTTGCTTTCTATCTTGCCATGTGCTTTATCTGTCCCTCTCATGCACATAAGCAAGTTCCTTCCCCACTCTTATTATGTTGTGATGCAGCCAGGGATCCCTCACCCAGACTCTAGGTCCCATGTTTTTTGATTCCTCCAACCACGAGAATTGTGAGCTAAATAAAACTCTTTTCTTTATGAATCGAATCATCCATCTTAAGGTATTTTGTCATAGCAACACAAAACAAACAAAGATAAGCTCCTTGGAGGAGAAAGCTAGGAAATAGGTAGAATCATTTCCCTATAGTCTTCCATTTTATGAATTCCCATGCAAGGAGAGAAGTCCCTGTTGAAAATGTGTTCTTATATGGAAGTATGCATTTTTGAATGTTATTCAAAAAGGATCAGTAACAAATTTGGGCAAAAAACATGAGGGTAATGTATTCTTACCAATAAAGAACCCAGATTAGATTTCTGTTTATTAAAGTCACATTTGCTCACACCATTTGCAAATATGTAATTACATCTGCCATAATTTAGGTTTTAAGGAACGATTTGGAAATTAAATAATGCATTCTTTTAAAAATTGTACTCACTATTTAAAAATTATGCTTGCACAAAATCAAGACTAGAAATCAAAACCTAAAAATTCTACTCCCCCCCACTTTCAGTCTTTATAAAATCAAAGTGAATTTTCATCACAGAAGAATTACTAGTCTTATTCTTAGATACAAGGGGCATCTTTGGGGGTAAAATTTATAAATCTATTTGTAGTTAGAATAACAGCTGTGTGGTCAGTATATGTGTAAATATTTTCATACAACACATGTGTGTATGTATGTCTACATATAAATATATATGTGTATAGATATAGATATATGGCTGTTTTTATTGGCAAAGGAGACTTTGACACTTAAAAAGGTTTTTTAATTTGTATTTCACAGAAAAATATATGTTGGTATTACACAGCCTCCAAAGAAAGAAATCTATTTCTATTATTCCATAAATGTGGACTATGGTAATATGGTTTACCTTTGGCATATGGGTAGATAATTCATTAAAAGCCACTTTACTATAGAAGGCAAAAAATGAATTTTCCAAACAACTCCTAGTTTTATGTATTACCTGGTTGATCTCATAACTGACCCTGACCCCTCTCAGCTCCTGAATTTTATTACCTCATTAGTTACAGAGAAAGAGTTGAAATTTACTGGAAATTATCTCTTAGATAGTAATTGTTCTAATTGTAATATTTTCTAACTACATTGGGAGTGGATTTTGTTTTCACTTTAGCAGCATTCAAAAACTTAGTGTTTAAAATATTTTATATTATTATGTCTCTGAAATAAGATTTCATTTGGTTTCCATTTTAAATTTAAGATAGGGTTACTTAAAGTTAGAAGAAAGTTGCTATCTAATATACCCATCTTTAATTTCCAGTATTAAAAATGTTCCTTCCATAGGATTTTATAGCATATGGTATACTGGTGTCCTCCCACTAATTTTTAAGCAAAGATAAGCTATCAAGTATTACAAGATGCAAATAATAAAATATATTTATTTATATTTTAAACTGTCAAATTTAAAGCAAAGATAAGCTATCAAGCATTACAAGATGCAAATAATAAAATATATTTATTTATATTTTAAACTGTTAAATATCTCCACTCAAAGCATTATATCTCCTCTTAAAATAATATAAGAAATTTGGTCGGGCATGGTAGTGCATGCCTGTAATCCCAGCAGCTCAGGAGGCTGAGGCAGAAGGATTAATAGTTCAAAACAAGCCTCAGCAATGGTGAGGCACTAAGAAACTCAGTGAGACCCTCTCTCTAAATAAAATACAAAATAGGGCTAAGGATGTGATTCAGTGGTCAAGTGCCCCTGAGTTCAATTTCCAGTACCTCCCCCAATACATACATTTTTATCTTTTTTTCATATATATAAAAAATTTTAAAACTATTTCCTGGGTTAAAATTCTATCAGACCTTTATAATTACTGTATAGAATTATTTTCAAACATATTGAAAATTATCAACTTTCACAATGTTCTTTCAAAACTTTTATGTTTATTTTGAAAACACCTGCTTATTGTATAATCCCATCACAGACACATCAGTGGAGGAGCAGCAGTATGGTTTAAGGAATTCACTTGAGACCAAGGGATGAGTCTGATTGGCTGAACTGCAGAGGCATCAACCTTTCACTGATCAGCTAACTAATTTCTAGATGACCCAATTTTGGCCTTAAGATGCAAAAGAGGATTATTGGAGAGCATTTAGTACTATTGACAGGTATCCTATGAAGATGAGAACTGATGGGGACAGTAGATGGTAGAAGGAAAAGAAAGAATGTGGTATTTTGATTACATAATTTAATCACTTCTTTAATCAACCAGATGCCCAACTTTTTTCTAGCTTTCCTATTAAATAAACGAATACATTTGTTTATCAATTAAGCCAATGTTTTGTTAGGTTTTCTGTTACTTGTACCTGAACATTCTCTTACAAGTAGCAAGAGGTAAAGGTCTCCCTCCTTATAAACATTCCACTCTAAGGCAGCCATTCTTATTTATTAAATGTGAAATTGTCCACATCTTGGCTCCAGTCGTACAAAAAATGTCTACGCCTGTGTGTGTGGCTATATATATTTATCTCTCAATTTGAAATATAATTACAAGTGTATTTATGTAAGATGCATAGCAATCATAAAAAATTATGGTAAATACACAAAAGAGAAAAATAAAAGAAACAGAAAATGAATAACAAAATGCCAAGAATCAGTTATTTCTTATAATTGTATTGTATGTAAACAGATCAAACTCTTTAATCAAAAGACATAGATTGGCTAAATTGATATATAAACAAACAAATAGAAAACAAGATACAACCATCTGCTTCTACAGAGATGGCTTTATCTTTAAAGACATAGACTGAAGTGAAGAAATGAGAAAAAAGATATTTTATGTAAATGGTAACCAAAATAAAGTGGGGTGTTTAAACTTTAATCAGAAAAAAATAAACTCTAAGTCAAAAAAGCAAAAAATAAGAAAAATCTAAAAGATAAGAAAGTTATTCTGTAATAATAAAAGAAGAAATATATCAAGAAGGTGTAGCAATTATAGAGCGGTATGTACTGCAGTCAAAATACCTAAATAAACAAAGTAAATATTAAGAGATTTGAAGGGGAAAATATCCAGCAATATAATGATACTGGACTTCAATACCATTGTCAGCACCAAGCAGGTAATTCAGATGGAAAATAAACTAGGAAAAAAAGACTTTAACAGCCCTACTGAACAAATGGGGCTAACAATCATACATAGGACACTCCATTCAACAGTACGCATATGAATTAAATCATGTGAATGATTTAATTTTGGGATATGCTTAGATATATGTATTTTCTAAATAGAGAATAGTGTTACTTGCTACCAAATGCAGTAAGAGAAGTGAAAGAACTTTGTGTACTACAAAAACCCATTGTTCTTCAAATGTAAATGCTGTTACATTAAAAATGATAAAGTTCCTTAGAAACTATCTCAAATACATTTTTGTTTGACATTTTAAAAGCTTCTTTTCTCTGGGTACTCCATAGTAGTAAACACATCTTACATATATTTTTCTTATATGGTAATCTACCTGAGACAGTATTATATTAAGAAGGAAAAATCAGGCCCTTTGAATTTAGAAAGCTCTGATACCTTAATGTTGGGAAAGTTTTCTACTCCTTTGACTCTTGTTGCATATATGTAAAATTAAGCATAGAGATAATATATAATACATATAACTCCTGCTATAGAGAAGATACCTATTCAACAATTGTTAAAACGTTTTATCATTTACTCTTTCCACATGAGATTTTTAGATTATGATTTTCTTTAATTATATTTTGAGGCTGAGTTACATCTAGCAAATCCAAGTGAAAATGTTATCCTCAAGATAGTGACACTATGGACCTTCAAGTTTTTTTTAAAATATATTTTGCAAATCATCAGGACTTTTGTTTTAGCCATTCCTAATACCCAAGAATGCATTAAGTACCCCTTCCTTATATGCTCATATCATTTTATGCTTATTCTTAGGAGAGCACTTTCTATATTGTATTCTAATTGCCTGTGTTTGCTTCCTGCCTCTACTCAACTATAAACTCTTATATCTTATACATGAGTGACCCCATTGTTCTGCATTATGTTTAGCACAGAGAAAAACATACTTGCTCAATGTATGAACCGGTAATGTTTCTGTATCAGAGCTGCTTGAATCTCTGCACAAGATCAAATGCTTTCCTCACATTTACAAAGACATTCTCCATATCAGGTAAATTTATTTGATATCCTCCTATACGTCATCCTGTCTGAAGTAGTCAATACACTTTTTTGGACACTTTGCAGAATTCCTGTATTTGATTCTGAGATTTTCACTAGCGGAATTAATTTGAAGAAGATACTTATCCACTTTGTGCATTTTTTCCTTATACATATGATCGTAATTATTATAATAGCTAATCATAGGTTTCTGTGAAAATCAAATGAGTTTTATGCACAAATGAGCTAGCCAAGTTAAGATACTGCCTGGTATTAATAAGGTGGCTCTATTTACTCTTACATTTTCTTCCAACATCACTAACCTTGGCTTTATTAAGCATAAGCAAAATCATTCCATAATCAATAACTCAGTTTTATTTATAAATCATTTCATCCTAAATTTATAATGTGGTATGTATTTGGACAAGAGAGTCCAATAGATAAAACTTTTCTTAAGTTTATGTGTCTGGATATATATATGTGCTTGTGTGTTTCAATCAAGGAAGTGGGGATTTTATAGATAGATAGATAGATATAGATATATAGATATATAGATATGTAGATATAGATAGATTAACTAGCATTTCATAATAACAAACTATAATTATAGGATTCCTCTAATAAGCTGATTAAAAAAGAGCTATTTTGGACAAATTAATATAATGCAAAAATTTTAATAAAATGTAAATACTTTTAAAATAAGATTTAATTAAAATATTCCACATAATGCAATCCATTGCAGAAATTCCTATTAATCTCACTCATACAATGTTTTAAGGATGAATATTTATGGGATTTTTGGAGTATGATAATTATGTCTTTACTCTTAGTGGTTAGAATCACTATGGAGTTACTTAGGTCAACACTAACAAAATAAAAGCAGAAAGAAAAAGAAAAAGGAAGAAGGAAGGAAGGGAGGGAGGGAGGGAAAGAAGAAGGAC
>NW_026000078.1:3610686-3628756 GCF_001458135.2 Marmota marmota marmota | reverse complement strand
GAGGGAGGGAGGGAAAGAGGGAGGATGGAAGGGAGGAAGAGAGGAAGGAGGGAGGAAGGAAGGAAGGAAGGAAGGAAGGAAGGAAGGAAGGGAGGGAGGAAGGAAGGGAGGGAGGGAAAAGCAAGCAAACAAGCAAGCTGCATCTTTCTTATGAAAAAAGGATTCCCATGCACAATATCTTGGTAACAATGATAGGGAACAGACAGATGTAAGCAGTGGGAACATGAAGTTAAGAGAATAATAATTCAATAAACTGGGCCCACTGAGCTAATCCCCACATGCTTTTATTTTTAAAAAGCAATTTACCTGCAGCTCAGCTGGTCTTATTCCTCAGCAAACAACCTACTATCTGCAGGAGAAATGCAGACTGAAAATGCTAATAAAAAGAACACCAACTACCTTGAAGTAGGGATACTTATATGACCCCTAAATGAATCAGTTTCCAAGACTGAGGGAGATAAGGATAATTTCCCCTAATTGTATGAACAAATTCCAATTAGAACCAGTCAAGATGGGCCAAAGTGACCTAGTGTTGTCATATGCAATGGGGACTTGAAGGTCTGATGTCATCCTACTGTCAGTCAAAAGTTAAAAGGTAGACCTGATTGGGTCTTTGGAAACTGCTCTGGGACCCCCAATTAAACTGGAGAGTAGGAGGGGCGCACTGTCCTTCTTTCTGAGAGCACCCACTCTCTCTGTTGAGAGTGTCCCCTTTACCCCTTTGCTATCCCTTCTAATAAAATCATCCTGTTACTTGGAGCAACATATCTGAATATATCTTTCCTGTGTGATTGCAACAATAGGGGCCTGAAAGGGGGTCTCTAGAACTGCCTCAGCTTTATGTCAGGCCTCTGCCCTGTAACAACAGTAGCTGTCAGAAAAGACTCTTTGTAAATCACCCAACCTTGTAGAATTACACCTTTTATGGTTTGAACCTTAAATGTCTCCCCAAAGCTCATGTGCTGAAGGCTTGGTCCCTGAGGCAAAAGTGTACAGAGGTGTGGTCTTTGGAGGTAATTGGATCATGAGGCCTTTAATCTCATCAATGGATTAATCCATTGATTCATTCTTAATTTAATGAGCTGTTTGGAAGGCAGTAGAAACAGGAGATGGTGCTGAGGAGAGGAAGTAAGCCCGCCCCCGCTTTCCCACCCCTGGGCTTGCTCTTGAAGCCTATGTTTTGTCCCTAAACTCTTCCTCTCTTTTAACTTCCTGGTCACCATGAGTTGAGCAACTTTCCTCTGCCACTTGCTTCTGCCATGATGTATGGCCTTGCCACAAGCCGGAAAGCAACTGGGACAGGTCATCATGGACTGAAATCTCTGAAACCATGAGCCAAAAAAAAAAAAAAAATTCTTCCTTTTTGTAAGTTGTTCATCCTCATGCATTTTTTCAGTGTTGAAAATCTCACTCACGCACCACCAAAACTTTACACCAAAATATACTTTTGAGAGAACATCTGCCAAGGTCTGTTCTGCCTTGTACTGAAACCACCCTTGTTCTTTACACCTGATGCAAAGGATTATTGTGTGAAAGTGTTTTATGTAATCTTCCTCCTTTTGCCTTTTAAAAACTTCCCCTTCCCCAGTGTATTATTCCCTTTGCAATGTCACTTCCCAATAAACAATCTTTAAGAATCTGTCATTGTTAATAGTTTCACATTCTGTTTTCTAATTTTCTATTTTATTTAACACTATGTCTGCATATGCAAATTAAGATAAATAGATGAGTATGAACATATTCAGATCCTTTGAATTCAGTTATCTATATCTATGCTCTCTAATGCAGTAGCCACAAGCCACCTGTGGTTACTGAGCATGCGAAATGTGGTTGTTATAATTCAGATATGCTTTCAGTGTAAAATAACCATAATTTTAGAGAATTAATACAAAAAATGTGAAGTGCCTCATTAATAATTGTGGTGTTTAGTTGTTGAGATGATAAGATTTTGATACACTAGATTACATAAAACATATTATTAACCTTAGCTTTACTTTTATCTTTCGTTTTTTAATATGAACGCAAAAGCATTTGAAATTACAAATGTGATTCACATTATATTTTTATTAGACACTGCTGATATGGGTAGTGTAACTGAATGGAGATTTTAAACATTGCATTTTGTATGAAATATAATATTTTTATGAATAAATAGAAATTTAGACATATAAAATTATTTGACTTTATAATTTTAGAGAGAAACAGTATTTCATGCAAACACACAATAGAGAGAAAATACTAATTTTATAAGGGAGAATTCTAGCAAAAGACATGCTAAGTAATCTAACACCACTAATATTGGAATAATTCAACATTTTGTTGACATGATGTAATAAGAAAAACACAATCAATTCATGATGTAATAAGAAAAACACAATCACTTCATGATATCCCTGCTCAAAATGCAGAACCTGAATTTAATCATGAGGAAACATCAGATGATCAAAGCAGGAAGAACACTCTAGGAAGGAAGTGGCCTGAACTCTTCAAAATCATAGAAGTCATGAAAAATAAGGGAAAGTGCAGGAACTATTGAAAAACTAGAGAAATCACAACAATGCAGTACATGATCTTGGATTGGATCCTAGACTAATAGAGTGGTCTGAATCTTTATGCCTCACTGAAATTCATACGTTGAAATCCATACCCATAATATGATGATGTAAGAAGGCATGGTTTTTTGAAAGTAATCATGAGAGTAGAGTCTTCTTAAATGTGAATATGCCCTTATAAAAGACATCCAGGGAACTTTGAAACCCTCCTTCTGACATGTCAGGATATAAGAAGATGGCAGCAGGATCCTAGAAGAGGTCCTTTACTAAACCTAACCATGCTGGCACACTGATCTCAGACTCCTTATCCTTCAGAAGTGAGGAAAGATAAACTTCAGTTCTTTATAAACCACCTAGTCTATTGTACTATATTATAGCAGCCTAACTAGAGAAAGGTACGATTTTTTTTTTCACTCTAAGGAGTGTTTCTGAAATAAAGGATGAAATATGAATGGTCTTTAAATTTGAGGGTAGTAGTATATGTTAATTTTCTGAATTCAATGGCTGTACTATGGTCCTCATATGTTAGGATGCAAGTGTAATGAATAAAATGACAACTTATTCTCAATTGTTTTGAAGCAAAATATTAAATATATATTCAACATATACATGTATTCACATACAAATATATTTTTGTATATATACAATTTAGATATGTGTGTGTGTATGTGTGTGTGTGTGTGTGTGTGTGTTTCCATGTATACATGCATACCTACAAAGAGAGGGAGAGAGACACAGAGAAGGTAAATGTGGTAAGATGTTAATATTTGACATTTATTTGACTGAATTCTTTGCTCTATTCTTGTACCTAAAATCTAAAATTGTTTCCCAACAAAAGTTTTAAAAAGTCTTGAGTGTCGTCCAAGTTAAATCTTGGAAAATGCTAATAATTCTTTCTCTGAGATAGGAGAGAAGCCATCTTTTGATGGATGGGAAACATCTAATAGTATATAAATATTCTTAAGGGTATTAGAGACAATAATTTCCTTTGCTTAAACTTCCTGAAGGCCCTTGTCTGATCCTAAGACAAGGTAGAAAAAGCTGCTCTTAAAAATTTTTTCTCCCTTGAGTTTGAAAAAGAAAGAAAAGTCCTACTGAGTTTTTCTCTTTGATTATCCTGTCAATTGGAATGAGAGGAGCCATTTTCAAAGAAAATAGAGAGCACTAAAGACTTCAGTATTTTCTTACCTGTTCCACCTCTATTCTGCAGAGTTTTTCATACTTTTCTTTGCCCTCACCTTAAATAGATTTGGAGGATGGAAGAAACATGTGCTCCTGGGAGACTATCTTCTACTTACCTTTAGCTTTGACATATATGGATTTGTTTCATGTTTTCTACTTTTCTCCTATCCCTTCATGCTGAATTTGTACAGCTCTGAATTTCTTCGTTATGATTTCATCACCAAAAATAAAATTGCATCTAAAAAACAGAAAATAAAGTAATAAGCCTAATAAAGTTATCAGCACAACTCCAATAAGCTTTTTATAAATCCCCCATTATTTAAAACCAATAACAATTTTTCTATGTACCTCTGAGGATAATTCATGCTTTTGCTACTAAATGTTTTATTCAAAGTATTGCTCAATTTACAGTATTAAGGTAGAAGAAACTTATGAAAATTTCTTATATGTACATTATTAACTTCTGAAACAACAGCAAATAAATCCAGAAAATGATTCTAAGTTGGATAGTAAAAAATTCTGCAACTAGAAGTAATTGTAAAATAGATAATGAAAATAGTGTCTGAGGACCACTTCTGACATCCCTTACCAATAATACACCAGAGAAATGATTTAGTCTCTGAGCCTCAAATATAAAACAAAGTCGAAATAGTCTTAATCCTTAGATCCTTTACTATATGTATAATTTGAAGAATCTTAAAAACTTCTTGAAAATACAATGGTCTGATTCTGACTTATGCATTAAAATTTCAAATATTTTCAAATGGCAAGTTCCCTTTATAAGGCCTCTTTTCTAAGTTTTGCTATTCAGGAAATCATTAATTATCAAAATAATTTACTTTGTGAACAAATACAATTTTATATTTTTCTCTATAGACAAATTTAATAGAAAACATGCAGATTTCTTATAGTTTAGTTCTGGAGTTACAATATTCCCAGTGACCTATTTACTAAATAAATCTCTGCTACTGTGGTTTTCTGTATAATACACAGACTATAAACACAGAGAAAATGCCCTTCATTTCTAATTCATTTGAATCACCTTTTTCTCACCTTTATTCAGCAGGGAAAAACAAAAATTCAAACCTCTTCAGTAATAATGTTATTCCTTAGTTGGTGCAAAAATAGTTTTACCCTATCAAGGACAAGAACAGATGAATGTTAAAGAATAAAAAGAGAGTGCCCATACCATGCAGCTTCTTCCCATAAGTAAAACTATCAAAAAGAAATCTGGTTTCATTTCCAAGGAGGAATTTCTCATTCTCTGGGTTTTTTTTTAAATTAAGCTTTTAATTTTGAGATAATTTCAGATTCACATGCAGTTATAGAAACAGTACTAAGAAATTCTGTATACTTTTTTCCCAATTTTTACCAAAGGTAACTTCTTGCAAAACTATACTACAATATTATAAATAGAATATCAACATTAACATAGTCAAGATACAGAGTATTCCTGTTACCACCATGATCCCTCATACTGCTTTTACAGCCACTTTTACTTTCCTGCCTCCTTAACCTCAGGAAACTATCATTCTTTATTTTATAATTTTGTCATTTCAAGAATGTTACATACAAAGATTTTCTCAGCATAATTCTTTGAAGGTTTGTTTAGAGCTTGGCTTGGTTCGACAGTTCATGACTTTTTGTTTCTAAGTGGTATTCTATGGCCTGGGTATACCACAGCTTGTTCAACCAGTCACCTGTAGAGGGCAATGTGAATTGTTTAATTTTTGACTGTCAGGAATAAAAGTAATACAAACATTTGTGTACAGAATTTTTGTGTGAACACAAGTCATCATTTCCCTAGGATAAATGCCTAGGTGTGTAATTGCTGAATTGTATGGTTAATTGTATGGTTAGATTTATAAGAAACTAAAAAAATGTCTCAGAAAGTTTTATGCTTTCACCAGCAATATATGAATGACCCAGTTTTTCTGCATCATTGCTAGCATTTGGTTTTTTAACATATTTTACAGAAAAGAACTGAAAACTCATTGCCTGCCATTTCAATATGCATTTACTTAGTGGCCAATGATGTTGAACATCTTTCTTATATTTACTTTGCTGTCTGTATATATTCCTTTTGAAATTTCCCCAAATGTCTTTTGCTCACTATAATTGGACCTATTTTAACTCATGAGTTCTGAGTATTTGTTATTTATTTTAAATGTTAATCCTCTAAATATTTCCCCTGCTCTGTAGCTCAGCTTCTCACTGTCTTAACAGAATATTTTACAAGGTCTGTAAGTCAGATAACAAAATAGCTAAGACAATTTACATAAAGAGGAAAGATTCATTTGGCTCATAGTTTTGGAGGTTCCAGGCCATGTTCGGTTAGCCCCATTGTTTTAGGTCTATGGTGAGGCAGTGTACTACCATGAGAACATGTGACAGCAAAACTACTCACATCATGAGCCAGGGAGCAAAAGAGAAAAAGGAAGGGATCAGGATCCCACAATCTCCTTCAAGGGCATGTTGCCATTGACTTAAGGAACTCCCACTAAGCTATACTTGACAAAGGTTTCACCACTTCCCGATAGCACCATCCTGGAGACAAAGTCTTTAACGCGTGGGTCTTTGGGAGACATTCAACAACCAAACTATAGCACTGAGCAAAATTTTTATAAATTCCAATTTATCATTTTTGTGTTCGTAAATTATACATTTCATGTCATGCCTAGGACTCTATTCCAAGTCCTAGATTCTGAAGATTTTCTCCTAATGATTTTCTAGTAATTTTGTACATATACATTTAACATTTAGATACAGCTTCAGCTAAATTTTTTTAATACATGATGTCCAATTGCTCCAACATTTGTTGAAAAGACTGTACTTTCTCCATTTAATTGCCTTTGAACTTTTTTTTTTAAATCAGCTGAATGTATTTATGTGACATTTCTAGAGTCTCTGTTTCACTGAATAGGAATTAAATATGTCTATTATTTTAACAGCACAATAAGTTCTTGCTTAATATACTACACAAAAATTCTTGAAGTCAGATATATGATTATCCCACTTTATCTTTCTTTGTCAAGATGATTCTTAGCTATTCTAGTTTCCTTGTATACCCATTTACATTTTAGAATAATCTCATCTGCATCTATAAAATAGATTACTAGAACTGCACTAAAACGGCAAGAATGGCAGGTTTACTATTTTGAGTCTTGTGACTCATGAATAAATATATCTCTCCATTTACATGTATTTTCAAAAAACATCTTTTATCAGCACTGTGTAATGTTCAGCATTAAAGACTTGCACATGTTTTGGCATATTTACATTGAGGTATTTCTTTATTTTTTTAAAATTGAAGATAGTATTTTATTTTTAATTTTGATACCTACTTGTTTATTGTTAGGATACAGAAATACAACTGATTTCTGTATATATCTCATGTATCCTTTTGCTTTGTTGAACTCATTTATTTGTTGTAGATATTTGTGTATTCCTTGGTATTTTCAATGTAGAAAATCATGTTATCCACAAATAATGGAAGTGTTATTTCTTCCTTTTTGATCTGAAAGTTTTTTTCTTTTTTTTAAAAAAAAAGTTTTCTTTCTTCATTACATTGGCTAGAGGTGTTAATGCCTTGTTGGATAAAGAGTAGTAACAGTGAGTATCCTGGCTTTATTTCTAATTTCAGGTGGAAAACATTCCATATATTCACCATCAAGTTATGTTAGTTGTAAATTTTTATTCATGCTTTTTATCAAGTTGATGAACTTCCCCTATATTTTTATTTTTTGAGTTTTCATCACGAATAAGTGTTGAACTTTGTCAAGTAATTTTTCTGCATTGATTTATATGTCTGTATGATTTTTGTTCTTTAACCTTTTTAACATGGTTTATTAGATTGATTGATTTTTGAATATTAAATCTGCATTGCATCCTTGAAATAAACCTCAGTTGGCTACTTTCATGTATTTCTGAACTAATGCTAATGCAGACATGTGCTGCATAACAACATTTCAGTCAATGACAGACCACATAAGATTATAATGGAGCTGAAAAAGCCCTACAACCTAGTGATATCATAGCCACCATAAAGTCATAGAAAAGTGCACCACATATTTGTGGTGATGTTGGTGTAAACAAACCTATCATGCTCCTCCCAACTGTATAAAAGCATAGCACACACAATCATGTATTGTACATATTATTGGTAATGACAATAAATGACTGTTACTGGTTTATGCATTTATTTTCCTATATATTTTATTATTTTAGAGTATATGCCTTCTTGTTCTGAAAATTTAATATAAAATAGCCTCAGGAAGTTCCTTTAGGAGGACTTATTCCAGAAGGCACTGTTACCATAAGTGATGACAGTTCTGTGTGTGTTATTGTCTCTTAAGACCTTCCACTGGGACAAGAAGTGGAGTGGAATACAGTGATATTGGTGATATTGACCCTGTGAAGGCATAAGATAATGTGTTTGTGCCTTGGTTTTTAGCCAGAAAGTTAAAAATTAAATAAGTAAATCAGAAAAATCCTGTGGAATAGAATATGAAAATATTTTTGTAGAGCAATGTTTACAATTTAAGGTAAGCATTATTATAAAAGACTCAAAAGGTTAAAAAATAGAGATGCATAGAGTAAATAAGTTACAGTAGATTAAGGTTAATTTATTATTGAAGTGTACAATGTTTACTAAGCCTATTGCAAAGTAATGTCTTAGGCTTTTCCATTCACTCACATTCACTTATAGACTCATCCAGAGCAACTTTTTGTTCATAAAACTCCATTCATGATAAGTGCCTTACCGATAAGTGCCTTACCCACAAGTGTACCATTTTTTTATACTTCATACCATATTTTTACTGTACCTTTTGTTGTTTGTATTAGTTAGTATCATAATACCATTTTGTTATAATTTCTTGCAGTATTTAGCACAGTAACATGCCATACAAGTTTGTGGCCTTTGAGCAATAGGCTATACCATGTAACCTAGGTATGTATTGAATCTAGGTTCACCTGAGCACACTCTGTGGTGTTCACAGGATGATGCAATGACATATTTTTCATAATGTATCCTGCTTCCCTATTCCTTGATTATTTTCTCTGCTTCTGAGTTCATACACTGGGTTTTAATTTCAGTGATTACTTCTTATTTTTAAAACTTCCTTTTGGCGTTTCCATATAACTGCCAATTCTTTGCTGAGGATTATCTTTTTCACTTGTTTTAAATGTGTTTTTAGGTGCATGCCTAAATATTTTTATCATGAATCCTTTAAATCTTTATCAAATAATTCTAACATCTCTGTCATCTCAATGCTGATGTTTATTGACTTTTTAAAATTAAGTTGTTGTTGTTGTTTCTTCCTGGTTCTTTGTATGATGAGTGATTAGTGTAGAAACCTGGACATTTTAGTATTGTTATGAAATTCTGGACTTTACTTAATCTTTAATTTTTAACTGGCTTTCTTTCCTATTGCTTTGGGAAGGCAGGTTGGAGTACTGCATTGCTAATAACAGGTAGAATTATATACTTGGCCCATATTGACTCTTGAATGATTATCTACTACTACAGCTACTGAGAGTATGAGAGTGCTGATTCTCCATGTGGTGGTATCACTCTTGGGAGATGATTAAACCCCCGCCCTCCACAATAGACACCTCTCCTCCAGGAGAAAGGAGGGCATCTTGTTACTGCTGTGTGCATGGAGAAGGAAGTCCAAACTCCCACAGACACCACATGGGCACCAGAGACAGACTTTGTTTCTGGAGGTGGAATAAAAGACCCAGCCCTCTACTCAACCTTCTCTGACATCACTCCATGATCTGCACTTGGCTGATGTGGGTATTTGAGGGACATTTTTTTCAATGATGTTTATCTGGAATAGAGCTGCTATTATGTTCAATTTTTCAGTCTTGCAATCCTGCCCTTCTATGGTAGCATAGCTGAAGACAGCAGGTTTTCTTGGGAGCATTTTTAGTCTGGGCTCATTGGCACTTCTGGCTTGCCTGCCCTTTTGATCCTTGTCTGGGGTATTTGAGACCAAAAAAAAAAAAAAAAAAAAGCCTAAGAAACTCCACCATTCAGGTTTTCTTTCATTTGTCCTATATATAATATCCAGGAAGCAAGTCAGACTTGGTGGGAAGAAGAGGGAAAAGTGCATTAAAGTGCATCTATTCCATCTTTCCAGAAGTAGAAGTCTTCTTTAGGTTTTAGTTTTGTTTAGTATTGCAATATATTTAGTACTTTTAAAATATGTTTTTACAAGTTAAAATAAAGTGAAGTGGTATAATTTTTGCTGTCATTAAATTTAAACAGTGAAATGCCATGATAAATTTCTCTATTTCCCTTTTTTAAAAAAATAACCCAGAAATGACCAGTATTTTACCTAAGATATGCACTTTTGGTCTACTTGGTCTACTCTCTTAAAATTTCTACACTTATTTATCTCTCAGGAAATACTGAAAAAAGATTCAAATAAACACAAAACTTAGTCTTAGCAGTAACTTTCCATTTTGTAATTACTTAGAATGCTTAGGACCTGTCCTTTTTTTTTTTTTAAGTTTATTTGCTGTCATAAGCTTTAATGTCTACAGGGCCTACTTACTGTTTTCTGAAATTGTGTTTTTGTTTGAAATTTCTTGCACATTACACATCAGTAATTAAATGTTTTGACCAATTTTTTCTGTGTAATCATGAGCATATTATTCCAAGGAATTATATAATCCTCACACAGGTAGTTTTTATAAACTATAATAAGTTGTTACTACTCAACATAAAGATATAAATTTCCAAACTAGTTTTTAGAAATTTTATCTATAGGCTAGAAATGTAACTCAGTGGAGATACCCCTGGGTTCAATTCCTAATACAAAAAAAAAAATCAGTTATCATTTTTAAAAAAAATCTCTTTGGGCAGTGATATATATGTGTATATATTATTATCAAAATAGTCTACAAAAAGTGAAGATAAATTATATTTTTCATTTAACAATATTCAAAAATTTTATATCGCATTTACTAAATGCTTCATATTTTGTCTCAGAGAACATGTATTACATTAAACCCTGACATATGTTACACAGAGTCATTACATTCTCTCCCTCAGTTATATTGCTAACATTTTCTAGAGATCTTAGGTTTGCCCACAAAAAAATATATCAAATTTAAAACCAAAATTATGGTGCCCTGAAATCACATTTTTTTGTTCCTATCATAAGTGATTCCATTTCTTCAAGTCAATTCTATTTTACTGCTTTTCCTGATATCTTTATTTACCCTAAAAATTAATTTAAAAATTGAGATTACATTCTCCATAGGAAATGCCAGAAAACTAACATTTTAGTTTTCTTCCTCACTAGCAAGACCCAAAGTGACAATTGATTAAAAATAGATATGGTGTATTAAAAGATCATTTAACTTGGAGTAAGTTCTGTCATTGTTTTCATTTGAGCTCTGTTGCATTTAAATTGCATGATCTTTGGCAAGGTATTTTCTTGCAAACTTCATTTTCTCATTCACAAAATAGTAATTATAAACTTTCTATAATTGTCTTCAGGTTGGGAAGAGTATAGGGAGTTACTATGGACAAATTCTAACTTTAGGATAATTGTTTTTCTGCAAAAAGACAATAAATAAATACTGGATAAAAGAGAACAGGACTACAAGAGTATGGTTTCAATTAAAGATTTAACATGGGAAAAAGGCCAGGTGAGCCTGAAACAAATTATTATACCAAATGGCAGGAAGCTATTATGTCAGAAGACCCCCAAACCAACTGAAGAGGTTACCCTGATATGAATATGTGCACTACACAGTAGTCACTTCTTGGCTATCTTCCAAGATGAAAATTCCTATACCAAGCCCTATACATATATACTATAGGTTTTACCTAAACATTAGCCTATAATAATAAATTTTTCCTTGGCATATCCAAATGGCTAGCATCACCACTCTTGTTCTAGGGGGTCATTAAGTAAAATAAAGGCTACTTGAATACAAGCACTGTGAAACTAAGATAGTTGATCTGATATTGGAGATGGCTAATGATATTGGAGTGATTAATGGCAAGTAATGTATACAGTGTGGATACTCTGGACAAATTAAAAATGTATATTCTGGGCATGTCAAAGCAGAGTAACACAATATTTCATCATGCTACTAGTGATGCCATAAAATTTAAACTTATAAATTGTTTATTTCTAAAAGTTTTCATTTCATATTTTCAGACTGCTATTGATTGCTGATATCTGAATCTCTGGGGAGCAAAGCCATGAAAGGTGAAACTATAGGTAAAGGAAGACTATTCTAACTATTATTACTATGAATGGACCTCAACCCATGAGGGTTCTACTTAAGATTTGTAAACTTCACAATGGTTCAAAAGCTATCTGCATTCAGTAATCATACTATGAGCTTAGAATTTCTGATTTTTTCCAAGCTAGTGATATGTGGTAAGATAATCTCATGTACTGCAAGGCAGCAAGCCATTGCTGTCAACCAACCACTCAATCATAACAGTAAACAACCTATATTCTACAGTACACTGTGTTGCTAAGCTATCATGTTCTGAAGGTTAGGTGTATTAAGTATATTTTCTTTTTACAATATTTGCAGCTTACAATGGATTTATTGAGACATAATCCCATTGTAAGCCAAGGAGCATCTGTACTATTTTAGAGAAAATACAAAGTACAAAAGAACAGGCTTACTGTCAGCATAAAGATGAACGTAATTGTGTAATCAGAAAAATCCTGAATATAGAAAACTGTATTTGCATAATACTTGGATCAAATTCAGTTGAAAACAAATACCCTGTAAGAAAAAAGCTAAGAAACCCACAAAGTAAAAAGTAGCTTATAAGTCATACAATGTAAATAAAACCATTATTAATATAAATGAGTATGATAAGATGACAAAATTATCCACTGAGAATAAGTAAAATTCTAAATGGGTATGCATTTAAAACACAGACTTAAAATATAAAAGCAAAAAACTTGAAGGATCAAATCTAGGATAAATTAAATCCTCAAATACAATGTAAAAAATGTTGACATTTTATTTAACAAATTTGCTACAGTGACTTATAGAACATGTAATATAAAAACAGATCTTTGAAAATTATGAGTAAAAAACTTGACTTAATTGAAACAGAATGAAAAATGTGATAAAAATTTCAACAGGAGTATATTACATTTGTCAAAATTGATCACATGCTGAGTCTTAAAGCAAATATCAACAAATTTCAAATTTCAAGAAAATCATAAAAATTATGTTTTCTAACTACAATGGTATTATGTTAGAAATCAATAAAAAGAATATCAAAATATTTACAAATTTAAGCAATATACTTCTTGAAAATCCCTAAAGGAAGAAATCATATAGGAAATTAGAATCTATTTTGAATTTAATTGAAATAAAAGCAGCACATAGCAAAATTGTGATGTACTATTAAAATTTCTTTTAAAGAGAAATTTATAGCCTAAAATAAAGATTTTAGAAAAGAAGGACAGCTTATAAATGTTTGTTGTTGTTGTTGTTTTTAATATGCATCTCAAGAATACTGGGGGTGGGGAAGACAGTGAATAGTAAATATAAAAACCAAAACTTTAACAAAATTTAAAACATGTATATTAGAAAAAAATTAATAAAATCAAAAAAATTAACAAAATCAAGTGTTCATTCTTTGAAAAATTTGCAAATTATAAATTCCTGACAGAACTAATCTATATAAAAAGACAGAAAGCATGAAACATCAAAATCAGGAATAAAACAAGAATATTATAATGTGGCATATAAGTATTGAAATGAAAGAATGAATATATTATAAACAACTTTATTCCAATAAATTATAAAATCCAAATGAAATAAATTATCTGAAAAATATAAATTTATAAAATTGTATAAGAAATGTTAGAAGTTAGTAAATTATTAACTGTGAAATTGTATTGCTTCCAACATGGAAAATTGGCCCTTTGGCATCACCAGTAAAATCTTTTGAACATTTCAAGAAGAAATAATAACATTCTTCCCCAAACTTTTTGAAGGGATGTGGAAATAGAAGACATCATTCTCAAATCATTATGCCTGGGCAGCATAAAATTGATGCCCTAATCTAATGAAGCATTTCACTATATACAAACTAAAAGCAAATTCTCTCTCATGAATTTAAGTGGAAAAATTGAGGAAGATATTATTAGATCAAATTGATCAAATTCAGCAATATATTGTAGTTGTAATGCCTTACAACTGTTTCACAAGATTTGATAAATTCATGATCTTTAAAAAATCTGTAATCTGATAAAGTATACCTAAAAAATCTACTGAAAACCTCACTCTTTATGTAATATCTTAAAGGCTTTCTCCACCTATCAGGAATTAAATATGAATATCCACTATCTCCTCTTCTTTGCAATGTTAAACTTGAAGACGTAGCCAGGGCAATAAGACAAGGAAAATATATGGAAAGTTTAACAATATGTGAGATAGGGATATACAACCTTTTCAAAGACAGTCAACTTGTATGGCCTCATCAGCAACTCATCTCCAGACGGTAAGTCAGTGATTTCTATTATCCAAAATTTCTTCCTACCATCTACACAAAGTTGTTATATGCTTTATGTATTACAGTTTGAAGAAAACAAGCTCAACTCAGAAATCTTCATGAGTGACTCAGGAGACTGATCCTCAGGGCTCACAGCTCTGATTTGTACACTATGTCTACCTGAACTTTTGTGACAAAACATTTTCTACAGAACTGAGATTTAAGGCAACTGGGAATCTTAGCATAAACTTATCAGTGTTTCTTCAGGCTTTCTTTCAAACTCAAGCAATACATATAAGTTGTGCACTCTTTAGATCCAGATATGTTTTACACATTTGAAAAAAAAAAGAATTTCTTAAAAAAAATGTGCCCCCCCAACACACACAAAAACCTTAGTTACTAAATATGGTAATGGATATATCAATTAATTTGATTGTGATAAGCATTTGCCATACATATGCATAATGCATATCAAGTTATCACATTGGATAAACCTCAAAATATTTTTTCCAATTATAACTCAAGAAGACTGGAAAAAAATGTGCTGATCAAGTTTATATAATCATGCTTATGATATTACTTATGAAGATGTTTATAATTTGACAAAGTGAGAAGAAACACTGTCAAACACATTTCCCTTTAAAATCCTTATACAAATTCTAGTACAATTTTTTTACAATATTATCAATTAGCATCAAACATCTAGAAAAAAATCTATTGAAAATATGTAAAACTTCTACATCTAAATGTTAAGAATCATTAATCAGAAAAGTTAGAGAAGACAAAGGAGTGTGCCATTCTCATGGAATTGACTCCATGTGATGAAAATATCATGATCCTCTAAAATTGATCTAAATAGTACATGCCATAATAATGAAAATTCTATCAAGATGTTTGGAAGAAATTCTCAACTTAATATTAAGTGATACAAAAATAATTAATAAATGTTGATAAGAAATGGAGTTGAGATATTCAACTACCATATATGAATATTTATTATAAAGCAATAACTATTAAATCATTATTGTTTCAAAAACAGATAAAGAAAACAATGGATCAATCTAGTGAATCCAGAGAGAAACTCACACATGTAATCAATTCTTTGATTTAAAATGGTGATGTTGTGATACAGTGGAAAAAGAACCTTCCTTGTATTAAAGGGTGGTGGATATGTATAGGGGAAATAAATTCATATTTTCAGGTAGAAAAATGTATAAGAACATTTGCTACAGCGCTATTTGTAATCTCCCTAACTGGGAACAACTCAAATGGCTACTAAGAATAAAATGGATAAATCGTGGAATATTTCTATAATAAAATGCTCTACAAATTGAACATGGAGGAATCTCACAATGTGTCAAATAAAAAAAGGTGAATACAAAAGATTATATTTTGTTCTATTTCACATTTATATTAATTCCAAAACAGATTATCAAATCTATGAATACCAAAGCTATTCAGCTAAGGTTTGTTTTAGTAGAGCAATGATGGCTGGCAAAAGACACAAGAAAAGTTGTTGGAGTGTTAATAATGTTCTACCTGAGGATATGAGTGGGGTTCAGAAGAAATGAATGCTCTTTGAAAATGTTATTTTCATTTAATACACTTATGCACACTTTTCAGTGTATAATCTCTGCTATATTTTAATGTAAAAACATTTATTTTTAAAAGGGAAAAAATGTGGCCTACTTAAATGACAATTCAATAAATTGCAATCTTATTCCATGATTCAACTGCAAAAAACATTCTGTTAGTTAGTTCAGACTGCTGTAATAAAAGTAACCATAGACAAGGTGGCTAAAATGAGAAAGTTATTTCTCACAGTCCTGGAGTCTGAGAAACCTAAGATGCAGGCATCAACAGATCTGTTGTCTGATGAGAGACTCCTGGTTCGCAGATGAAATCTATCTCATTGTGCACTCACACAGTGAACAGCAGAGGAAGGGAAAGTAATCTCTCATGTCTTTTCTTACAAGTGCAAAATAATCCCACAATGAAGACACCACCTGTATGACCTATTTACATTCCAAATGACTATTTCCAAATGCCATCACATTGAGAATTAGCCTCCAACCCAAGAATTTTGAGGAGACATAAACATCTAGTCCATAGTAAGATTTATAAGACTAATGGATGACTATAATTGATAACCAAATGTTTCATATTATTAAAGATAATTTTAATTTTACTCAGCAATAAGAGAGAATAAAATCATGGCATTTGCATGTAAATGGGTGGCGCTGGAGAAGATAATGCTAAGTTAGCCAATCCCAAAAAAACAAATGTCTAATGTTTTCTCTGTTATAAGGAGGCTGACTCATAGTCGGGTAGGGAGAGGGAGCATGGGAGGAATAGATGAATTCTAGGTAGGGAAGAGGGATGGGAGGGAAAGGGAGGAGGCAGGGGATTAGCAAGGATGGTGGAATGTGATGGACATCATTATCCAAAGTACATGTATGAAGACATGAGTTGGGTGTCAACCTACTTTATATACAAACAGAGATATGAAAATTGTGGTATATATGTGTAATAAGAAATGTAATGCAAAAAACCTCAAAGTACATGTATAAAGACATGAATTGGAGTGAACATACTTTATATATAAAGATATAAAAAATTGTGCTCTATATGTGTAAGAAGAATTGTAATGCATTCTGCTGTTGTGTATTTAAAAAAATAAAATCAATTAAATAAAAAAATAAATTTACACATCTTTGATGTGATATTATTATAATAATGTTTAAAAGAAACAAATCATTATCCTCAGAGGAATATACTGGAATTAGTTTCAAAATTAACTTTTATGAAAGGGCCATGTGTTGATCATCACTGAAGCTGACTAATGGTACCTAAGGGTTCATTATATGACATTCTTCTCTATCTTTATGCATGTTTGAAATTTCTACATCATTATTTTAAAAAATAAAGAAATAATGAATAATCCTTTCTATATTGAAAGTATATTTTGTTGATCACAGCACAAAATACTCATTTGACATTCAGTGAATAATAACTAAAATAAAATACCCACCCACATTCACCCAAAATTTCTGTTGGGATTTTAAGAGGAAAACTCAAAAAAGAGGCTATATTAAAGTCATTAAGTCATAAAAGGTTTAATAGATAAGATTTAAATAAGAAACCTGGGCATCTAAATATGAAATAACAAAAATAAGAAAACTCTTAGTTTTTTTACACAAAATTTCTCTTGTTCTTTGGTTTAACTGACTTTGTCATAATAGCTATGGGTGGGAAATATCAGTATGACAACAGAGCTAAGAGGTATTTAATGTAAAGTGAAATCATCTGTTTTTGGTTTCTTCCCTTATTAAACTTTTATATTAATGGCTTGTCACTTTAAAATGTATGCTCAAAAATGCCACATTATAGCCATGAACTTTGGATAAACTCATACAGTGGGACATTTTATTATTTATTTATATTTTTTTTTCTTGACCTTCTAAAGTAACAACTTCCTACAGGCACATTTAATGACTTTGGAAGAAGTAGATATGAAGAATCAGAAGGTATCTTAGCAGTTCTTTAATGTAAAGACTTCATTTTGCAGATAAAATCATTGAATCCCACTGAAGATATGTCTGCAATTCTTTTCACAAAACTCTCTCTTTGAGCCTTCCTGGGAACTACATTTTCCCATTCCATCCACATGACTCCTACTTCCATGTTCTTAAATTATTTCATTTTACTCCTGGCCACGGTTTATTGTGCTGGAATTTGGTATCTTTCCAAAGATTGTTAGGTTTTGATAAACTCTAAATTATAAAACTCTTAGCAGTTATGTCTTCCATCATTTAGAAAAAAAAAAAAAAAAAAATTT
>NW_026000078.1:3598590-3610662 GCF_001458135.2 Marmota marmota marmota | reverse complement strand
TTTTAAAAAAAAAAAAAAAAAAAAAACATTTCTCTGCAACAATAGAGAAAGCTAAAGCTTAAAGAGAGAAACAGAGATGAGAATCCCATTAGCACTTAAAGTCTTGTACCACTTAGTCCCCGAACTTGTTCTCCATGTTTATTCATTTCATTAGCTACCCCAACATCCTTCAAATAAATTTATTTTTTTTGTTTTGGCTAATCTAAGTTTGGCATATGCTGTTGCAACTAAAGAAACACTAATTAACATAGTTCCCTGAAGTATAAGTGTATTACCCCAGCTCTCAAAACCAGTTAGAAGGTTGTTTCCTAAGCCAGATATTCTTCCAACCCAATAATAAGCACTAATAATTCTTGTTCAATACAAAACAATTGTATTATCATGTTTTCTATAAATATTTTATATATTTAATTTATGTGATTATTATCTTTTACTATATTTGGTAAAGTATCAGCTAATGAAATAAGACAGTATATTTGCAACTTTTAATACATTTGAGCAGTTTTTACACTGGGTATGACATTATGTCATATTTGCTTCAAATTGCAGCAGTACAAAAAATGAGAAGATAGCAATATATAAAGTAAACTGGAAATGTTGATTGCTAAGCTGAAAGACAAGTAAATGGGGTTCTTTATACTATTCTATCTTCTACATGTTGGATATTTTTTATTATAAAAATAATCAGGACAAAAAAGTGTATCACTAAACCTGCCATATCACAAGTAGATAAAATACTGGCTACCCATGTCTCCTATAGTCCAATTTGGGGAAAAATAGAAAGAAATTAGAGTACCCAATAGAGCTTTGTACCATATGTAAAAATACTGGGTACACTTACTTTCTGAATTATGAGTGACAAATGGAATTTTAGACTTCAGACTTCTTAATACCTGGTTCCAAATTCTATCAGTTTTCCCTTCCCATTCACCTCTTTGCCATTTCACCATTTGACAATTTCTGTGACATATTTTATTGCATTTATTACAAGTTCACTTTTGACATACTTTTATGGGTAGAGAAAATGAAAACATTTTATTTGTAAAAATTGAATTCTTATCATTTGTACTTGGGACCAGTTTCATCAGTTTTTCTTCTCAAGGTTTTTTGTAGCAAATTTAAATGAAATTGGAGAAGCTATCTAACTATAGTGGATGGAGAAAAAGAACATATAACTATATATACAGTATACCCTCTTCTATTCTTCACTATTTTGTTTTCCTTCACAACAAAAAACTGGGAGAAAAAAAGCCAGATGTTAAAGGTGGCTAGTCTACCAGTCCAGCTTATTATACCACATTGCATAATTCAAGGGGCTACAATCCAGATTATATCACTCTGGACTGCATGGTACTAGATGATGATTTCTGTTTGCTGATGTGTTCTTTACTGTAGACAGGGACTTAGCCAAGCAGGCATTGCTTCAATCATCAAAAATGTACAAAATTTTAAGTGAATTTTTTTGCAATATTTTTCTTATTTATACATTATTTTAAACTGCGTAGCAAGGTCATTTTGTTTGGTATGGAAAAATCACCCAGATTTAAAATTGGATAGGAGGCAGAACAAAGAGGACAGAAACCTAGTCCTTTTCTCAAGGAAAAAGAAGATGAAGTTCAATTAAGACCAAGTATGAGCACTTAAATGTTGCTGAAGAATCCCTAAAATGCCTATGAGTGACAGAAAATGAAGGGCCTGGCTAAACCACCTGTGAGTTTACCTGTTTGCATCTCTGGTCTTATTGCTATCACCTAATAAACCCACAGACTTATAATCTTCCCCCTTCAAACATAACCCCCTTCCCAAGTTTGGGGGGAAAAATAGAACAAAAATGGCACCAACACAACAAATGGTATGCATATCCATACAGAAGCACACGTCAGAAACCTAGGAATTATTTTTGACAATTTCATTTTTCTCACCAGATCCAAAGCAAATAGATTTTATTTCCTACATCTCTGTCTCTTAAGTCTATTGATCCTTTACCATCATCACCTACTGTTTCTCTAATTACAACTACTGTCTTCCCTCGCCTGCATCACTAACATAGACCACTAACTGGCTTCCTTCCCCTCAGCTTTCCTCCATTCTGCCATTAAGGCAATTGTTCAATAGAAATCTGATGTTTTCACCTTCTCAGCTTGTTTTGCTCTCTTTCTCCCAAGCACATGGCACAGTACTAGGCATATGACAGGTACTTAACCAACAACTCATCGGTGACATAATGGAAGAATGAGGGACATGGCTACATCCATCTAGCTTATCAGAGGCAGTGTGTTGGGGGCGTGTGAAGATTCACAAGGGAGCAGCACCCTATTGGGGCAGTAAAAAGGTCAGAACATTATTTTTATTTTTTTAAATAGATACATTATGAAGTAAACTATAAAATATGCAAATATACTAAATCATGATCTTAAAATTCCAGGCAACTTATTTTTAGCAGATATTCCCATGTTTTGCCCCCAAAAAAACATAATGAAGAAATCTGGCAGCCCACTTACACTTGGGCCATAACTGAAGCTCTTGTCTCTCTCTGTTTCTGCACCCCTGTATCCACTTTCTCTAATGTGTTGGCATGACACAAAGACAAGTGTGTCCGGGGTAAAGCATGCCCTAGTATGATATGTTCAAATTGGTTATCTCAGCTTTACGATCAGACTCTGAAGACAATACAACCTCAGGTAGCAAGAACACTGAGCTTCAGTGTGTCTACAGCTGATGTCAGACCTAAAATATGTAGAAATTACCAACTTAAAACTATTTAATGAGTCCTGCTGGTAGCCACAGCCCAAATATTCTGATTCCTCAAACTTGGGCTTATTTCTTATATTCTATATGTTGTAGACAGATTGGAGAAAAATAGTGCTTGAAATCCAAATATTTTTGTTCTTAGATACAGGAAGATTTCAGACATCATCTAAAACTTAATCATCAGAATTTATATCAACCACAGGTTGCATACTATTATGGCAGAAAGAATAAATCACATCTCTCTATATAGGATGTATGAAAATTCATTCATTTATTGATATTTATTGTAATAACTATTATGTGACAAGTGCTTAAAGTACTAAACATACAGCACTGAAAAAAAGCAATAATGCAGGAGTAAAGCAAAGCAATAATTCTGCTCCTGAGTTTATAGCCATGTGAGGGAGACAGAAAACACACAGGGTAAAGAATGAGAGGTGGTCCAGAAAGAGGTTCCTGGTTAGGTGACATCAGTAGGGAAACTCTAACTTGAGAATTTGGATTGTCTTCCTTCCTCCCTCCATCCCTACCTACCTACCCCTCTTCCCTCCTTTGTTCCTTTCTTTCTTCCTTCCTTTCCTCTTTTCTTTTTTTTCTCATTTAGAATTATACAGTCCTCTTTCTCTTTCTCTTTCTAATCTCCAAGTAAATAAGAATATTCAGAGCACAGTACTTTGCAGATTGACTGCAGAATACATACCTACAAGACTTTGGCATTCTTCCCATGTTTGCCAGAATAACCAAATTTTGTAAATATAAAGACATATAAATAGGATCTTTATATATGGCAAGCAGGTTCACTCAGAGTTTGGGATCGAACTTAATTATTCCTTAAGAATATACAATTTGCTAAGCTTAAAAGTGTTTATGCTACTCTTCCTAAAACTGCTTTTATATTATTCTATATCTCTTGTTCACTTCAGGAGAAAGGTTGTTTTTAGTATTTTTTTTTTCTCTTTACACTTGTGAAGGTGACTGTTTGCCTTTGGCAAACTTTATCCTATTAGTCTTTGTAGCCTGCTTTAATAAGCATCACCTCTCACCTTTGGCTTCTGTAGCTCAGATACTTTATTCTGAGTCCTGTTTTCATGTAAAAAATGATACACTGTAAGTGCAATTATAGCTATAGAACCATATAAAGAAAATGTATGTAAATAAATATTTATTTCAAAGAAGATGAGCATGTGATGTTATTTTTATTTGGTGCATCTGAGATATACTTTGGTAATAAGTTTTATGATCCTACCTTCTTTCCAAAATGCCAATGTAGAATCTTCCCTTTATCCTCTTTCCTAAAAGTAATAATGATTACTAACCTGACAACTAATGGACAAAAGTTGATTGCCACTTCCTAATAATGACATTTCATAGTATGGAATCAATTGTTCTCTGAACAAGTCACTTAAGTGAATGTCAAATATAGAAGTATTATGACCTGAAATAGGATTGTCTGATTATTTTTCCACTAAGGGCTTTAGATTGAATTAGGATATCTAAATTCAATCAAAGGTGGTTTCTTTAGACCAGGGAACTTCACAGACCTTGATGGTAGAAAAAAGCAAAAAGCAAATTACCAAAATCACAGATAATATACAATATTAATTGTCGATGCTTATGTTTAAATGTTTATCTGAAATCTAAGATCCTCCAGGTAATATGATATGTTCACAAAATATTTTTCAACATTTTAAAAGATTACCTCAAAAAAAGAGAAATGCTAGGTGTAGTTGCATATTTGAAACAGCAGTGCCATCTTGTGACACATACACATATCAGTATAATTCAGCTTCATAATTCCTGACTATTGACCTGTAACAGAAAAAAATAAGATAAATAATATACTTTTATTTTATAACACTTAAAAATTATTTTAAAAGAAAAAGTGGAAATTTTAATTTATTAACCGTTAGACTGACAATCATCAACATCTTGAGAATGTTTCCTGAGGCTCTATAAAAATTTGCGAAAGAAATGGTCCTTAGTTTTCCCAATTGCTATTGAGAATCACAATAAAATAGAGAGACTGACAAAACCAGCATAATGGTATAAACCTTGAACAAGTAAGAGCTAAACAGCAGAGAATGACATTTTTCAGTGAACCTCAAACTAAGAAGGATTCCTGGACAAGAAAACATTTCTATTGACTCACAATTCTTCACTGAAAATGGAACAAATATTTTATTTAGAGAAAGCTAATGGAGAACACTTACCTTTATATTATCAAATGTGTCTGTCTTTCCTGTACATTCTTAACTGCATTATTCCAGAGATGAGAGATATTTGTTTTAAACTGAAAGCATTACAAAAGCATGACGAGAACAGATCTTAGCATTCCTTTTTGTGAAGACTTACACTAGTGGCCTGTAGAATTTTTTTTGAAAGTTTTCCAATATTTCAATTTTTCCCCAGCATGCAGTTGCTATAGTTAGAGGGAATTTTTTAATATATTGAATAATTAAATTGGTGTATGATATAATCTATAATGATTTGAAAGCTATAATAAGGCTTAGTGTATTTGATTCAATCCAAACCAACAATTAATATTGAGGACTTACTAAAAACTGAAAAGAGTAACAAGTCCATAAGTGTTTTGAGGGCAGATTGCTTTGACTAAACTTTGGCTAACAGCAAGATAAATTGCACATTCACCTTCCCAAAAATCTACCTCTAACACTTTCCTGTCCGTCAGGCTAAGGTAGACGATAGACTCTGGGCCCTAATAATCAACCACTAAAAAGGGAAGACAAGAAAGCAATAACAATAAAAATTGTAGCTAATTATTTTTTTGTCTTCTCCAGTCAACAGTATTATAATTTAGTTTTTATCTACAATATCTAATTTGGCAATGAAATCATTGTAACAAAAAGCTACTTGTTTTGTTTTCTTCAAATTTACAGCTCCTTGAAAGTTGAGCACCTTGTTGTCTGTGACCAGGTGCATGTTGAACAAGAATAGTCATTGAATTAAAGTTTTTGCTTTCTTCCTCAATTCTTCATCTTAAGTGTATGTCAAAGTTCTTGAAGACCTTTCATTAAAGTGGAGATAGGAAATTCAGCTCTCCTTAGCCCTAAAGAGGAGTGTGTTTCATCCTTGACAAGAGTATTTTAGGTAAAATGGCTGTTTCTCAGACATTGGGTTGTCTGGTAATTCATTCTTAATCACAGTTTTTTAAATAATCTAAGAGGACATTTTCCCCTTAATGACTGTTAGCTACAAACTCCTTCCTTACATCCAGTGGTATTTTATAAAAGAAAATGAAAGAGACACGTGCTTTCCCTTAGGCTAGGTTAGGCAGAAATGAGCTCGATTAAAGAGGTAACTCCTGGGTACACAGATTGTGAGAGGACAGAACATTTCCCCTGGAAGTTCCTACGATGAGCCACGTTTCTTCTTGATGATAAAAGACAATTATAAGCCCAAAGCAGGGGGATATATTTGCAAACCCAGAAACAAGTAAGAATGAGCCTGGAGGGTGAAGAAGTAAGGCTAGTTATAATCGACTCATTGTGGATCTCCCGGTAATTTTGTTTGTTTGTTTTTAAAAATTTTCACTTATACCAGAAAATAGACTATATTTATTCAACATCTAGCTCTATTTCTGTCAATATGAAAATTCACTCATAAAAAGGCAAAGCATAAACCTCAGAATTTTTTTTAAAGAGAGAGAGAGTGATTTTTAATATTTATTTTTTAGTTTTCGGTGGACACAACATCTTTATTTTATTTTTATGTGGTGCTGAGGATCGAACCCAGCGCCCAGCACATGCCAGGCGAGCGCACTACCACTTGAGCCACATCCCCAGCCCTAAACCTCAGAATTTTAAGACCAAATAAAACTATAGCTTATTTTTAAAATGGTTTAATAAAAGAAGTGAACAATAATGCCTTTAGAATCTCAAAATTTACAAAGATTTTAAGTTATATTCCAAACTATAGCCAGAAGCAAACTTCTGTGTCACTTGAAGTCTCTAAATATACCTTCATGGTAAAAATCATACCGAATATAGCATGAAAAGCAGGAGATAAAACCAGACAGAAACGATACAATAATGTTTAGCTTTGCATCTTTTTTCATGTGTGACTACTCACAGGCATAAAAGAATACAGCATCAAATATATTACATATGACTGAGCTAAACAAATATATCTAGTACAATATAAATTAAATGAAATTGAAATTAATAATTATGGACAAATTTATAATGGCAAGATAAAGTTAATTTTATTAACTTAAAAATAACAAGCATTAATAATTACATTATAAATCAATTTGAATTATTAAATTTGTTGTTTTTCTATGGAAAATATTATACACCACCAAAGGGAATGTACCCAAACTAGCAGAATCAAATGATGAGATTCAGGGTCATAACCGCTGGAGTAATACACAGGCCAGAGTCTATCCAGTTACTCAGTGCTGCTGTTTACATTGCTGACCATCTACTGTCATCCTAAACAATCCTGCTATTGAAATGGAATCAAGGGCCTGGAGGTATATAGCTCAGTGGTAGGGCACTTGCCTAGCCTGCACAATTCCCTGAGTTCTAGCCTCATGGTTGCAAAAATTTTTTAATTTAATTAATTAAATAGAATAAAATTAAAATTATATCCTACTCCCAGCTCTTTCTGAAAGGCAATGTACTCTCACTAATTAATATGTAGCTAAAAAGGGTAAATGTTCACTTACAACTTCCACTCTAGCATATTAGGACATGTTAAGGGAATTATTTTAGATTCATGGCACCATATAAAATACCTAATATAATTAAAGTAGTTATTCATAAATTTCAACATCTTCTCCTAGAACGTGAAAGCCACTAAGTTACAGTAATGTTGTTAAATTGTGATCAATAAGTAAACCTAAAGCATGAAGATTCCTGTGAAAGCCTGTGTGTTAGATGTATATATTTATATTTAAATGGTATATATTATTATGCCAATTATGTATATTATACATCAATGACTTGTTATATATTTTTGTTTATAGGGGAAAACAGTGAGGAAAAAAAATACTTGGAGAAAATATCTTTTGGGAAAGTAGAAGTGACAGGTGGAAGAGTTGGTATGACAAACCAAGGAAAGAGTGAGTTAGTGTCTAGGTGGTGTATAGTACTTTCCTGCCTTCTGCTATTGCTAAACCACTGTACATAGAATTCACTTTTATCCCTTTCAACAGTTAACCACCTATACTTGGATAACTGTTCTTCATATTAAATTCACCCTGTTGAAATCATTCAGGTGCTCACTGTCTCCTGATTGAATCCTGCCTGAGAAAAGTACAACAGATGATGAAAATAGTCATTGTTAAGAAAAAAATTTAAGATGTTGGGAAATACAGGGAAACAAAGCATAAATATCAGCAAATAGAATCATAGCAGGTTATTTTTAACTTTTCTTTTAATTTTTATTTATCCATACCTACCTAATAATCAATCAATCAATCAATCAATCAATCATTCTACTGAACTATTTATCCATCTATTGTGGTTTAGATGTGGTTGTTCCCCAAGTTTCCATGTGTTGGGAGCTTGGTCGACACTATAGTTAGGTGGGAATTAATGGAAATTTTAAGAAGTGGGGCCTAGAAGGAGGTCATTGGGTCAAAGTGCATTCAAAAGAAGGTAAGAGTGTTTTTCCTGGAACCCTGATTAAGAGCAGACTTTTATAAAAGCCTGATTCTGGCCCCCACCCAGCCTCTTCCCCTCTGTTTTCTCCTCTTCCATGTGATCTTTCCTGTGACTCTACTGACTTGAAGTCCTCACCAGAGCCAAACCCAAAGCCAGCTCTCTCACCTTGAACTCTCCAGAACTGAAAGTTAAATGAAAGTTTTCTTTATAAAGTTAGTCAGCCTCAGATATTTCATGATAGTGATAAAAAATTGACTAGCACAGAAAATGGAATCAAGGGGTTCTATCATTACTACTATAACTGTACTTTAAACTGTGGCAGCATCTTTGGAATTACCGGCAGGTTGGAAGTATGTGGAGAAGCAGTCTAAGAAAAACCTAGAATTCTATATGCAGAGCACTATGGGCAATTCTGATGAGGGCTCAGTAGACGAAACTGGGGAATTAGTCTTAGATGGAAATGAGGACTATATTGAAAATTGGACTAAAGTCACCCACTGTTACACCCTAGTAGACAATTCACATACCTTGTTTCCATTCTCTAAGACTTTATGAAAGGACAGAGTTAAGAATAATGGACTATGTTGTTTGGTGGAGGTAATTTCGAAACAACAAAGCTTTCAGGCTGCAGCATAGGTAGTATTGGTTCCATTTAGTCAGATTTACATTGAGACTCAAGACCAAAAGGAAACAGAGCAGAAAGTTTTGGCCAATTTATAGCCTAATAAGGGAAGGAACTAAAAGAAAGAATACAAGGGTGTGGCGAAAAAGGATGCTGTTGGTTGATGGAGCTCTTGCTAAAGAGATTAGCACAAATAAAAAGACGTCAAATGTTTTGCATCCAAAAAAAATAGGAAAGATGCCACCACATCATCTCAGCCATCTTTGAAGAGGCACCTCCCTTTATGGGCACAGAGGCCTAGAAATGCAAATTGGTTTCAGAGAACTTCTACAGCAGTACTGTTTCTGGGAAAGATCCTAAGACAGTCTGCACAGGCTCACTGCCTGGGACCACCTTGGGATCTGTTTCTCTGCCTTTAACCTGGGAAACATCCCAAAGCTGTTGTTGTGGCTCACATGGGTCCAGGCACATCTCATGCAAATGACAGACCTTGGTGGCTACATGGTGCTTGTTTTGCAGGTGTTTTGAATGCAACAATTATGGGATCACAGCAGCTTCCACTAAAATTTCTAAAAAAAAAAAAAAAAAAGCCCAGAAAAGTCAGGGAAACAATTTACCAGAGCTGGAGACCCCACAGGAAACTTCTGACTGATGCCTAGACCAGACTTTGAGCTTCAGGATTTAAAGTCTGCCCTACTGGTTTTTGGTCTTGCTTTGGGCTGATTACTCCTTTCTACTTCCTCATACTTATGATATGGTAATGCAAAACTGGCTAACATACTATCTAAATAACCATCTGCTTCCTTCTTATTATAAAATTATATTTTCCAAACTCTTTATGGAATCCATGCTTTTCAATGAGTACATAGTGAGTCATCATAAAGGTAGATTTCAAATTATTTAACCCACGTTTTTCTTGTTCTTTGAAATTTACTTGGTTCCCAGTCTCTTAATCTTTAAGTGAAAAAGAGAACACTTTAGAAAGACAAATTGTAAATGTGCTAATTTATTCCAGGATAATTATTCCCCACACTCACTCTTTCTTTTTTTTGAAAATCTGGCAGCAATGTGTTAGTGATAAATGTGCAGTTTTATATGGGGGAGTGAACTTCATGAGCTCTGACATCTATTTTCAGTAAGGGATAACACCAAATATATTTTTTCTTATTTTTACAAATCTCAGTTATTTAGAAAGCTCATAAACTCTAGTGATTCTATAACAAAAACTGACGGTCATGAAAGTGATCGCCAACATGTTACCATGTAGCTGAGATGCCTCTGTTGGAGCTTTGCAACTTTTCATGAGATGGGAACTTCTTCTTGGCCTCCATTTTATCCCCACCCCCCAACAGTGATTCATCACCCACAGCCCAGTTGTTCAGTGCTGAGAAGCCACCATATGTTCATTCCTAGTCCTCAACAGAGGCACTCCATTCAGACTTACCCTCCCAGGCTCTTTGTTTCTCTTTTGAGTTTACAACTGTAATTTCTTCATCTAAAACACAAAACAAGAGTTCAAGGCTAAGACGATAGCCATATCCTTTCCTAACATTCTGGTTCTGGATTCTGCCTTAAACCCAGTAGAGTGTGTGCCTTAAATTTAAAAATGAAATCACCCAAAATTCAACAGATAGTATTGAGAATTCCAAATGTTTTCTCAAATGATTTGTATCACTTGATACAAATATCTGGATCTGAAATGAAAAATTCAGACCTAAAATCTCTTCTTTATTTTAATTAGGTTTTATCTGTAATAAACAGATGCCATAATCTTCCCTTTTTCTGTGCATAGAGTTATTTGAATATATCAAATGTTCAAGTCTATATTACTTTTTGTACTAGACAAACCATGTTACTCTACACTAACTTGTCCAGGTAATAGCAAAAAGTAATTTTTAAAGGCATATTTAGTATGATTGGATGCATTCATAGCACAGCTACAAATCTTTCAAAGTTGTTATAAACCACGCAAAACTACTTCCTTGTGACAGTTTGTTGAACATTTAAATGGAAATTGAAAAACCTAAGCTATCAATTTCAATTCAGCTAGCAATTCTACCGAGCTTAAAAATCTAAAATTCCATAGTGCTGTGAAAATACCAACTATCAAAAATATATACAATTAAATTACAATCTTTAAAAAATCTACATCGTTTTCAATCATCTACCTGGCAAAACATATATTTCTTTTGTAAAAACATTTAATGTTCTACATTGTGCCATGTAATCTGGATAATTTTCAAATTACACTTATGTTCCTCCTGAGTTTAAGATGTAGATATCTAAACATAAAATTGATCATTTCTCCTCCATGTCTGATTCTCAGACAGGAGGTTTCCAGTCTGACACTACTCCACTGAAATTATCATGGTCACTGAGAGAAAGTAACTAATTGTCTTATTCGAACTTTCTCATACCCACTCCTGTTCTTTTCGCTTGCTTTAGCTCTTTTGGTTTCTGTTAAACCCTGACTGTTAAATCCTGACTGATAAATCCTGACTTTAACCTTTGTAGCCTTTTTTTTTTTTTGCCCTTAACAGCTCATTTTTATGTGCTTTCCTTTTCTCTTTTTGTATTCATTTTTCTCCCTTCTTCTCTCCTTTCACTTCAAAAATAAAGCTCTAATTAAGGACTCAATTACTACTTCTATATTGAAATTTCCCAGATACATATCTTGTTGAAAAGATTTTTCTTATGAAGTCTAAATCTACATGTCCAGCTGCTCACTGAGTATCACTACCTGGAAACACACGTGTTCAAATATGAACTAATGACCATTGTTTTCCTATTTCATTCACCTCCAATTCTTTGTTACTACTCGTTTATGTTGGCTTATTCACTTCTAATTCTTTACACTCTTAAGTCCTTCTTTTTCATAGCCTGTCTGTATATTCCATCTGTCAGCAACCACTTCCACTTCCTCCATGGGTTTGAGAGTGTTTGCTCTAATGCTGTCCTCGAAGTACTGCTGAGGCCGTCCCATCTCCAGCCAGCAACACCCTGATTAACTTCCTGACCTCATCAAAATCATCTTCCTCGCTAAAAAAAAAAAAAAAAAAAAAAAAAAAAAAA
>NW_026000078.1:3539684-3598566 GCF_001458135.2 Marmota marmota marmota | reverse complement strand
CCCCCGCCCCAATGTAATCCAGATGTCATCTGTGGCTTACTTGCCCTTTGAGAACTAAGTAAGACTTGATAAAATTTCCAGCTCCATTTGCTTTGGAAATCAGGATTTTTGTTAATGGGAGAGAGGGAGAGAGGGAGGAAATGGATTCATGTCCTCAGGGTCACTTCAAAGTGTTTCACTGGCTTCTCTGTGTAAATCTCTTTCCTCTTTAGTCCCTAATTTTATGTTCTTTCCTGGAAAAAAAAAATCCTCTCTTTTCTCATAGAGACCTAGGTTTTTATCTCAGTCTCACTATTCCTCAGTAGTTTTTCAAGATATCTTCCCAAAGAGAAGCATTTTGTTTTGGGGAAGATGCCAGGTTAGAAAATAATAAATTTTCACATGTCATAACCATTTGCTTTTCACTCAACCCCAATGGTTGGAGGATGTACTTTTTAGCTCTAAAGTAGACTTCATTGAAGACACACCCTATTAGGCACCTTAAAGTCAATCTTATCCAGCATCCTTGTGACTGAGAAACGACCATCTCAGGATCACCCTGTCAGCTAGTTTAAGAGCCAGACATGCAACTTGAGATTCTGCATTCTCATTCTCATTTGCCTTGACAGTACAAATAAATGCAATCATTATTTAGGCATTATTAATTTACTTCATTTAATCAAATGATAAAGATTCAAAACAATGAAAAATTTAATATATTTTTCTTTGAATATTTAAAATTAATAGTGAACACTAGGGCTGCAGATACACCTGGGTTGTAGAGTACTTGCCCACCATGATTGAGACCCTTGGTTTGATATATCCAGCCCTGGAAAAAAAACAAATAAAGGAAGTTAGTAACCACTCATCAATCACTTATTCTTATAAGTTTATATTCAAAAAGTAATTATGTATGTGCACAAATCAAAACTACTCTAAGATTTCATCTCACTCCTATCAGAATGGCAATCATCATGAATACAAGAAACAATAAGCATAAGCGTTGGTGAGAATGTGGGGGAAAAGTCACACTCATACATTGCTGGTGAGACTGCAAATTGGTGCAACCACTATAGAAAGCAGTATGGAGATTCTTCAGAAAACCTGGAATGGAACCACTATTTGACTTGGCTATACCACATCTCAGTTTATACCCAAAGGACTTAAAATCAGTCAATAATGCAGCCACATCAATGTTTATAGCAGCTCAATTCACAATAACTAAACTATGGAACCAACTTAGGTGTCCTTCAATAGATGAATAAATTTTAAAATGTGATATGTATGTATATAGATAGATAGATAGATATTCAATAGAATATTACTCAGCTTTAAAGAAGAGTGAAATTATGGCATTTGCTAGTAAATGGATGGAGTTGAAGAATATCATGCTAAGCAAAATAAGCCTATCCCAAGTAACCAAGGGCTGATTTTTTTTTTAATATGCAGATGCTAATTCACAAGAAGCAGGCAGGCACTAGAGAAGAATAGTGTTACCTTAGATTAGGTAAAGGGAAGTGAAGGGAGGGGAGGGGAGGAGATGTGGGGATAGGAAACATAGTAGAATGAAACAGACATTATTACTTTGTGCATATTTGTGACTACATGACCAATATGATTCTGCAACATGTACACTCAGAAAAATGAGAAATTATATCCCATCTATGAATGATATATCAAAGTGCATAAATGCATTATAGTGACATGTATAACTAAAACAAAAAGATTAATAAAAAATTATTACTCTTTAAAATTACACTTCTGATGGCTGCATAAAAATACAATTGCTAAATTAAATTTCTTACCACTCTAAAGTCAATTTTATTTATTTATATTTTTACTTCAGTATATGTAAATTGATATCACAAAAATAAGACTTAGAGATGTTTAAGGAAAAGAATCCTTTGAATTAATTAGACAGGTTCATGTTTATCCTAACTTATATAATTACATTATTTACTTATTTCTAGTCAAGATAAAATTTTATTGAAATAATAACTTTAATTTGTTACACATTCATTAAAGTAGTGCTGTATATTTTACTGCATTTCTACAATTTTCTATAAGCTAGGTGATTTCTCCTATAATTAACTAATAACACTACAGTGCAGAGAAGTTAAATTACCCAAAGTCACAAAATCCAGTAGGAGGAATTTGGTCTGTCTTACCCCAAAATACTTTTACAATATAAAAATTTATTCTTTTCAATTATGAATATTCTTTTATTATTTATATTGGTTTATATATAAGCTACTTTCCAAGATTATATCTTAATATCTAATGAGAAAATACTTTTTCTTTCAATATTCATCAATATATTCAAAAATTTTTATTTTAAAGTCTACTTTCTATCAGATAGCAAACTATGTGTTAAGGTTTAAATGTATCCTTAGATTTAAATAGGTATTTAAATAATTATAAAGATTTGTTTTTCTAATTTTTTTATTTTATGGATTTTCTCAAATTATTGCAATATTTATGAAATATATAACTTAAAGTACTATTAATGCAATAATAACTTTTGAAATTTTTTTCTAAACAACTATTTGAGGAATTTTTCCTTTTGGAAATGTTGCCAGTTCTTAAGATTTTTTTTTCTCCAAAAATCTCTGTAAATATGAGCATAGATACTTGCCTGACCAGTATCTGATTCACTGTTCCAATTATATGGAACAGATTTTTTTTAGACTTTTTTTATTCGACCTAACATATATTGATTCATACTTGCACAGTATTCATTCCAAAGCAATAAAAATCTAGGACTGGGTGACAGGAAGACTCACCCTAATTGGCAATATGTCAGCATTTTTCTGGGTGACATGTAATGATGGACTAACTTGGCAGCTATAAGAGTGTGGGCATACCTGACTGAGCAGCATGTACAGTTTCACTAATGCAGATGATTTAATTCTACGAGCAATCAATAGTCCCAGGACAAATCACATATTTTTTTCTCAAACTAAACCTGCAAAATTTTAAAAATTCAAAACCCACATACTAAAAATATAGACTTGACTCTCACAATCTATCAGGGATGAGCTAAATGACATAAACCTGTTTTATATCTATTTCAGCTGCTTTGAGGGAAGATAGGTCAAGAGCAACAGACCTCTTGGGTTTAAATTAAGTGTGTGTTTAAATTTCTAATCAGTGAAACCCTTGTTTCTGGGAATGGACTACCATCCAAACCAGTACACCCATATCAGCCTGTGTATCTCCTTCTACAATAAAGCCAAAGTGATATGAGGTGTTATCTGAGGCATATGAGAGGAAAGAAGGGTACAAAAATCTTAGTACAAATAATCTTAATTCACTTCCAATCATTAGCATCACCATTATCTTATGTATATGGGAAAACAACCTGTATCCCTGAATGTAGATGGGGATACCACATGGATATCCATCTTCACCAACCCCACCCAGACAAGCATTCCTCCACCCCCTGCTCATTACCTTCTACAATTCTTTTCAATTAAATTGTTTCTTATATTCTAATGGTAGAGAGGGCCTGGCCACAGCTGCCCTTTACTATGCTGGAACTTTATCCTTCTCATGTGTGTTTCTAGCTAATGGGTAGACTGTGGCAGGACCGCTTGTAGTGTGACCTGAGGTAGATTCCACTATGGGCAGACTTTGTGGCTTTGTAAAAGCTGAAATAGAGAAAAAAAAATACATTTGGGAGGAGAAATATATTTTGAAAAACAAAATCACCAGAGTTTCCTAATATAAACTCAAAACTTCATTAGAATTCCTTTCAGTTATGCTCAATGTAGTGTTTTAATTATTCATTTATTTATATTGCATTCCAAAATGGTTTTAGTGGTTAGTGCCTTAAAATTCAGGTGATATTAACAAATAAGTGTGAACTGCAAAATGAGGATTCTTTTTTTTTATTTTCAGGAGATATTTGTTATGAAAGTCAGTCTCTCTCTCTCTCTCTCTCTCTCTCTCTCTCTCTCTCTCTGTCTTTCTCCCTCTAGTTCTTCTCCCTCCCTTCTCTCTCCATTTCTCCTTCCCTCCCTCCCTACTTTATATATTATGCATCAGCTTCAATTTTTTTATAATTTATCATGCTAATATTGCACTCACACATAAACACTTTGTTTTCTCTTCACTCAATATGACTAGTTAAATCCAAAATTTCTGCATTCAGTATTATGACTGTAAACATTTTTCATCCTGATTTGTATTATAACAATATTTCATTGCCTTTCTTAAACAACAGCTTTTGCTTTTCATAAAGTTTAATTTTCACTTGCTTAGCAACTTCAAATCTCTGCTTAAGTCATCCTAAATTTCCAACAGCTCTGTAAAATGCCTTTCCAAGTAAACATGGTCAAGCCTCTCTGATAATGTATCAATCTTAACTTTATTATATTTTGCTGAAAAAAAAAGTTTCTCACAAAGCTCACTATCATCCTGATGCAATGTCTACCAGGAAATCTTTAGCTATGGGAATCCTAATGTGTGGATACTTTCTTTGTCATTATGTTGAGAATTCCCCTTGGTCTCTCTTCTATATTGGAATTTCTTTTTTTTTTAATTAATTTATTTATTTTAATTTGTTGTATATGACAGCAGAATGCATTTCAATTCATAGTACACATATAGAGCAAAATTTTTCATGTCTCTGGTTGTACACAAAGTAGAGTCATACCTTTCTTGTCTGCATATGTGTACTCAGGGTAACAATGTCCCACTCATTCCACCATCTTTCTTACCCACTGACCCCTCCCTTTTTCTCCCTCCCCTTTGCCCTATCTAAATTCCTCCCATGCTCCACCCCCATCCTTGTTATGGATCAGCATCCTCATATCATAGAAAACATTTTGCATTTGGTTTTTTGGGGATTGGCTTACTTCACTTAGCATAATATTCTCCAACTCCATCCACTTACCTGCAAATGCCATGATTTTATCCTCTTAATGTTGAATAATATTACATTGTGTACTATATTGGAATTTCTATCTCAGGAAACTTATTATCCTCTTTCTACGTTTAGTTTTCATTTGGAAAATAAAGGGTATATGGGGTTATGGTTTTCGCATATGATAAATGTCTAGTCCCTCACACAAATCATGATTGATAGTTTTGGTAACTACACAATTCTAAGTTGGAAATCATTCTCTCAGAATTTTAAAGGTATTATGTATTCTGCTCAAGATTCACATGTTGCTGGTTTATAAGTTTTTGAACAGTAGCTAACATTAATTCAGCACTTCCTATGTATCCAGTCTTGTATTGGATTATGTTCCTTGCAACAAACTTACAAAAATGTATTATTATCCTTAATGACAGAAGAGGAAATGGATGTGCAAAAAAATTAGGCAGCTTTTCTCAGACTACTTACTACATGTGTTGTATAGTTGAGATCTGAATCCAATACCTATCTGCTGTCTTATTCTGGCATAATTATAGTTTTTAGAATAGCTTTTCTTTTCTTCAGTTTTTTTAATAATACAATATGCATTGTTATCAATATTTTGGGTTTTTACCTATTTATGTCTTGAGCTCATAATTTCCTCTAATTTTCCATAAAAATTTGTTCAAAAATTATTTTAATTAGATGATATTTTTGCTTTATTGAAATAGGGGTTACTAATCAAAATTATATATATTCAAAGAAAATAACATGATGTTTTGATGTATGTATACATTACGAAATGACTTCCACAATCAGGCTAATTAGCATAAGCATCACTGCACATTGTGTGTGTGTATTCTGAGGATACTTAAGATCTATTTTCTTAGCTGAATTAAAGTATAAATACATTATAATTAACTATAGTCACCATATTAACTTATTCCTTGTGTACCAGCAATTTACAAGCTTTAACCTGTAGTATTTTTCATTCTTTGTCTGGCTATTTTATTTAGCATAATGTGTTCCTGTTTATCCATGTTGTTGTAAATGGGAGGATTTTCTTCTTCTTTAAGGCAATTGTATACACAGAAATACCACAATATCTTTATCCATTCATCAGTAGAAGGACACTTAAGTTGTTTCCATATCTTGGCTATTATGACTAATGCTGTAACAAACATAGGAGATAGTTATTTTATTTTCTTTGGATGTTGTCTTAATTTATTTTCAGTTACTATAGCAGATTGCCCGAGGCTGAGTAATGCATTAAAAAAGAGATTTATTGGCTTATGATTCTGGTGACTGAAGAGCCCAAACAATATAGTTCTGGAATCTGGTAATGGCAATGACTGCATCACAACATGGCAAAGAAGAAGACAGGGCATTGTGTAGATCCATAGAGACTGAGGGGAGATTGCAGGCTTTTTTTTTGTAATAGCATGCTCTTGGCAAAAACCAATACACTCCTTTGAGAGAAAGAACTCACCTCTGTGAGAAAAACATTAATGCATTTTAAAGGCTGCCAACACGTCTCAAAAGTACCATTACCCAACAGTCCCAGACTGAATACCAAGCCTTAAAATGGTTTTTAGTACAAAAAAAAAAAAAAACTATACTCAAATCATAACACAACATAACAGTGGCTTGAGAGAGAGGGTCAAGAGTATCTTCATTTGTGGGAGGTTTGTAGTAACAAGGGATGTTGGTTGCCTCAGCAGCCAAACCTGCTGCAAGTGAACCCTCACCTTTCTTCCTATTTCCAAATATGCCAGGTGTGTTAGTCTCCCAGAATTCCTTTTATATGCTTATTCTCCAGTTTTTGCTCCATTTTGTTACTGTAAGTTTGTGATTGACCTCAGGAGCTTTCCTAGATCTGTTTTTGGTCCATGGATGACTAATTGCTATATTTGTAGGGGAATGAAGACTCTTGTCTCTTTTCCCATAGTCTTGCTTTTATTAAATTATGAACTTCTTGAAATAATTTTTAAATTTTTAAATCTATTCCATTTTGTTTCCCATCTGTTATCTTTCTGTTAAGTTTCTTTGAAGATTTTTTAAATTTTAGATTCCAAGTTTTCTGTTGAATTTTTATTTCAGTTATCACTCTTTTAATTTCAAGAATTTCATTCATGAAACATTTCCATTTTTTGTTTGTGTGTGTGTGTCTTGAAAACATTAGAAATTTTCTTAATACACTCAATTTACATCTTTTATTAGGTTTAAGTAGCATATAGCTTTACTGTTATTTTAAATTATATTTTAAATACCTTTTACCAAATACTTTTGCTTATTTTTCAGAATGCCATTGATTTTTGTACTGCTGTGAATTCACACCTGTCTTTTGTTTATCTTCTTTTACTTCCTTAATGTTAGTTAATATGGGACATGTGTACTTTCCTTTTTGATTATTACCCATTCTTGTTATGCATAATCTAAAACTGTGTGTGTATGTACATATGCATGTGGGTTGGGATTGGAGTGGAAACATCAGTTAGCTGGAACATCTTCCTTGGGTGTGTATATTATCTCAAAATGTTTTTCTTCAAATGTGTAGTATCTGTTCCAAGATAATTTCTTTTCTTTCTAATACTTTTTCCTGTTAGCTTCCCCCCCCACCCCAGAACAAGCAGAAAATCTGTATGGCTTATTATGAAGCATTTTATGATACAGGTTTCCTTTTTGATCTGAGAGAGTTTTATTTCCCTCTGAGATAACCCACAGAATTTTTTGTAAAAATCAGACACATGTAAATCAAAGATCTGATTCCAACCTCAGTCTTTACTAATAATCTTAATTATATAGTCAATCAAGAGTTTCCAACAAAGCAGAAAAAGATCTGAGATTTTAACAGCATTAGACATGTATGTCTGGATCCGAACAATAATTAGGTCTCTAAATAACATTCATGGGGTTACTTTACACAACATGAGCATTCAAGTTAAAAGCATCTTATTGAATACTTTAGAAGGCCACATAATGCCCCATAGATTTTGAATTCTTTCCACCATGAGTAAGAGACACTGCAAAGGGCATTTCAGAGATAAGCTCTCTTCCCTCTAGCAAATATCTATAATTCCTTTTTTTAAAAGTCTAGCTGATAAGGAGACTAACCAGTTCATCTTCTAGTCTTTTCCCTCAGGACTTCCACCAGTAAAAAAGAGTGAACAGAAATTGCAAACTAACTACTTTAATTACTTATTCATACCACTGAATAGACTTTGTCCAACAATTATTAAATTGATCATCAAACATATCCCTTGCCTTTTCTTAAAACACTGACTTCATCTGAAAGATGTGGACTTTCTTTGTGGCTTATCTTGCTCCTACATTGCGGTACAAGATTTGTGGACAGGACAGTTCTAAATCCCCAGAAGCTCAATATTCAGACTAAGAAATCTTTGTTTAAGTATTTAAGGCTAAAGACTTCAAAATTTCTAAGAAGCATATGCTATGCACAAAATCTTTTGGTGTTAATTCCTTTCTATATTAGTATACTAAATTAAATACCAAATGTTAAGTACAATATTCCAATCTTTTGGTATTTATATGTTGATGCTTACAGCTTATTATTTGGACTAGACATAGTATTATTAAAGATAGTTTTTCCTATAGCTTTTTTCCTTGATGTTATTTTCTATTTTTATTAAAAAAGATGTTAGAGTGGAAATATTTTTACCTGGCTATCTTCAAACATAGAAAAATGAAAATGTCTACTGCTATAACTAAATTATCTATAATTGAAATGAATTTACAATATATTTACTTCAAAAGCATTTATTTGATTTTTGTGTGAATCAATTTAAAATTTATGATTAACTAGATTCCTATAAGCTTTTAGAAAGGAAATGATTAAGTTTTTGCTATTTTGGAGTCTGAAAATATGAATGATATAGGCAAGTAGAAAGGTAAATACAGAAAAAATAATAATACTAATCTTTAGATTCACTTTCAATTATTTTAAGTAAGCAGCTACAGTATTGAATTTTATCTACAGCAAATGTAATTCATTTCAGGTAAACAATGCAAAACAGTGTATTATACTATATGGGTCTTTTATATATGTTTCAGATTACTCTTTTTAATATTTTTGATTAATAGAAGAAGCAAATGCAAAATTTTCTGAGGATATAGGGAACTATTAGCCAGATTCCAGAAAAGGGTATCCTCTAGAACAAATGCCACACCTACCTAATTTTTCCCCTACCCATTCCCACCATTATATCTTACTGTTTATAAATGTTGTGATGCTGTCAAAAATGTGAAAGGAATATTCAAGCAACAAGCTTTTTATTAACATTCTCCTAATTAATTAATATAACTCATTTAAAATGTGAACCTTCTTTTTCTTCATTTGCTCTAAAATGATTTTTTTCTCTAAGGACTCTAAATGTTCTTTTTAATGAGTTAAATGTTATTGCAATAGGAACAGTAAATCTTCAGCAAAATAACATTTGCCCAATGAAAAGAGAAAGAAAAAACTAAAAAGAAATGTCCTGGTCAAATTCAATTACTGAGAAGACTGACACTGATAGCATACAAGTGCTTAAGATAGAATTTTGCACAACACCTAAAATAACACCCAATTTTTACAAAATGTGCAAGTAGGAACAACGGATGTTTCATTTTACATCTTATTGCATCTGAAAAAGCAACCTTCCTTAGCAGAGTCCCAACCTCCCTCCTCAATTTCAATAGAACATTTCATTCTGAGGTTAATAGATATTTATAATATGTATAACCACAGAATATCAGCTACTAGGCCAGAGAAGGGGGCTTCTTTTCCATTGGATAATCACCAGAGGCTTCATTCTGACCAGAAGTAAGGTCTTCATACTTAACTCATCCTGTCCCCTGTCATTACAGACAGCATCTGGGCAGCTCTTCTACCACAGATTCACCAACACATAGCACTTGACCTTGTTTCTTCCCTCACAGGATCTGGAAACAATGAAACATTGCAAAGAGCTATAGGTTCTACCATTTAAAGCAGCATCATTGTGTAAAGCTTTGGGTTTGGGTAGAATAAAGTAAGTTATTAGATTGTGATGATGACAGTACTGAGCTACAGTATCTGTATTTCAGGGTAGGAGCTTTGACTTATTTAAATGTGGTAACAAGTGCTTGTGTCTTGTGCAAACTGAATAAACACATTGGGGTGACTGGGTGAAACATGACAATTCATAGTAGAATTATTTATAATTGTGTGCTGGAGTATAGGGGGTTTGGAAGTAGGATTAGGTGCTGGAATCCAGAGTGATGATTTCAGATACTCAAAGAAGGAAGCCGAGAATATGTCTGCCTTAGTCTTTTTGACTGCTAAAACAAAAGAATAGAACCTGGGAAGTCCAAGATAATTCAGCATCTGATGAGGGCCCCACTGCATCATTTACAAGAGCCTTCTTTCTTGTCCTCACAGGATGGAAGGGGCCAGTGAGCTCCCTCAGGCTCCTTTGATAAGAATGCTAATGAAGACCCTATGCCCCCACTCCCACCTATCACTTTCCACACCTAGGACCCCCTAACACCATGATCTCTGGGGGCAGGACTTCTGCTTATGAGTCAGGGAACTACAAACATTTGGACCATGGGAATGTCTGAATATTAAAATAATCCTAATAATCCTCTGATTTCTGACAATTCTTGCTGAATGCTGAATCCTGAAGTGCTTCCACTTTGCTACAGGGTAGTGTTTCATTTTAGCATTTAGCATGAAATGTCTATGATCTCTTTTTTCCTTTCCTTTTTCTTTTTTGTAGAGGATTGAGCCAAGGGCCACCCTACCATTGAGCTATATCCTCAGCCCTTCCCAGACTTTTTATTAACTGATTGATTACTACTTTGAGAACAGAGTCTCACTACATTGCTAAGGCGGGCCTGGAATTTGAGATTCTCCTGCTTCAGCCTCCCAGATAGCAGGGATTACAGGTATGTGCAACTGCACAGATTATGATCTTAATCTGCAGTAATATATTTGTTTTCCTGAGAATAAGACTAGGTAATGAGACTGAATTCTGAAAGTTATTTTAATACCAGTATGAAGATATGAACATCAGTATATCCAATCAAAAATATTTTGTATTTTCATTTGGGATTCCTGAAAATGTGAAACTACAAGAAGAAAAAATTGGGGAAATGTTTTAGGACACAGGAATGGGTAAAGATATTTTAGACAAGACCTGAAAAGCACAGGAAGCAAAATAAAACATAAACAAAAAGGACTATATCAAGCTAAAAACCTTCTGTACAACCAAGAAAATAACAGAGTAAACAGACAAACTTCAGAATGAGAGAAAATGTTTACAAACTATATACCTGATAGGGGGTTAATATCTAGGCTATATAAGTAACTTAAAACTCAAGAGTCAAAAAACAAATAATATGGTTTAAAAATGGACAATAGACCTAAACAGACATTTTTCAACAAAAGACATGCAAATGACAACTAGACATATGAAAAGAATGTACTGTATCCCTATTTTTTACGGAAATGCTAATCAGAACCACACTGAGATCATCACCTTACTTTAATAAAAATGATAAAAAATCATTATTATCAAAGAGACAAAAGACATCACTTGTGATGAGGATATGGAAAAATTGGGACCCCACTACACCATGAGTTGGGAATGTAAATTTCAAAAGCCATTGTGGAGAATAGTACAGAGTTTTCTCAAAAAAATAAAAGTAGAATATCATATGATCCAGCAGTCTCACTATTGGGTGTGTATCCAAAGAAATAAAAACAGTATGTCAAAGAAATATCTGTACTCTGATGTTTATTGCAGCACACCAAGAAATGGAAACAGCCTAAATGTCCAACAACAGATGAGTGGATGAAGAAAGATAGTATATAAACACATGGAATATTATTCAATCTAAACAAGAATGAAACCTTGTCATTGGCAATGACATGAATGGAAATGGGGATTATTATGTCAACTGAAATGAGCTGGGCCAAAAAAAAAAAAAAAAACAAGTATTGCAGGATCTCAGTTAAATGTGGAATATAGAATGGTTGATGTCATAAAATTTGCAAGTAAAATGGTGGTCACCAGAGATTTAGGAAAGTAGGGGAAAGAAGGGTTTGGTTGATCAATGGGTACCAAGTTATAGTTAGAACAGAATAAGTTCTTGTATGCATATAGTGGGATGACTATAGATAATGATAAAATACCATATATTTCAAAGAGTCAGAAGGAAGGATTTTAGCTATTTTCACCAAAAAGAAATGACAAATGCAGCTGGGCATGGTGGTGCACACCTGTAATCTGAGAAGCTTAGGAGGCTGGGGCAGGAGGATAGAGAGTTCAAAGCCAACCTCAGCAAAAGCAAGGCACTAAGCAACTCAGTGAGACCCTGTCTCTAAATAAAATACAAAATAGGGATGGGGATGTGGCTCAGTGGTTGAGTGCTCTTGAGTTCAATCCTTGGTACCCATCCGCCCCCTCCAAAAACAAAAGAAATGACAAATGTTTGAGGAGATAGTTTTTACTTCATTTAAATACTATACAAAGTGTGTGTGTATAAAATATACATATATCAAAATATTATGTGATAACCCATAAATATTTGCAATTTTTGTTCATAAATATCAGTTGGAAATAAAAATTTAATTTAAAATTTAAGGAAAAGAAATCATGAAGCTCTGATTCCTGTTAGTCATGTCCTGCCCTGCTTTCCTCTGCCATATGATTCGACTATGATGTCCTGCCTTACCTTGAGCCCTGAGGAATGAAGTTGGCTCACTGAAACAGTGAGCCCCCAAATAAACATATAAACTTTTCCTTTTCTGAAAGAAATAAAGAATAAAAGAAAGAATTCATGATGTCGTTTTTTCATAGCAGTGGGAGGTATTGGAGATTGAACTCAGAGGCACTCAACCCCTGAGCCACATCCCCAACTCTATTTTGTATTTTATTTAGAGACAGGGTCTCACTGAGTTGCTTAGAGCCTTGCCATTGCTGAGGCTGGCTTTGAACTCACGATCCTCCTGCCTCAGCCTCCTGAGCTGCTGGGATTACAGTCATGTGCCACCATGTCCAGCTTCATGATGTCTTATACATCCAGTGTGAAATATTTTATTTTATGGTGGGATTCTCAGAATGTTCAATTCTATTGCTGATAGAATTCAGCCAATGAAGAAAGACGGCAAGTGACAAGACTACTGTCTTTCCTAAAAGATTAGGAAAAATTGAGGACAGAACTCATAAAAAAGTAAAATTTGATCAAAAGGTTAAGGGGAAAGAGGTGATTCTGAGAACTACACCATTGCTTCTGTCCCTCTGATGGTTTGTTATCAATTGACAGTTCCCGAAGATTGACAATTAAGGTCTGAAGACAGAAATTATGCTCAATAATTGAAAATCTTTGTGATATATTTGGATTAAAAGGCAAGACTGATTTCAAACTTCATGCAGCACATCATTGTTGGAAGAAAGAGTTTCTTCCAAAACAAGACTTTGACATACAAAGAGCTTCCACCCCCTAGTAAGTATAGAAGAAGCCCTTTGCTATTCATAGTGGATTGGTTCCAGGACCCACAGAAGATACCAAATTTTGCAGAGGCTCAAGGGTCTTATATGAAATGGCATAGCATTTACATGTACCGATGTACACCCTCCCACATACTCTAAGTCATCTTTAGATTACTTAAAATCTTAGTACAATGTAAATATGATATAAATAGCTGTTATACTAGATTGTTTATAAAATAATGACAAAGAAAAAAGTCTGTATATGTTCAGTATAGACACAGTTTGCAGGTTTTAAAAGGTTTGGTTTTTTTTTTTTTTTAATCCATTCAATTCACAGATGTGGAAACCACAGATAACTGAAAACCAATGCTACATAAGCCTATTAGTGACTTTGTCCTGAAAGTATGGCTTCACGGAAGCATGGTATTTTCTACAGAGGGTTCACTTTAGCAGGGAAGGGGCTGGTGGTCTATATTAGCTAAAAAAAATAATTTCATGTGTTGGCGTAACAGACATCTAGACAGTCATAAGTAGGAAGGTAGCCATGTGGTTCTGAATATGTTCATACATGAGCTAGGCATGAAGCCTTTCACATAGAGGACTTGGGAGACTCTGAAGGCAAATTGGTAGTGCCATAGTCATAGGCGTAGTCAGAGTCTGAGGCATAGAATAATAAAACAGTTTCATTCAGACCTGGGAATTAATATCCATGCCAGACTGAGCAAACAAAGTTGTTTAAGAACTCATCTTATTTAGCAGGGCTATACTCTCAGGAAGTAAAATACATGAATTAATCATTAGTCCAGGACATGGTGGAAAATTAAGGTCACAGGGAAATAAATGACCCTTGAAACATCGTGTGACAGAGAGGGTGATATGACAAGTGAGTCCAGAGAAAGGACTTTGGAAGAAGCCTACAGAAAAAAAGTAACAGGTGCTAGGACAAATGTTTTGGAAGTGATAGCCATGATTAAATTGACTCAGCATAAAGAAAATTTTTAGTTTTTATAATATGGAAACGCAGGGATTCACATGACTTCAGATTGGAATTAGGAGCTAAAAAAAAAAAAAAAAGAACACCTCTCTCCATCTCTTGTCTCTGCTTTCCAAGTTTTGACTTGATTCTCAGGGAACTGCTGTTCACATGCAATATCAAGTTTACTTTCTATCAGACAGGCAAACAGAGAATAGTAAGCACCACTTTCCCAACAGTTTCCTAGTTCCAACACCTCTTTCCCAAAAGTTCAATCCAAAGTCCCAAGGCTGACCCTTAATCCATCTAGCTTGGTGAATAAGCCCATCCCAGAACCAAGCATGTGGCAAGGGAATAGAATGCCATGGTTGTTCCAACATAGACCTTATTCCACTATCTCTGGAGCTGAGAAATGGGTCAACAGTGCCTTACAACATAAGTGAAACATTGTCTCTGGGTCTCTGAATGCTTACTTCAAGAGAGTGGTAAATTATTACCAAAAAGGGAAGCATGCTTGATGGGTACAAACAGAATTCATCACATGCCTATATTGAAAGACTCTGGTTCCTGTGGACCTAGAAGATGTTATCACTAAAAGTTACAGCTAACTATAATGCCTTATTATAAAAGGAAGCTATCCAATCTTAAAATAACAGTAGTAGAAAATTCGCATCTGAATGTACCTGTTATCTAAAACATTGTTGAATCATTATACCATATTTGTTCTGAACTAACCACGATAAAACTTGAGTTTCCTTTTATTTGACTTTGATATATTTTGTTTGATTATTTCAAACTCTTTACTCCATCAGTGTTAATCATACATCCGTGTCTTTGTCATATGTTTTTGATTTCCCTCTGTTAAAGCATACATAGTGCATTTTCCTACTTGATGATACTGGGCTTATCCAGGTGTCTTGCTTTCACCAACATTATTTTTTGCCCATTGAGAAAATCAAAAACTTTCAATATACTTTCTCCATGAGACTTTGTCTTTTACATTTCTACATTGTAGCATGAAAGGAACATGCCTTGACTAGTCACCAGTTAAAATAAAATGAATCAGAACTAATTCCAATGCACAGTCTAAAGTCAAGCCCAGGGAAACTGTAGTACAAAGTAGAGCTACCCACAATTACCTGTAGACTTGGAAGCAAGAAAAATATTCACTGCTCTAAAATGTTTAATAATTCTGAAAATAGCAGGAAAATTTCTACATGTAATAGATTATTGTTTCTTTAAAAGATTTAACTATGAAATATCAAACATTTCCCATAAAAGATAAAAATTAAAATAAAATTTTAAAGTCTTTTTCCCTATATTTAAATTTAAAAACAACCGTATTGTTTTAGTTAGCTTTGGTCACTGTGACTAAAATAACTGACAGGAGCAATTTAGAGAAAGAAAGGTTTATTTTGGCTGTTTCAGAGGTTTAGTCTGTGATCAGCTGACTTCATAGCTCTGGGGCCTAAGTGTGTCACAATATCAGGGCAGAAGGGCATGGAGGAGGAAAACAGCTCAGTTTATGACATCCAGGAAGCAGAGCTTGAAAAAGTGGAGCCAGGGATAACATAATCTCTGAGGCACACCCCAGTAACGTACATCCTCCAGTTATTCCCTGCCTGCCTACCGTTATCACCAAGTAAAAATTTTCATCCATCAAATGGATTAATTCACAGATTAAGTCACAGCTCTCATAATCTGATTATTTCACCTCTGAGTATGTTTGCATTGTCTCCTTCATGAGCTTTGGGAGGACACATCATATCTAAACCATGACCCATATCACCACCCTGAGAGGAGGTGGAATGTGGGGCAGGCAACTTAGTGCTCCAGCTACACTTTGCTGCAACTTCAGAGAAACCTCATTGCTAATATTTTTATACACCAGTAAGGATTTTATACAACATTTTAATTTTTTAAAGAACCAGGAGGATTTTTTTTTTGCTAAGTTAGAAACAAATTTGTAACCTACTTCACTACATAGTCATCTTACCTAGAAAATTGGAAATTTTCTTACCACTCCTGAAAGTAATATTTATGTGTATTGTAATTAAATTCAAGCACAGATACCTTCAAATAAAAAGTAAGAAATTATGTAAACTGTACATGAGTGATGAAATAGGTTTTCCTCCTAGCCTAAATAATCACGACTTTTTTCCTCCCACTCCTTTAATGTGTTAATCAGAATATGTCCTGTATTAAAATTTGAAATGTAAAAGATATTTTCATTGGGAAGGATACTGTTCTTCAGAAAGAAAAGAAAGCATTTTATTGTTTGCACTTATAAAGACCTATATATCTGTAATGCATGTTTTACTACTAAGTAGAAAATTCTTTTTAAAAAACCTTAATGTAACTCTTCAACTGATATGTAAGTGGACATAATCATGAGAGATTTTAACATTTAGAGCATTCTCTTTAACCTTAATTTCAAAATGACTAGTAGGCAGTGACTAAGCTTTAGTGTTTGAAGATGACCCAGAACCTATTAAAATATCAGCCCCATCACAATGTCAATACATCTGGGTTATGATATTATCTTCAGGAGATTATTTTTATGATTATTAAAATTTAAATTGCTTAATAAAGAGAAACTATACTAAGCCATTAGTACCTATTAAAACCTTAAGATGAGGAGGAGAGATTAATTCAATTTTCTTTAAAATCTCATCTCTTCTTCTTGTTTGGTAGCTTTATAAGAAACTAATTCCACAGGTCTAATTCATTACCTGGAAATTCTAATTATTCCAATTCTAATTATTACCTGGAAAACTAGGTATTAATACTGACGGTAGGTTCCAGAGCCACCTTTCTAATAGAGTCACCAATTATCGAATCTCCTTATATTTTTATTGTACTATAAGGTGGAGACTCCCCACCTATTGTCTACTACACTTTCTGTGATTCATCCAATCCAGATGTGCCCAACCAAAGCATAGCTATGGAGTAATGAAAGCTCAGTAGGAGTATATATGTTTGTAGCATTCCCCCAATAAGTCTATTATCATATTTACTATAATGAACTTCGTATCTCCTTGGAATGATAGGTCTGTTACTTTTTCAAATTTGTTAGCAAAGCAATAAAAACATCTTTTGTAAAAAGAGGAAAAATAGAAAAGTTTTAGTTAAATATTGGGGAGAGTAAAATTGTAAAATTTGGGAGTGTTGTCTCTGAGTTCTCCAGGTCTAAGTGTTGGAGGGTAGAGGGTTCCAGAATAAGGAGGAAGAAAACTAAAGACACAGGCTAGAAATCCTAAAACCATTCAAGTATTACAGAGCACTCTGAATTTCTCTCAAAAAGTCACTGGTAAATAAAAGTGAAAAAATGTAGAAGAAACTCAGTGATGGTATTTTTGTGTTGTTTCTTCTTTTTCTTTATCCCCTTTAAAAATGTTGATTTCAATAAAAAGACACTCAATGCTCTTATAACAAACCAGAAAGCATGCAGATGATTTTTTCTTATTCATTGTTTCTTCTTCTGAGGAACAGCTAAATTTATGTAACACTCTAGATTATTGCAGCCCCTTTACCCAGTTGGAGTGGATTAAAATCTTTTTTTGATGGTTTTGGAAAGAAATATGGCACATACAACCCAGCTCCTTCTTCTATTTCTCTTTGCAGTAATTTGTATATAATAATAGTCTACTTTCCTCTCCTAGAGAGATTCTGTCCCTGTCCAGAGGAGCACTGCCCCAGTTCAGTCAGCTGTTTGGGGAAGTTATTCCAATTCTTAGGTTAACTAACAGGAACCCCATTTACTCCTTGATACAAAAGGTATTCTTTTGTATCAGCTTCTTAAAAAAGATGACATTTGAAATGGTGATTTGGGGTTCTAGCTTCCTTATTCTTTTTTTTTTTCCTTTTCATTTAGTTTGAACCACAGATACAGGAAAAAACACTACATATATATTGGGAAATCTCTGAGCCTGCACACACAATTTTTTCCATATATTACCTCTAAAATATGTCTCCGCAAATTGAAACTGCATTGTGCTGAAAACATTCTCAGAGAAAGTTCTACAGTTGCATTAACCCTTCATTTTGTTTTTCTTTATTCAGACATTTTTGTCCAATGGATACACATTACTTCATTGATTTGGTAGCTTTTGAAGTAAAGGCAGAAAACATTTATACCAAGCAATGCTTTTTATCCTCAAAATAAATTTTTAAAAGTTTATTCTCATGGAAGGAGTTAAAGGGAAGGATAAGAAACTCTTCCTCTCACATCCTGGGAACAATGGTGGGGGCATGTGAATCAAACTACTGAAAGACAAATGAACAACAACAACAAAAAATACACAGATTTAATTATATAGGAAGCCAAGGATGCAACAGGTGTTCTCAAAGAAAGTGCAAAGGATATAACTTTGATGATCCAGAATCACTCCCCCAAATAGTGTCCCCCCCAAAAAGCTCCAGCTTTTATCTTGTTTTCAGTCAGCTATTGGTAACTTTTGCTGATGTAATTCTATATTTTGATTTTTCAATGTATTACATTAGTATCTGTTATGAGATAGAAAAATAAAACTGAACTTTCTTCTACAAAGACAGCACTATTCTCAAAACCACTAGTCCTTGACAGATTGTGGAGCTGTTTAATTTTATACTATGCTTGAGTTGTCATTTGACTGACAGTTAAATAAAGGGATAATTCTATTATCTCCATCCCTGATGTTATAAAAATAGTAAACAAGAAGTAAGTTGTCATTCAAAATCAATTATTTCAACATATAACAATGTAAGCATGGAGTGAGCATTGACAAATACAGATCCATGCAAATCTGAAACCATTCAAAGATAAGATATGTGCTAGTAGACATAGTAGAATTCAGGTTCATTTAAATTACACAAAGGGACTAGGGGAGAAGGAAAGAAAACTATAAAGGTTATATACACTAAAACTTAATAAGCCACTTTTGTACTAATATTAACGTAGACAATGATAATTAGTTCCTAAATTTCTTAGTGGTAATAAATGGCTATCTTGCATTACTAGAGATATAACTTACATAGAGATGGCTATGCTGGTATGAGCACATTGAACCTAATGGGAAAGTCTTTATGGGAAATGGATTCTTCTGTTGGTATTATTCTACCTTCCTGATGTATTTTCCACTCATATCCCATGAATCTGCCTCCTCAGCCTTACTAATCAATGAGTCTGTTCACTGCCACAGTCTTTCATTTCTTTATGATTTTGTTATATATTTTTTGTTCTTGGAGTGTTCTTCCCTCCATACTGTAATAAATCCCCCTGATTGATATCAAAAACTTCCATTTCCAGAAAGCTTTCTCAGACTTTTTTGATATATTCACCTTTAATCCCAACAATCTACTTTTTATCTTATTATGCATCACTTCAACTATTATTTTTAAAAATTTTAATATCTTTCTTTATTTTTATGTGGTGCTGAGATCGAACCCAGCACCTCACGTGTATGAGGCGGGCTTTCTATCACTGAGTTACATAGCCCCAACCCCTTGATTTTTATTAACATATTGCAAATTTACTTTGCTTTCCCAACTATCTTCTATGCTTAAACATGAGTAACATGTTTCAAGGCACCTGAAAGAATGCTGTGAATTGATAAATATATGATGTATCGGCTAACATGCCTTTTGATTATAACATAAATTTATTTAATCTTTACTTGTGGCTTTAGAGCATATATGGGATACCTGATCATAGCGTACAAAGCTGAAACTGAGGCTTTATAGAGGCATTCCTACAAATCCTCTGACCTAAAACGGAATTAGAAAGAACACTAAACTCAAAACATCTATTTTCTATTAACTTTTTACTGGAATCCTAGGCTGGAGACCCCACTCCTGGACTTCCAACAGACCAGACTTAGCCACTTGCCATTATAATACAATTAGCAGGAAGAGGTGGTGGTGGCCCTACCAGAAAGAATAGTGATCTTGTGACCTAAGGTATGTGTTCCAGGGATTGATAATAGGTCTAGGATTATACAAGGGAAGGAACAAACAGGTATGCACAGACAAGCAATCTTGATCAATTATGGTCTGGTTATCTCAGGTCTGGTTTTGTGGGGTTTTATTAACAAAAGAGGAAGTCATTGCCTGTGAGTCTCACTGTTCTTGGACTTGAGATGGACTGAGGAGAAGAAATGACTCAAAATGAATGAACAAGTTCATGGAACAAAATGAAGCTAATTAGGATACAATTTGACCTTACTTCAGGTTAAGGGCAATGACTGGAGACTTCAGAGCACTGCTGCAGTGGTCTGGAATAAGACACTGTAAAAGTTGGTGGTTGAAAAACCTGGTGATTATGATGTTCCTGTAAGTCTTGAAAATATCTTAGTTCCTCTTAATGTCTTTAGCCATTAAAGGAGAGTAGAGAAATTAGGAAAACTTACAGGTAATCAACCTTGGATTAGTTTTAGACAAGCACTTCTTGAATGATATACATGTGTATTTGAAGAACCAACTGGAATCTGACCTGAAGTTTAAAATAGCAAAAGGAACTGATGCAATAGGAAGGCCGAGATGCCAAGCTTTGATTCTGTTGTCAGTCACGTGTTGGATAGGTGTAGGACCAGTTAAAGAGTTGGGGCTCTTAGCAAAAGCAGCCTCTAAACCTCAGTTACAGACTAGCTTTCATCAGTGGCACATAGGCTGAATGTGGCAATATTTCAAGTAAGAGTACCATATCACTTTCCGCTCCAATTACAAAGCTTTGTGATTTCCTTTTCTTGTTTGAATTAGAAGTTTGCCAGCCCTCTGTACTGAGAATAAGCAACGTTTTTTGAAGAGATGAGGAAGTATCCATTTAGCCAGAAATAGTATTTAGTATATTACAGCTTCTCATTTAATACAACAGACTGAAAGAATGAATACCATTTTCACTTAAGGAAACTGAGGTTCAGGGAAATTTTTTAAAGTCCATTGATTGAGTTGATCAAAAATATAATCTTTTTATCATTTGAAAAATCCTTAAATGTATTAATAAAAATGGTGAGATGTGTTTGGCAAATTGGCAATTATAGAGAAATAATATATATCACTTTTTAGTTCACATTTGGGTGGTACTGTTTGTACCCAAACCCTTTCAACACACCAATTTGAACCTTACAACATATTATATGAAGAGCTCTGAACTACATGTTGGTTTTTTTTTTTTTCCTGAGTTTCTGTTCAAGGACAAAAACAGCAAACAGACTATGTTTGCTCATCTGTTCACTTTCTTGTGAAAGACTTTTCAAAGTTCTTTTAATACATCACTTTCACTTCTGCTTTTTAAATATTGTTTTCCATGAGAATTCTTAAATGATTTTTTCTAAAATCTTATCATTTTCTGCAGCAAATAAGTTTCATCAGTTATATCTAGATTTGTTTCTTTATAGTTTTTTTTTGTTTGTTTGTTTGTTTGTTTTTTGAGGAAACTTGCAAGGGCAAACAAAACAGAAGAAAAATTGAGACTCGCTTAAACCAGCATGAAGACCCTGAATTTTTTTTCGGTTACTTTCAAAATGATTGAAAGCCTTCACTTTGATATATCCAAAAGACCAAAATGCTCCAAAAACTTTGGTTTAAATGATTAGGGATTTTTACTTTCCTTTGCAAAAACTCATTGTTACCTTCCTAACTCAGAAAGTGGTCTCTTTAGAGATTTGGATAATTGAAAGTGTCTTTGTAACAGGGTTACTCCTTTGGAATTGTCTTTTGCTTTCCCCTCCTTTTTCCTTTTTGCCTTTCCCTAGTACCATTGCTGAAGAGAAACCCTATCCCTATGGTTGAGATGTTAACTACTAAATCTCTCTTCAGATTTATAGCATCTGGAACATCTGATACCTAAGATCACCTTTCCTTAGTCTTTGGTTCTACACATTAACTAGCACAAAGCAGGTAGATTTAAAACAAAACAAAACAAAACAAACAAACAAACAAAGAAACTGCAGGAGCCTGCCCCTGGAGGTCAAGACTATTACAATGTTTCAGAGAAGAATAGATGTGCCTAAGATGATAAAGTCCTCACTCAGCACAGAAACTTCCTCCCCTGCTGCTCCTTTGCCTCCCTGTGTATAAAAGCCTGGTGTGCCCCTGTCCCCTGCCAAGATACAGCTTTAGGGCAATAACCTCTCAGTTTTCTCAAGATTGCTGCTGGTCCTTGAATAAATCTGATTTCTTTCTATAAACTTTCTCTTTTTCTGAATGTTGGCCTTCCAGAAGTGGGCAGCCTGACACTTTAATTCTGATAACATCTTTTTAGAAGATTTTTGTTATATATTGATCTAACAGCTAAATTATCTTTATGTGGAAGCCCAATAATAATAATAACAATACTAATGATAAAAATACTGAACTTACTTTTTGGATAGACATTGAGCAAAGGCTCCAGCTATCCTCTGTGGTCAGTCATTCTGTGTGATCACAAAGACCCATAAATAAAAGGGGCCTGAAACATGCCTTCTGAATTTCAATCCTAGTTAATGTAAGCCTTTAATTAACACAGTTCCTTGTAGATGGTATTAGAGTAATAAGTAACTCAGAAAATACCCTGTTCTTGCTTATTGCTACTCTTACATTATTAACTAAAGTCCTAAGTTATTCTTGACAACTAAAGCAATAGTAACAACCTGTTTGCTATAACTTCTTTTTTTTCATGTAGAAAAACAGATCCCATTTTGGGGTACTTATCTTGGGCAGCCAGAATTAATGTTTTCCTGTGTTGTTATCCTCAATTTGGCTGAAATAAAGCGTGTGTTTCCATGATCTCAGCAGCCTCAACTTGCCATTTTGGTTGACAAATATAAGTTTGTTTGCTAAGTTTTGCCTTGCAAATGAGAGTCTAATCATGGAGTAAGGATAATTTTCTATAAAATAGTTATTTTTTTCCTTTTATGACAAGAGAAATAACTCAGTAGTTTCATAGGCAGGATTAATTCTATAACTAAGATGAATTTTAAATTTATTATATCTAGATTAGTATGGCATCATTATACTGATATTGTTTTAAGAATACTTTGTTGATTTAGTATGTTATGGTTTTAAAATGCTAAAAACATGATGGCTTTTGCAGTATTGAGGATATATCTTTACCTCAGCAGCATGATGGGTACTTGACTTTTTCATGACTTTCATAAATCAAGAAATCAGAGCTAATCAGGAATTAATTAATTTGGGGAAGAATTGAGGGGAGCATGAAAAAACCATCTTCATTTCAAGATTATATCTCTACTAGTTTGTTTTTCTTCTCAAAAATTGATGTATTTCTTATTTTATTCTCTTTCATTATATTAATTCATTTTACAAATAATTATTTAATTCATACATTATATGTTCTGGATGCTTTACTGAGAATAAGGATTTAATAAAGAGCAAAGTAGGCATTTTCCATAATACTAATGAGTAATAAGAAGGATGATATGGGCAGTCATGAAAGAAATAAGGGGATCTGACCTAATCCATAGGTCAGCCATTTAACTAAGATTTGAATGATGAATAGATCATACCAACCAAAGGAAGAGAGAGTGATCCACCATAGTGAATATGGCTGTGAAGTAGAATACAATAAGAATAGAGAAGAACATAAGACTGATAGCATAAATGTTACAGATGATAGGAAAGACAAAATAAGGTGGATTTATTGATGATGGAAAATAGTGGAGAGATGAGAAATGATGTTGATACTGTGTAAAACATAAAAACATAGAAAAGAGGTTTATTTATTCTCAGTTTTAGATGCCAAGAGACCAAGATTGGGTGGTCCCATTTGTTTGGCCTCTGGTGAGGGTCTCATTGTGAATGGCATCATGGTGGGAACAAATATAAAGGGATCACATAATAAGACAAGAAGCCAAAGAGGGATTCAGGAGTCAGACTTATTCTTTTGCAACAACTCACTTTTGAAAACTAACCAAGTTCCCACAGAATTTCCTTAACCCATTAAGGTGATAGCACCCTCAATGACCTAAACAACTCCCACTAGGCTTTACCACATGAAGGTCCCATTGCCTCTCACATCACCAAATGGGGACCAAGACCAACACATGACCCTTGGAAAACAAACCATATAAAATCAAAGAATGGACTTATTTAGTTATCCATTTTAATTTGTACTACTGGAATTGAACCAAGTGTCTTGTGCAAGAACTCTCCCACTGGGCTACATCCTCAGCTGCTTTTGAGATAAGGTCTTGCTAAGTTGCCTAAACTGATTGGACATTTTGATCTTCCTGCCTTAACTTGCAAGTAGTTGGGATTATGGGTGTACACTACCGAACCTAGCTAAAAGCATGGATTTTTTTTTTTTTTAGTAGAAAGACTATAGTGCATATAATCTAAGGAGACTAATGAGGAAGGAAGGAAAAGATGGCTACAACAGAGAGGTAAAAAAGGCAAGACCATTGACACAGGTGGATGGAATGACCTTTGGAAGAATGTGCTATTTTTTTTTTGTTTTGTTTTGTTTTTTATCATGAAAGAGAAAAGAAGAAAATCCTATGGGCAAATGAATGACTATCCTTGAGGATGTTGTGGTCCAGACAGTTGGTCTCCCTTTTACACTTTTAGTTCTCAAGAATAACTGTAGAAATAGGCTGAAATACAACATCCTGAAATGGGAATTAACAATAACAGTCCAAGCTGCTTTTGTCCCTCCAAGAACCAGATGGCCTTCTCACTTTAGCCCAGGAAATCTTGTGAATCCCGGGGATATACAATCTACGGAAGGCAGCCTTTTACCCTCTGCTTTAGAACAAATGAGGCACATGCTGATGAGACTGCATCTACCGTGTGCTGCTTTCCTGAGCCTTGGGGAGAATGGCTATGCTAGGTGTCTGTTGTCCCTTGTTGCCTCTCTGTAAATAATTAACCTGCTTCATGAAAATTCGTGTGTGTGTGTGTGTGTATGTGTGTGTTCTGTATCATAATAGTCACAAAAATTGTAAAAAATTGGAGCACAAGATGAATTGGGCTGAAGTTGTAACAAATGCACTATGAATCTGTTTCATGGCAGAGACAGATAAATTTATAGATGAAAAGAAGAGTTTTCAATTTATTTCTTCTATCTTCTCACTTAAGCATTATAAAACAACTGAGTTATACAAAGATCTAGGTGAGTGCCATAAGACATTCTATGTTAAATTTTAAGACAATGGGGAGTAAGCAACTAGAGGATTACAAAGAAAATCTGGAGAATATAGTGTCATGAAAGCCTTAACTGAACATCCATGTTAGAGGTTGGAGCAGGAATGAAAAGCCATGTGACAGCAAGTCAAAACACTGAAAGAAAATGAGAAGAGGGCAGGGGTTATGGCTCAGCTCACCTAGCCTGTGCCAGGCAATGGGTTTGATCCTCAGCACCACATGAAAATATATAAATAAAATAAAAAGGCATTGTGTTCAACCACAGCTAAAACAAAATTAAAAAAAAAAAAAAGAAAAGGAGAGTAGACTATAAGGAAAGGAGTAGAATATTCCTGTGGGATCAAAAATATTAAAAATTATAGAGTAGGTAATTGAAGTCCCTTCTATTTTTTTAACTATTTTTTAGATGTTGGGGGACCTTTATTTTATTCATTTTTTAATGAACCCAGTGCCTCACACATGCTAGGCAAGTATTCTACCACTGAGCCACAACCGCTGCGCAGCCCCAGTCTCTTCTATTTTTAACCCTGTAAATTATAAAAGCACTTCTGTATTGTGAAAACCATCCAATTGAGCAATCTCAGTATGTGAATCACCATTAAACCAGCTCTTTCTAATTGACAGAAAGAAGTGTGAGAGAATTATAGATGGAATTTCCGACTATATCTGTAAATTGTAGAGAGAATTTCAGACTATATCTCAGAAATAAGAGATACATAGTGGACAAATGGTGTCAATGACAATAAATATATTTGTCAAAATGCCTTTCTGAGTTCTTAGAAATTCCCTTGACAAGTAGGTTAAAGTGTGTCTTCTAAAACAATAACACCTTGCCTGTTGTTTTCTTATAATTATACATATAAGTCATGTGATTTTTTAATGCTTGATCTTTCCAAGTCGATGGCATACAACTTATAATAAAATTAAAGGATTATGAAAACTAATGTATATACAATAAAAAAGGACACTTGATAATGCTGTATATTTGCATTTAATTTAAATTTTACAACTTTGAATCAGCATGAATTGCAATGAATGGGTCTTCAGCAGAGTTACTAATAGAAAACTGAGCCTTGCCATCACTGGAAACATAGACTTTAATTCCTGTGCAATTTCCATTAATTTTATCTCCAGAAATGACATCACAATATGTGCCACCAGGAAGACCAGTTTGCAAAGTTGTTGACAATGACCTATAAAACAAAATTTGCTATTTAACTTAAATTCATTACTGTCAAATATAAGAATTCAGATTCTCTCTAAAGTAAATAAACAGCTTAATTTTGTGCCATAGAATTTTAAGCAAAGTCTCAATAAGAAGAAAATGGAAACACAGAGATCTTTCCAGTGGATGTGAACAGCACTCTCAGTACAATGTAATCATACAGAACACCTATCCATTCCTAGTCAGTGGTGACTATTACCAGACCATAAAGGTTGAAGAATAGCAGTGAAGATCTACAGGAATTGCTACCCTTAGATAAAAGTACTGCCTGTGGTAAACATAAATATTTTCTATTTGTCTTTTAGTGAATTTATAAAAATACTGATTGCTTTAAAGAATTAAAATTGGAATTTTTCTTCAAAAAATATTTTTTTCAAGAGACCAAAAATAAATAGAAATAGAAGTAAAAATATTTTAGCACTTTTATGAAGAATTATATAGCTTGGAATAGAAAACTATCTTGTACAAATTTATTTCAGTTCTTCTATCCGGAAAACACAGAAATTAAAGATCTAGCCATAGGCTCTTTTAGAAAAAAAAAAAGACACATTACTTACTTATTTATGTTTGGCCAATAAAATGTAATTTTAGCCTAACCCGAGCTAAACATGAGCAGAAGTTGGGGTGGGACTGAGACATTCCAAAGCTGGCAGAGTTCTTCTGTCTGTAGTTCTCCATATGAAAGACTCATTAGACTACAAGAATAGGCTATCAGTATCACTAAAGAAAGGCCAGCAATGAGAAGCTTTAGAAGTAAAACTAAAAAATCTAGTGAGGAATATCATTGGCCATAAGATACATTTCTAACACATACACTTTAAAGTAGTACTTGTCCCTGAGAGGTAGGAAGTGAAGAATATATAGCAAAGGAGCAGATAGTGGAGTAGTTGAGATACAGAGCTAAAAAAAAGATATTCCAATACTAAGATTGAGATTGAAAGCCATGTTATTTTAGAGATTTTGCCATCCTTATATTAACTGTTGGTTTATTTAGTGGCTCATGTAATATTAGCATAATATGCATAATATTTAGTACACAATATTTCATGGATGCATAAGAAAGCTCGAGTTAAAACAAAGGGGGGGGGATAAATGCCATCATAATTTTTCTTCTTTACTTTTCTGATTTCTTACTTTCTTCATTCCCTGATTTAAAGGATTTTTAAGATATAAAAAAAAGTAAATGAACCGGAATAGAATAAAACTAGAACTTAACAGTGTAAAAATTATTTAAAATTGATATCCACTTACCAGTCATCATTATTAAAGACAATGAATCCTTTGTTTCCTCTTCCAAAGGCCACTTGGTTGCTACCATTATCCCACCAGTTTTGAAAAGGCTGGCCATCAACTACATTTCGGAAAATAACCATGTTTCTAAAAGCACAGGATCATACAAAATGTTGATATTCTTAAACTCAAACAGTTTAAAGTAAAATGTTAAGGAAAGTTTTCGAGAATATGTATTATTTTTACCTTATTTGGCGCCATCGATGTTCACAGACCCAGTCATTGCCACAAGTAGTGTCTGGATTAATAGTTACTTCTTTGATCACTCCATTATTATTTGGTGGTCCAATCCAATCATTAACATCCTTAATTTAAACAAAAACAGATTTTTAACACACACACACACACACACACACACACACACATCTATCTTTCACTTCCTTCATTATACTAAACTCAATTAATTGGTCCTGCTACTTGTCTCTGCAGTATCTTTATTTAGAATACATCATGTATAGAATTTTTATAGACCTTTACTGAGTTTTTATCATCTCTCTAAACTCTGGTTCTTTAGGTATCTTTCTGAATTATAGGAAAAGGATTTACTTTAGATATAAAGTCTCTGTAATGAGGCTACGTCTGAAATCTTCAGTTTAAAAAGAAAACCCTCACTTAACTTCTAAAGCATCTTCATAATTTATTTCTCGGTTCAGTTTTGAAATTGATATTTGGATTAATGTTTTTACCATACCCCTGATATTTTTCTCATTCTTACTTATCCTGAAGTGGTCTGTAAATTTTTAATTCTGTAATGTATTTCATTTCATTCATCTTTTAAGATATTTTCCTCATTTAACTTCAGCTCAGCTGAACCATTTCTTTTTATTCCATAAAACTTTTTAAAAAAATATTTTCACAATAATCATATTTCTGATAATAAAAACAGGAACCAATTTAAGTTCTTGATAAGTTTTAGCATGTGTAATCTTCATATCAACTCTATGAAATTGGGTACTTACAGTAAGTATATATTTTATACCCTGTAACTTGTTCTTATTCATAAGTTTTTTTTTTCTTAGTGTGTGGATATCTGTCCGATTACTGAACAGTTTTCATATTCTTTGAAAAAAATAGAAGATAAATTTTATGTATTCAATATCCTTTCCATTACTAAAATCAGAGATTAGTCTTAGGTTTCTATTTAAATAAATACTTGATGAATAAATATTGAATGCAACAACCTCATGAGAAATTAAAAGAAAATTACCTACTTCTTTCTTGAGAAAAAGATATTTTGAACAAATTCAAAACTTACTTGTCCATTCACAAAATATCTTGGCCAACGGTAGCTTGACATTACTCGTGTAAATCCATAAGGATGAGCAAGCATAAATCCAACTGCCATTTTATACAGCCTGAAAGTTATAAAAATATATTAAAATAGAATAGACTATTATTACTACCATTGAAAGGTGAGTTAAAGACATGTAGAGAGGTTTTTCTCCTACCTTGCATCCCAGAAGGTAAGAATGGATGATCCTCCAGCTCCATGTCCTCGTTGGTTGTCATGGTTATCCACAAAGACTAGAGCTCTGTCTGAGGGCATGAAACCCCAACCTTCTCCCCAGTTCCTATTAAAAAAAAATAAATATTTGTATTCTTTTACAATAGGTTTAAGGTAATCTAAATCTGCATCTCTTTTTATGTAGCATCCTTAGATAAACTCTGTAATTAATTATACCATAGAATTTAGGATTTTTGTAGATTAACAAATCTATAAATTCATTCTGTGTTTGTATATATGTAGAATTCCTTGTATCCATTCATATGTAAGATTTTTGTCATAAAATGGTTCTTTTAAAGGTTTCAGGATATGCATTTTATGTGGATTTCCAAAGGGTTAATATTTATATCACATTATACAGAAAGGCAAACTTGGTTAAAATGAGGCTTCAACACTTTATTCCTTTAGAATGAACACCTTAATGTTTCAAATTAATGAGTTGAGAAAATGCATACTTATTCCATAGTTATGACCAAATTGTAGGTACTTTATAAATGGTAGCATCCTCTGAAAAATAACCTAGCTTTAATAGATTATAAGGAAACATTACTCAAATCTAGTGTACTCAAATAATAGATAGATGAAAATATTTAGGTGATGTTTTGGTTTCCAGAATACTTCCTTATGACTGATATTCTAAATTAAAAAGATGATTAATTATGGTTTAAAGAAGAATAACATTTATTAATAATCTACTTCTTGATTATCTAAGAAGGTTCTAAGAAGATAACTCATACTGGAGTAGTATGTCTAATAAATCTGTAAAGTACTATAAATGACAAATTATATTTACTTTAAGTAAGCCATCTTCTCTCCATTCCATCTGCGAATGACTGTGCCCAGTTTTGCACCATACTTGAATTCTGTCACACGGCCATTTCCAAAGTACTCACTACTTGTAATTGCCTCACCACCCAGATCAATCACCTGGTTGATACACAGGGGAAAATATCATTTTAATGTACAAACCTTTTAAAGTATTTTAATGAAAAAATTAATATAACATAAAAATAGCCTTAAAACATCTATGTTATTTGAAATGCTTAAAACTGCTTTCATCACACTGAGTTTCTTAATTTGTTTTGATAAAATATATGTCACAATATTGAAAGAGATATCTATGATGAAGTAACCTGTGGTCCTGTGAAAATCCTGATCTCATTTAGTCTTGCACAATAATTATATAAACAATAGTTCACACTATCATAGAACTCACTATCTGATCAGTATTTCTCAATGCTCGATAATTATTAATACGTTTAATTTTCCAAAGAGAACAAAAACATAAACTTTCCTATTATTCCTTTTCTTTAGATGAAAAAAAATTTGTTTCACAGAAAGGAAAATTAATTTCACTATAAACTTAGAGAGCTAGTAGTTGTATAGTGAAGATTTAAACTCAGACTGGCTTAGAACAACAACTATGTACTTTTTGGTCTTGTATAATGGTCTCTGGAAGGTAGTAAATAGCTGTGATTTGTAGCCTAAATAAATGTTCTGTAGTTCCAAAGAACATACTTTGATAAAAAGTTAAACGTGTTATTTCTAAATAAAAATTTTAAGAATACTACAGTATATTAATGACTCAGACATTAACCTACAGAAATTTCATATTGAATTAAATCTGCCATTTATTTTCTAGTGAATGAAATGATACAGTTTTTATGCACGTATATAGATGAATGTACCTCCTGGAAAATGAAAGGCCTGCTTCCTCCAGGGAACCACTTTGTGTTTAGATTATGCAGTTTATCCAAAACTGCCTTTATGTCTCCAGGCCACATATGTTTAGAAGCATCCAGTCTGAACCCTGCTACACCAATATCAATGAGATTGTTCAGGTAATTGGCAATTTGGGTGCGCACATAATCTTTCTCCAGGGCAAGATCAAGAAGACCAACCAGACGACAATCTCTGACCTGTTGAGGTAAAAATTGTGTGTTTTTTTAAAATATCATCTTTGACCCGAAAATCTGTTTGATCATTTATTCATTCATTTATTCATCAACAGATATTTCCATAATTCATTTTTTAAATTGGGCATTGGGAATATTAGCATTATTCTGTGGTGCACTTTGAAATATTTTCTAGCATAAAAATGGAGAAAGTAGAAAATGAGTAGATGAACTTTTCAGTTGATTGGAGGAAATTATTTATTTATTTATCCTTCTGTGATTGAGGAGTAAACTCAGTGCCTTCCTTACACATACCGGGCAAGTATTCTATCACTGAGTTGTATACTTAGTATCATGACTGCAGAATGATTTTGATTATTGAGTTTTTTTTATTGTTATGCAGTCATGGTTAGTTATTTTACCTAGGAATCTAAACTAGTGTTTAAAATCAGTGTTTAAGTAAGTTACATGTGCATAATTAAAGGCATAGGTAGTTCTTTATTCAGATCATTATTTTAAAAAGAAAATTACCTGATAAGCATCATTATAGCTTTCAATGCCGCCACTTGAGGTTTTACATTTACCATCATTAAAATCCCAACCAGAGTATGGGACTGCTGGAAACTCCCTATTTCCAGCATTGAAGTAACTTCCACAAGTACTGCTTGTTCCTGCACCTCCCCCTTCACCACACATATGATTAATTACAGCATCCACATAAATTCGGACCTGAAAAGCAAAGGGTTTGCTTCAGTTTGATTTTAGGTAAAAATCTGAAACATTATTGATTAAACTTAACAGAATATTCATTAAAATATAAAATATTTCTTTATTATTGCATACTTTCATTTTCCAATAAGACTAAAAAGTGAAGCATGAAAGTAAACTAATGTCAAATGAACAGTGATATCCATTCTAGTTGTCTGGTTATATATTTACATAAATGATGAATTGAGAAAAGCGGAAACTATAATTATTATGAAAGGCATTTTTGAGGAAGTAATAATCAGTTGAGACAGAAGAAATTATTAATTTTTGAAATTTCAGTGGATCACAAGGAAAAAGAAACAAGTAGCTTTTACATTCTGCTTAGGATCTGAAGAAAGGAAGACAAATATTGCCTATCGTTACTCTCCTCACCATAAAGAGAAAATGACTATTTATTATTAAATAAAAATGATGGAGAAGAGTACTCAGGAATTTACTTATAGATAAATCACATAAAAATTATAGCAACTATTATAATTGGAACTTCTAACACTTAATAAGAAATGTATTTAGTTATAAAGGTTTAAAGTTGCTGCATTGCTTTACAAATAAACTCTTCTTTGAACTAAATGGTCTTTTCTTTAGTAGATGAATGGCACATAAATAAGGATTTATAAAGGTTGAACATAAAGCAATAGTTCCTTTTGAGTTATTGCTCAAGTATGAAATAAAATTTTAAAAAATCAAGCCCCAGAAACTTTCTGCTCAAGAAGAGAAAGAAAAAGAAGAAATTATCTTCCTATATAATATTTTTAAAGGAAACTTAAATTCACTTACACCAACATTGTTACACCTTGTCACCATGTCTCTGAACTCATTTTCATTTCCAGATCTTGTGCATATTTTATAGCTAATTGGTTGGTATCTTTCCCACCAAGGTCTTGAAGGGTTGTTAACAACAATATTTTCATTGGGTGGTGAGATCTATAAAGAAAGCAAACTTAATGATTATCAAATAATAGATTATTTTATATCATTAAAACCTCTAAAACAAATTAATAACCTAAAATTATTGCTGAATCTTTGTACATGCAGCTACATTACTTTATAACCACTCTAAAATATTAACAGCACATTAAAAATGTCCTGCTGTTATCCTGAAAGAAAATATAAAGTTGCCACAAATACTAATTTTTTTCTTCCTCAGAAAACTGTTTCAGAGGGCTTATATGTTAAGTAAAATATTATCTCAGATTCACAGAAATGGATTGACATTTTACTATATCATTTAACATAAGCTCAAATAAATGTTGCAATTTATGATGTGAACAATCCTTACCTGAACTCNATATATATATATATATATATATATAATTTATATAGTAAATGTGTTATAAATAATAAATATTACATGTTCACCATTCTGGACAGATCTATTAAAAGGTAGACATTAAATGTAATGTTGAACCTAGCAAATGATTAGTATGTCTAATGTGCTCAACAAATGACTATCTAACATATACTCTGAGCTCCAAGTATCGTGCAAGACATTGAGGTTATTATGGGTTATGTCTTCATTTTATAAATAAATGAACACCATGTCAGAAATTGTATAATACTTCAATCCTTGTCTTTTCAAAAATTTCATATACATGAAGAAACTAAGGCCTAGAGAGACTGAGCAAATTGTTCAAACTTCTGTAGCAAGTGACAAAGGCAAAATATGATAACAGGTCTGACTATGAAGTGACGTTTTCTGTGTTACATCAGTATTTCTTTCGTATTTCTGAAGTTGGGATGTTCACCTATAGTGATGTGCACCTATAGAAGCCACCAGGAAGAATTATGGAGCATTGAAATGTTGCTAATTTGAGCAGAGATATGATGTAAGTATAAAATATACTTGTATTTCAGAGTTAATATAAAACCAGAACATAAAAATCAATAATTTTTTTACTTGTTGAAATAATATTCTGAGAGACATTAAGATAAGTAAAATCTATGATTAACATGAATAACCTCAGTACATTTTTTGCTTCTTTACAAATGGTCATTAAAAATGTTAAATTATATATGTGATATGTCAGATCCTAGTAGAATTATTCTAGAGGTTAAGCATGAGAAGGGATACAGCCACACACAAAAGCCTACCGTAGTAAAGTGAAGGGTGAGATCATTGTGGTAAGGGAGTCATGAGTAAACTATGTTAAGATTTTATTGACACAAAAAGTAATTTCTGACATGAATAGGGGAAGAAAAAATTGATTCAAAGAATGGGTTTGACTTTAATGAAAAAATATCAGGTAAAATTCCATTTTAGTAAGAAAAATAGAATTATCAAATGTGAGTAAGGGGAAGGAGGAAAGAAATGCTTTAAAACTGTAAGTTAAGGTGTGGGAGAACCATGGGCATCAAGGTGGCAAAGATGTATTGAGAATGCTCAAAGTCATGAAGAAGAAAACACTTTTCTTGGAAGCCTATACCAAGGTACTGTTTGTTTGCTTTAGACAGGAAAGGAACTTGATTAGAACTTTTTAAGTATAACAGATGCATTAGAAGGCACAGGTAGCAGGGACAGAAACACTAGAAATCCTGCAGATTATTAAAGAGGCAGTCATGAAAATCTGAACTAGGATTATAGCAGTAAGAATGAGAATTAGGAAAGAATTGCAGATTGTTGCTATAAGGGCGACCAGATGAATAACATTCTCCAGTAGCCATACCTATGTGGAGTCTCTTCCTGTATAGTCTGTGGGATTGACTTATACAGTGTGTGATTTGCCTTGTAGAGTGAAATGTCAGTCAATAAGAAACAGCAAAAATTTTATTAGGACTTGCAGGAGGCTTAATCTTATCAAAATCAGAGACTTTTGTGCTGTGTGCAGAGTCAGAATGAACAAATAGGTAAAGAGGTTTGGTTGTCCCTAGCCATTCCAGTCATCTGAGTTTTTGACCCACTAGCTAACAGTAGGTGAATGATGATCCAGGGCTGAACCAGCACATGAGATATTGTTTTTAAGTAATAATTAACTTATACAGAGAGGATAGATGCAATAAATCTGGTGAAGGTTGACCACAGGAAATGGTAGCTAAATAGATATCAGGGAAGAAAAAAAATGGAGTTAAAGGGACTCTGTTATTTAAAGTTTGGGTGAGTGGAAAATGGCAATGCCCTTATCACTTACAGTGCAATTTAAAGGTAGAATGGTTACAGGAACACTGAATACTGAGTTTGAGCTTTAACTTTTAAACCTACATGGGAATACAAAAACAACTTTAAAGATAGGTGTGAGAAGCAAAAAGCAGAGAAATATGGGAATTTCCAATAAAGCTATGATATTTTGAGGAATGGCTCTCAAAATATTTATTGATTTATCAGAGATATTGAGCAGAACAGATGTCATCCCCAAACAATGTCCAGGCTAACTCTGTCTGTATTATCTGTTTTGGAAAACTGCATCCTTGATAGCTGACAAGGTACCAAGAGAGTCATTGAAAGCAAAGATATAACTTTGGGCAAAGCCCACCAATTGATATAAAAGATGGGGTAGAGGGTATAGGAAGGAGAAAATAAAGAGCTATTTCATTACCAGAGAATGTTTTTCAACAACAAACAACAAAGGAACATTTGCAAGGTTTACAAGACACTAACTGGATGTGGTTGAGTATTAGAATCAGAGTAGAAAAGAAGACTTATTAGACAGTTGGTGACAATATAGGGCTGATGCTCTAAAGAGTTGAGAGAGAAGAGAGGATTCATTTGAATGTCACACTTGATTGAAGGTTACAAATTCTAAAATGGATGGTTCAGAACATGACCTAAAGATTAAGACAAGCTAGTTTTAAATCTGTCTTTAATGTAATTTTTTAATGTATATATTACAGCAGAACACATTATAAGTCTTATTACATATATAGACCATAATTTTCATATCTCTTGCTGTATACATACTATATTCACACCAATTTGTGTCTTCATACATGTACTTTGCATAGTATATGATCATCACATTTCACCATCATTAATTACCTCATGCCTCCTCCCTTCTTTCCATCCCCTCTGCCCTATCTAGAGTCTGTCTATTCCTCCTATGCTTCCCCTTCCTACCTCACTATGAATCAGGCCCCTTATATCAAAGAAAACATTCAGCATTTGGTTTGGGGGTACTGGCTAACTTGATTTAGCATTATGTTCTCTAACTCTATCCATTTACCTGCAAATACCATGATTTTATTCTCTTTTATTGCTCAGTAATATTCCATTGTGTATATATGCCACATTTTTTATCCATTCATCTATTGAAGGGCATATAGGTTGGTTCCACAGTTTAGCTGTTGTGAATTGTACTGCTATAGACATTGATGTAGCTGTGTCCCTGTAGGATGCTGTTTTTAAGTCCTTTGGGTATAGACAGAGGAGAGGGTTAGCTGGGTCCAATGGTGGTTCCATTCCCAATTTCCAAGAAATCTCCATACTGCTTTCCATATTGGCTGCACCAATTTTCAGGCTCACCAGCAGTGTATGAGTGTACCCTTTTCCCCACATCCTCGCCAACACATATTGTTGTTTGTATGCATAATAGCTACCACTCTGACTGGAGTGAGATTAAATCTTACAGTGGTTTTGATTTGCATTTCTCTAATTGCTAGTGGTGCTGAACATTTTTTTTTCATGTATTTGTCGATATGTGAGACCTCTGAGAAGTGTCTCTTCAGTTCCTTGGCCCATTTATTGATTGGTTTATTTGTTTTTTGGTGTTTAGCTTTATGAATTCTTTATATATCGTAATGATCAGTACTGTTTCCGGTGTGTGAGTGGTAAAGATTTGCTCCCGAGATATAGGCTCTCTATTCAACTAAAAGATTGTGTCTTTTGCGGAGAAGAAGGTTTTTAGTTTAAGTCCATCCCATTTATTGATTCTTGATTTTAATTCATATGCCACAGGAGTCTTATTAAGGGAGTTGGGGCCTAATCCCGAATGAGGGAGATTAGGGCCTACTTTTTCTTCTATTCCACGAAGGGTCTCTACTTGTATTCTTTTTTTTATTTAGAGAGAGAGAGAGAGAGAGAGAGAGAGAGAGAATTTTTTATTTTTTTAGTTTGCGGTGTGCCGCAGTCTGGCTGGGCACAAATCACGAGCCACCGAAGCAGGAACAAATTTTAATTTTGAACTGCGGGAAAACACTTCACACAGCTCCTGGGGAATCCTCCCGAATGCCACGGGGCTCATCCAGGAACCCCCAGGAGGAACTATCTCTCCAGGAAATCCCTCCTCCTGCACTTCCCCAACCAATGGGAACTCTCGGGGAATCGCCGGAAATCCCCACGAGAACTCCAAAATAGTGCGAGAACTCAAAAGTTGGGGCAGAGGCGGATAGTAATGCCTCACCTGTCAATCAATACTGTTGGCAAAATGCCAGGGGCCATACAGACTCGGCCGTGGCTCTCAGCAGCGGTGGACACAACATCTTTATTTTACTTTTATGTGGTGCTGAGGATCAAACCCAGCGCCCCACGCATGCCACATCCCCAGCCCTCTGGTTGTATTTTGAGTTGAGTTTTGTGTATGGTGAGAGATAGGGGTTTAATTTCATTTTATTGCGTATGAATTATTTTTCCAGATGAATTTCATGATTGCTTTTTCCATTTCTATGAGGAATGTCATTGGAATTTTGATCAGAATTGCATTAAATCTATAGTGCTCTTGGAAGTATGGTCATTTTGATAATATTAATTCCCCCTATCCAGAGCAAGGTAGATCTTTCCATCTTCTAAGGTCTTCTTTGACTTCTTTCTTTAGGGTTCTGTAATTTTTATAATATAGATCTTTCACCTCTTTCATTAAATTGATTCCCAAGAATTTTATTTTTTTTTTGAGGCTATTGAGAATGGGGTAGTTTTCCTCATTTCCCTTTCTGAGGATTTGTCACTGATATACAGAAATGCCTTTGATTTATGGGTGTTGATTTCATATCCTGATACTTTGCTGATTTCATTTACTAACTCTAGAAGGTTTTTTGGTGGAACTTTTAGGGTCTTCCAGGTATAGAATCATATCATCAGAAAATAGTGTGAATTTGAGTTCTTCTTTTCCTATATGTACTCCTTTAATTTCTTTAATCTGTATAATTTCACTAGCCAGTGTTTCAAGAACTATGTTAAATAGAAGTGGTGAAAGAGGGTACCCCTCTCTTGTTCCAGTTTATAAAGGGAATGCCTTCAATTTTTCTCCATTTAGAATGATGTTGGCCTGGGGTTAGCATATATAGCCTTTATGATGTTGAGTTATGTTCCTGTTATCCCTAGTTTTTCTAGTGTTTTGAACATAAACGGGTGCTATATTTTGTCAAATGCTTTTTCTGTGTCTATTGTGATGATCATATGATTCTTACATTTAAGTCTATTGATGTGATGAATTACATTATTGATTTTTGTATGTTATGTTGAACCAACCTTGCATCCCTGGGATGAATCCCACTTGATCATGGTGCATGATCTTTTTGTATTTGATTTGCCAGAATTTTATTGATAATTTTTGCATTATGTTCATTAAAGATATTGGTCTGAAGTTATCTTTTTTTTTTTGATATGTCTTTGCTTGGTTTTGGAATCAGAGTAATATTGGCCTCATAGAATGAGTTTGGAAGTGCTTCCTCTTTTTCTATTTCCTGAAATTAATTGGAGAGTATTGACATTAGTTCTTTCTTTGAAGGTCTTGTAAAACTCGGCTGTGTATCTGTTTGGTCCTGGGCTTTTCTTGGTTGGTAGACTTTTGATGGTGTCTGCTATTTCATCACTTGAAATTGATCAGTTTAAATTGTGTATATCATCCTGATTCAATTTGGGCAAATTATATGACTTTAGAAATTTGTCAATGCCTTTGATATTTTCTATTTTATTAGAGTGCAGGTTTTTGAAATAATTTCTAATTATCTTCTGTATTTCTGTAGTGTCTGTTGTGGTATTTCCTTTTTCATCACATTTGTCAGTGATTTGAGTTTTCTCTGTCCTTCTCTTCATTAGCACGGCTAAGGGTCTGTCAAAGGAACCAACTTTTTGTTCTGTCACTTTTTTCAATTGTTTCAATTTCATTGATTTCAGCTAAGAGTTTAATTATTTCCTCTCTTCTGCTGCTTTTGGTGTTGATTTTTTTCTTCTTTTTCTAGGGCTTGAGATGTAGTATTAAGTCATTTTATTTGTTGACTTTTTCTTCTTTTAAGGAATGAACTACATGCAAAGAACTTCCCTCTTGGAACTGCTTTCACAGTGTCCCAGAGATTTTGATATGTTGTATCTGTGTTCTCATTCACCTGTAAAAACATTTTAATCTCCTCCTTGATGTCTTTTGTAATCCATTGTTCATTCAATAGCATATTATTTAGTCTCCAGGTGTTGGAGTAGATTTTACTCCTTATTTTATCATTGATTTCTAATTTCATACCATTATGATCTGATGGAATGCAGGATAGTATCTCTACTTTTTTATATTTGCTAAGAGTTGCTTTGTAACATAGCATATGGTCATCTTAGAGTACGATCCATGTGTTGCTGAGAAGAAAGAATATTCTCTCATTGAAAGTTGGAATATTCTATATATGTCAGTTAAGTCTAAGTTATTGATTATATTATTGAGTTCTATAGTTTCTTTGTTCAGCTTTTGTTTGAAGGATCTCTCTAGTGATGAAATAAGTGTGTTAAATTCAACCAAAATTATTGTGTTGTGGTCTATTTGACTCTTGAACTTGAAAAGAGTTTGTTTGATGAACATAGCTGCTCTGTTCTTTGGGGCATAAATATTTATAATTGTTAAGTCTCATTGGTGTATGATTCCCTTGAGCAGTATGTAGTGTCCTTCTTTATCCTTTTTGATTGACTTTAGTTTGAAGTCTACTTCATTTGATATGAAGATGGAAACCCCTGCTTGCTTCAGCATTCCATGTGAGTGGTATGATTTTTCCAAGCCCTTTACCTTCAGTCTGGGAATGCCTTTTTCTATGAGATGTGTCTCTTGGAGGCAGCATATTGTTGGGTCATTTTTTGTTGTTGTTGTTGTTCTTGTTGTTGTTGTTTGGTTTTTGCTTAATCCAATCTGCTAGTCTATGTCTTCTGATTCTGAGTTTAGGCTATTAACATTCAGGGTTATTATTGAGACATGATTTGTATTCCCAGCCATTTTTGTTTATTTTTGGTATTTAACATGACTTGGTTTCTCCTCTGATTAGATTTTCTTTAGTGTAATCCCTCCCTCTGCTGATTTTCATTATTGTTTTTCATTTCCTCATCTTGGAATATTTTGCTGAGGATGTTCTGTAATTCAGGCTTTCTTGTTGTAAATTCTTTTAACTTTTGTTTATCATGGAAGGTTTTTATTTCATCATCAAATCTAAAGCTTAGTTTTGCTTGATATAAGATTCTTGGTTGGCATCCATTTTCTTTCAGAGCTTGGTACGTGTTGTTCCACAATCTCCTGGCTTTGAGATGAGGGTTGAAAACTCTGTTGAGATACGAAATGGTCTCCCCCTGTATGTGATCTGATTCCTCTCTCTTGTGGCTTTTAAGATTTTATCCTGATTCTGTATGCTAGGCATTTTCATCATAATGTGCCTTGGTAATTTTGTACATTTGGTGTCCTGTAAGCCTCTTGTATTTGGTTTTCCAATTTGCTTTTCATGCTTGGGAAATTTTCTGATATTATCTCATTGAAGAAATTGCACATTCCTTTGGTTTGGAACTCTGTGCCTTCCGCTATCCCAATAAGTCTTAGATTTGCTCTTTTGATGCTTTCCCATAATTCTTGGATGTTCTGTTTGTGGTTTCTACCTTCCTTCACTGTGTTATCAACTTTATTTTTCAGATTGTATACTTTGTTTTCAAATTTTCTGATGTCATTTCTTTCAAGTGATCTAGTCTGTTGGTAATGATTTCTATTGAGGTTTTGATTTATTGTATCCTTCATTTCAAGGATTTCTGACTGGTTTTTATTTGAGAGTATCTATCTCTATTTTGAAGCAATCTTTTGCTACCTGCATTTGTTCTCTTATCTCATTGTTGGAATGATCAATTTTTGCTTGTATTTGCTCATTTAGGTCAATCTATAATTCACAGATCATCTTAATTATATACCTTCTGAACTCCCTTTCTGACATTTCCTCAACTTTGCTGTCCATAGGTTCTGTTATTATAGTGTCCTGGTTTGTTTGGGGCACTTTCCTCCCTTGTTTTTCATGTTGTCTATGTGTCTTCCTTTCTTCCAGTGTGGATCTGAGATATTACAGTTTCTTCCCTATATTCTTTTAGTACCTGTGCAAATTGTCTGACCCTCACCTTCATATTGGGCTTCCAGATCCTGCTGGTGTCCCTCAATGGATGCTACAGCATCCTGGGTCTGGGATCTCCATAAGTTGGAGTGGGTGGATCTGGGACACTGGGCTTGACCTCCTGCAGTAATCAACTGTTAGAAAGGGCGGTTCTGTGCCAAAGTGATGTTTATGTCATGAAATTATCATGATTAAACAAGTTAATGCAAGTAAAGCTGTTATCCTAGTGTATGAATATAATAAAATCTCAGTAAGCTTGTTTGCTATGATATTGTTATTACACCATTGATATTTTTAGTCTTGGTCCTACTGAAATTGTTACAAACTCATTTCTTTTTCCACCTTTCATTCTTTCACCACTTGGCATTCTCTTTCCTTTCCACACTTTTCAACTTCTAATAATTCTTTACTTTCAGAAATATTTTAGAATCCCCCGAATAAGATATGGGAATGAGACGACATCTTTATTATTTTCCATCTTTAATTTTTTGAATTTTTTTCCCTTTTTTCTTTCCTTTCTATATTCCCTCTCTCTCCCTTTTGCACATCTCTTTATTTTTATATCTTTCCTTATTTTTAATTTTTTTAAATTTATATATGACATGAAATGCATTACAATTCTTATTACACATATAGAGTACACTATTTCATATCTCTCTTTGTATACACAGTATATTCACAGCAGATTACTGGGGGAGGTCAAGCCCAGTGGCTCAGATGTACCTATACAGGCTCTGCAGGGCCCAGGTGCATAGTAGGCCTGGCCCACCCCTTTCCCAGCAGGGCAGACACAGCCAGAAACTAGCCTTTGGTGCAGGATCACCCCTTGTGACCAGCAGACTACTGTGGGAGGTCAAGCACAGTGGCCCAAATCCACCCACATGGGCCTCTGAAGGGCTTAGGTGTACAGCAGGCCTGGTCCACCCCTTTCCCTGTGGGTCAGACACAACCAGAGCCTAGCCTTTGGTGCAGGACTGCCCCTTTTGAACAGCAAACTACCAAGGGAGGTTAAGCCTACCAGCCTAGATCCACCCACTCCAACTGAAGCAGGACCCAGACACAGGATGCAGTAGCACTCAGTGAGGGACACCAGCAGGGTCTGGAAGCCCAACATCTGCATGGGTACTACAAGAATATAGGGAAGAAAATGTAATGTCTCAGATTCACACTGCAAGAAAGAAGACACATAGACAACATGAAAAAACAAGGGAGGAAATTGCCCCAAACAAACGAGGACACTAATAACAGAACCGATGGAGAGCAAATATGATGAAATGTCAGAAAAGGAGTTCAGAAGGTTCATAATTAAAATAAGCTGTGAATTAAAGATTGACCTAAATGAGCAAATACAGGCAATGATTGATCACTCCAACAATGAGATAAGAGAGCAAATACAGGTAGCAAAAGATTACGTCAAGAGAGAGAGACCCTGAAAAAAAAAAGTCAGAAATCCTTGAAATGAAGGATACAATATCTTTCTTTCTTTGAATTTCTGGCAGACCTATGTGGATTTTGAAACATACTTTCATCATTGCTAAATCAGTTAATTTTGAGCCATCCTTTTAGCAATAGTTCAGTGATATTCACAGTGCAGGTAAGATGTTATTAAAGTAAGGGATAATTTAAGGATATTATTGAGGAATTTTATTAGCAACCCAAGATAGGTGGAGATATACAAATATAAACCTCTATTACTGGTCAAATACATTGTCATATATTTTTCTCATTTATAAAGAGCATAATATATTCTCTTGAACATTTTTTGGTAATTTTCTTTTCATAAAATACATGTGGTCGTTATTAATTTCCACAGTGGAAAAATTATTTATAGTTTTATATCCATGGTAAGATTATTTCAGCATAAGTAAAGCATAGTTGAGGATAAAGTCTGTTGGAATTTGTAATAGTCTGATATACCAAAAAGGGAGAGCTCTTCCCTGACTTTCCTTCCTAGGATTCAGAAATCTGTAAACTGAGATTTCAGCCTCTCCTAATTTTAAAGTTTTCCAGGGGATAGGTGACCATCACTAGCTGGTATCAATGGAACAGAGGGAAGTTCCTAGTTTTTAATTAAACAGTGTCTATTTTCTGGGGTCTTTAGTCGTGAATGAAGTTTTTCCCTTTGTCTATTATTCCCAAGTCAAATGCAGAAGTATGATCATGTATTGACAATAACAAAGCTAAATTACCTTTAAAATATTAATAAATTAAAAGGCAAAAGCGCATATCTAAAGTTTAGTAATACTGTGAGCCTTGTGAATTGGGAGACAACCCCATTATCTCATCATAATATAAAACTCAGTCTTATGATTACTTGAATACATTTCCTCTCAAATTTCTCTCAACAATTAAATTCTAAAATAACCATGTGATTGTGATAAAGTTTGTCCACAAATGGACTCATCTCTTAATTCTTCTTTATTGTGAAATGAAGGGCATGACAGTAGAGGCAAAGAGGCATACAATCCGTTCTTAAGGTATTAAAAATATCAGAGCTTCCACAACATGGCAACAGCTTTCATGAACATAGTAACAACTTATCCAAGGCTCCAATGACTATGAACAGTGAGGGCTACAACTAAGGAGGAATGGTCCACTGCAAAGCAAAGATTCAAACATGCAGCCAGAGCATCCCAGGAACAAAACACTGATAACCCTCTCATTAGTTCAATGGAGAGACACAGCCTTGAAACCAAAATGGGGCTTGGTGACCAGTGAAGCTGCTGCATTCCACAGCATCCTGGGGCAAGTCAATTCTAGAGAAATACTGAGACATGAGCATTTCTGACCACTGGTATCCAAGGCATCAGAGTTCAGCCTCCTTAGATACTGCAGAGGACACTCAGTCTTAAGAAAATTGCTATCCTGTTTTTGAGGGCTCCAGGTCCTTAATCAATCTGGAAGCAGTTATGAACCACTTAATCTTAATTTTCCCCTCAAACAAGCAATATTAAGAGCTCTAAACCCCACAGAAGAAGGCATCATATAACTAAATATGTTGCTACCATGTGAAATTAAATCTGCAATCAAATCCAGGATATCTTTGGAATTATAAAAAAATATATATATGGATTTGCAATATTTGTTGTATCTATTTTCCTAGAATAGCTATCCCGTAAGAATTTTCCTCAGAAAACCTATCACAGTTAGTAATAATAATTCTGTTAACCATATATGCTAATTTTTTGCATTGCTCTACAAAGAGGAAATTTCTCTCTATTCAAAAGCTCTATTGTTACTATATATGGTGGAAAATGAGATAACTTGGAAATTCCTTAAAAATATGAAGTAGGGCTAGGTATTCATACACATAAAATATATAAAACAGGGCATCTAGTAATATCGCAACAGTAAAGCAACAATCTTTCAGGTGAATATTTATAGTCAATAAAGCATACCTAATATTTACGGGATATAGTGTGATACTATATATATAATTTGCCCTGATCAAAACAGGATATTTAATGTGTCCCATCTTCTTATCATTGTTTTATGTTTAAAACTTTCAAGATTTCTCCTCTAGTTATTCATAACATATTTATTAGGTTATTGTGAAATATAAACATCCCATAAATATATATAATTATTATGTGTTAATAAAATATTTTTTAAACTTTTAAACAGTTGGAAATGCTAAGTACCCTGATTTGACCATTGTACTTTGTATACATGGGTCAAATTATTATACCACACCTAATAAATATGTACTATTAAAATAATAATGTATAAATGAATAATTGTAAAAAAATCACATTCACGGACAGGAAGAAAATTCTAACTGAAAATTATCCAGTGCATAGTTTTCTCTAAAATATTTTTCCAATCAATATTATGAGACATTGTTATTTTATTTAATGCCTGCAATATAAATGTCAGTATAATGGTAAGACTCCAGCAAAAATTAGGGATTTCACTTAACCCATTATGATCATAAATTTAATCATTTAGCTTAATCCCTACTTAAGTCATTCCAAAGCCAGACTTACATAAATTGATGGAGTTCTATTAAAATGTTAAACAAAGAGCAATAACTTTCAAGAAACCTGTATTTCTGTAACTTCCTATCTACTTATACAATATCAATTATGCACAAAATTCTTTATCCCTGTTCTAAGTAGCCTCACAACTGTGTTAAATGCTAATGGGGTTTTTAACACCCAAAGGATTTAAATTACATACTCTTGTCAATAACAGTTATTAGCCCAGAGACCTCATAGTTGTTATTTTGTAGTAAAATAATTTAATAGAAGTATCATTAAATTATTCAACAGAAGTACTCTTATTTACTTCATAATTTATAAACAATATATGTTTATTTCTCATTGTTCTATAGGCTGAAAAAAGGACATACTTTTAGTGTCACATCTATGCAAGGTATGTTATCACATATATCTAACTCCAAGTATTGCAACTTTAATTTTTTTCTATTTTTTCCAGTTTTTTATATTCTAAAGCTTTAGTTAGTATTATTGCTATAAAACTTGATCAAATACATAGTTGTTCTTATTGAAAAGAAGCCATAATTCCTTTGAATTTTACATTGTATTATGTAAGATTTTCTCAAAACTGTAAACCTTCACCCATCAGCAGTCCCCACCAGAAGTAAGGAAAAAGAAAATAAACCTAAGCTTAGGATAAGCCCCACGTGAAGGTTAGATAAAGAAGGCAAAGATAATGAAGTTTGCCTACAAGATTTCTGAAATTAGAGAAATGTTTTGAGCCAGCACTCAGTCACATTTCCAACATAAATAGTACAGTTTGTTCTGCTGGACACTGAAACATGAGCTGTCAGCAAACCTAAAATAGACTGTGAAACTGAACTGTATCAAACCATATGACAGAAACCACCTATTTCAAGACAAAAAGGGTGAAGGGGAGAGGGGACTTATATTAAACTTAAGAAAATATTAAAACAACTTACCAGGTCAACTTAAAATCAGCAATATCCCAAATCCACAGTTAAGTGTTTTTCAATTGTGAAATGACAAAAGTCTCAGTTTTGCTTTTTTTTTTTTTTTTTTTCATTTCAGCAGAAAATAAAGAAATGCTGGATTTAGAATTTTACAAATTTTACATAACCTCTTCCTTTCAAAATGCAATCCTGCGACCCTATTCCAATTCTTCAAATCTAATTTGTACAAGCAGTAATCCAATCTCCATAATGACACCACATTGACCACTATCACCCTTGCTTCCTGAGCAAACCACTGTCTTCCTTCTGCTAAATTTGCAGTTCTGCAACTTTTTCTAATTACACCATACCTACACAGTTGTTTCACTTACTTTGTCTACAATGTCCTCTTCCACTCTCACTTAATCTTTTTTTTCCTGAACCACTTAAACTAATATACATGGAAAAAAACCTTTGCTAAATTAACCATAAAAATTGTATCATCATCTAATTGGGTCAAATTAGCTAAATAAAATAAGTGAGACTAGAATGTAAATAAAGTGACTACAAAAGAAACTTAGTTTTAAGTCTAAGTTCTGCCATCTATGATGTGAACCTTGGATAATCAATTGATATCTACAGATTTCATTAAGGTCTTCACTTTGGAAATGAAGATGGTAGTATTTTAATGAATGTGGTGAAAGAACAGAATTCTCTAAGGATATTAACAATATGTATTGAGTGTTGCTTTCTAATTCCATGCTTTATCAGCTTGACCCACCCTCACCCCCCACACAGGCCCTGAAGGATAGAATTATGATTATCACTATTTTTGATAGAGTTTTATATTTTTTCTTTTTAGTTATACATGGCAGTAGACTATATTTAATATACTTATACAGGTATAGAATATATCTTTTTCCTATTCATACACCAGTACCTCTTCTTCCCTTTCCCTCTTCCCACCCGATGCCTCTACTAATTGTTCTGCCATTTACCCATAATTATTTTTTAATTAATTTCTTGCCAAAATATATCATGGTGAGATTCACTGTGGTATATTCATATATGTACATAGGAAAGTTATGTCAGATTCACTCCACTGTCTTTCCTTTTCCTATAACCCTCTCTTCCCTTCCTTCCCCTTTGTCTACTGCACTGAACCTCTACCCAACCCCTTATTGTGGGTTAGCTTCCACATCCAGTGAAAACATTCAAATTTGATTTTGGGGGATTGGCTTATTTCACTTAGCATGGTAGTTTCTAGATTCATCTATTTACTGGCATATGACATAAAGTCATTCTCTTTATGACTGACTCATACTCATATCATTGTGTATATGTGCCGCATTTTCTTTATCCATTCATCTGTTGAAGGGCATCTAGGTTGGCTCCATAGCTTAGCCATTGTGAATTGAGCTGCTATAAACATTGATGTGGCTGTGTCTCTGTAATATGCTAATATTGACTCCTTTGGACATATACTGAGGAATGGGATAACATTGTCAAATGGGATTATCACTATTTTTAAAATGAGAAAACAGAGACATTGAAAAAAGCAGGCTATAACATTTGTTCATTGTCAAATTGTAGAAAATATTGGACTGAAATTCAAGACAAAGTAGTCTAACTCCTCATTGAGCTCTTACTATAGTTCCCTTTGTTTGGTTGTTATGAAAATCAGACTAATTATTGTTGGGGAACATATTTTGGTATATAAATTCCTATTTAGTTAATAATAATATTTTTAGAAGAATGTGGAAGTGGTAAGGGTTCTTCATACATTTCTTGCTTTTCAAGTGTTAACTCAAATGGAATTATATCTTTCTGTTATGTTTTCAATTATAACTTCACACTCACAGACAGATGGACAATTGTTCACAATAGTTGGTGTGTCTCCCTGCAGGTGAAATATACACCTGTTTGAATTTGAGGAAGTCCAAGTAATGTGCTTTGGCAATGAAAAGCAAGAAAAAAATAATGTTTACTTAGGGGCCTCCTAAATTGTTATAGTATATGTCAAAATAAAGGTTTTATTGCCATTGCAAAGGGACTAATAAGAATTCCCTTGCTGATCTTAGATGAAAATGAAAAACAAACTTGGTTATTTAAGCCACTAAACTTTTTGAGTTTTCCTTACTACAGCATAGCCTCTTGACTGATACATCCACTAGGTTCCTGTAAGCTTTTAAATTCATAAGATATTCTATACATTTCTTTTTTCATGGGATATGAAAATTTAAGGGAAGAATAAATCATAGAATCAGAAAAATGTTAACAATCAAAGACACTATTGGAATAATTACTTCAGTATTTTCCAGACTTAAATTTCTAAGTAACCAGTGAAATTTCTGAGAATACTTCAATATAAAAATACTTCAATATAAAAAATATAAATTTAATATATTGTATTGTTATTTACTTTTAAATTTAATTTTATAATTTATACTTTTTGGTCACATAGAACTACTTATCTAATTAAAATTTTATTTTATTGATGTGATTTAAGAGAGATACAAATGACATACTATAACAAAAAAAAAAATTTAAAAAGTAATAAAACCTTTTGCATGATAAATAGCTAAACCAAAAAATAATGCCAGCATACTTTTGATACTCCCTATTTATTACCAACATTCAAGATTACTTAAATTTACACTACAAAAATTATTCAAAAACAAGTGATGGACAGGTAAAGAATACATCTGCAATATATAACAAAATATAACAAGAATACAAGGATTCCAAATTCTCAATAGGAAGAAGAAAAAATTAAAAATAAAAATGGCAGAAAAAGAAACAAGCAATCTTAAGTGAAAACCCAAGTTGCCAAATCTATAAAAGTTGCTGAATTTTGCTGGTAATGTGGGAAGTACAAATTGAAATAAAATATAATTGTGGACTGTGGTTGTGGCTCAACAGTAGAGGGCTCAGCTAGCATCTGAGAGGTCCTGGGTCCAATACTCAGCATCACATTAAAAATAAATAAAATAAAGGTATTTTTAAAAAATTAAAAAATTTTAATTCAACAGAAAGGCAAAAGTTAGATGCTTCATACAACAATTTCTCGTTAGAATATAATAAGTGTGCTATGATATATTACAACACAACTAGAGAGACCACAGAGTATATCTTTGTAAGGTACCAACTTTAATAATATTAAATATTATTAAATAATATTAAATTAAAATTCATATTTGCATAATATTAAAATTACAATCAATAGAAACCAACCATATGATATTACTATAATTAACATCTTCTGTTCTATTTTGACCTTATAAAGACTCATTTTCTGATCCCAGATGTACACAATAGTAAAAAGAATATTTTCTCTATATTTCCATTTGATTAGGTTAATTAAATGCTATTCAAATCTATTGTTTTAACAACTCCTGAGGCTGGTATGTTAAATATCTCCCAATTTAATTGTGAACTATTATTTCTTACTATTTTTTTAGCCTTATCTATTTTAAAAATTGATTTTAAGGTGAGTTATAATTTGAAGAGTTAATTTCCAGAGTCAAATATTTTATTATTAAAGAATAGCTATTTTTGCCTTTTGTGCTTATTTGGCGGTAAAGCTAATATTTTCAATACTAACAAAGATATACTAGCTTGTATTTAGTTAGACTATTCATAGATTATTTTGTTCTCATTTTTTAACTTTATTTTTTTCTATCCCTACATTTTAATATTATGTGTGAAAATGCTTTTCTTTTAACAGAAACATTTAGTCCACTTAAACTGAAAGTAATTAATACATTTGTGTTTAAATCCACTCAATATCACATTGATTCTTCTTTTTATACCCTTGTCTTCTTTCATACTATTTTTATAAATCTCTTTTTACCCTTCATCATAGTGGAAATTATGTACTTTGTTTCTATTTTTTCAATGAAAATCACACCATAGAGATTTTTAAAGTCCAAAGAAAACTCTTAGATCCTTTGCCAAAGTCAATAATAATAAAAGATAGTAGTTCAATGAAACAGAATAGAGAACTCAAAAATAGACCCACGTAAATATAGCCAACTGATCTTTGACAAAGGAACAAAGGAAATACAGTTCGAAAAGATAAACTTTCCAACAAATGATGCTAGAACAAGTGGACATCCAAATTGAAAAAAACATAATGAGACAGACTTTACCCCTTTCACAAAAAATAACTCAAAATGGACCACACTGTAAGTATAAAAGGCAAAACCATGAAATATTTAGAAAATAACAGAGGAGAAAATCTTGGTAGGCTTGGATGTGGTCATCACTTTTTAAATACAACACCAAAGGCATAATTCATGAAAAAATAATGAATCACCTGGACTTAATTAAAATTCAGTAACATTCATTCTGTTAAAGATGTCATCAAGATACAAGCCACAGACTGTGAGAAAATGTGTGCAAATGACATTTGATAAAGGACTGTTATCCAAAGTGTACAAAGAACCCTTGAAACTCAGCAATGAGAAAATGGACAATCCAAATAAATAATGGGCAAAATATTTGAACAGATATTTCATGGAAAAGATATGTTGATTGCAAGTTAAGCATATAAGAAGATATTTGATATCATATTTCATTGAGAATTGCAAGTTAAAACAAGAAACTATTATACACTTATTAGAATGGTGAAAATCCAACATTTTGACAGCAACTGATTTGCTTGTATCAATACAAAATGTTATAACCAAAACTAAACATTCTCTCACCATACTTTGGTGTTTGCCAAAATAGCAAAAACTAATTCTCACACAAATCCCAAAAAACAATGTCCATAACATCTTTATTTATAATTGTCAAAATGGGAAGCAGCAATATGTCCTTCAGAAGGTAAATGGATAAACCAAGGGGTGTATGTATGCACGCATGTGTGTGTGTGTGTTTAATTTTTTAGCACTAAGAAGAAATGAACTGAAAAGTTATAAAGGAAATGTAAATGAATGATACTAAGTGAATGAAGAAAGTTTTTAAAAAGTGTATACTGTATGAGTACAAATATATGACATTCTTTAAAAACAAAAGTGCAAACAAAGTAGGAATATCAGTGATCACCAGATGATAAGGGTAAGAGAGGGATGAATAGGTGGAATATGGAGGATTTATAAAGTAGTGAAACCATTCTGTATACTTTAATAGTAAATACATATCATAGTTCATTTTCCAAAATATAAAATGTTCAATACCAAGCATGCACCATAATGTAAACTTTTGGTAATAAAGGTGTGTCAATGAAGATTCATCAATTGTAGTAATGTTCCACTCTGGTGCAGTTGATAGTGGGAGTGGAATTGTGGGGTTGGGTTGAGGGTATATTGAAACCGTGTACTATACATTCATGTTTGCGATAAATCTAAAAGTTTTCATAAAAATAAAATCTATTAAAATTTTAAAAGGACATCAAATTCTATTTTTTAGAGCTTCTTAACATTACCTTGTTTAGGAAAAGTGTCTTTGCAGATGTGTTTAAATTAATATTCTTGAGATGGGTTGAATATTTTAGATTATTCACAATGGACCTAAATGCCTTGACATGTGTCCTACTAGAAGGAAGAAAAGAGAAATTTGACATACAGGAAACTAAAGATGCAGATACTGGGTGATGTGGTCCCAACTCATGGAATTCCAGCAGCCACCAAAAGCTGGAAGAAATAAGATTGGAATTATGCTTGGAGCCTCTGAAAGGAGCATAGCCTCACTGACTCCCTGATTGGGACTTCTGGCATCTTGAACTGTAACAGAATATGTTCCTGTTGTTTAAGCCACTAAGAGAATGTTAATTTGTTACAGCATCCATAGGAAATGAATTTAAGTATGTTCTTTGTGTTTATCAGTGTTTTTAAATATATTTTCTTGGGTGAGGTATGATACAGATCAAGAGAAAGAAACTGGAGTTTTACAGATTGTTATGCTCATGGATCCTAGGGAGAAACAATATACCATACAAAACTCCTCAGGGGAAGTACTAGGATGGAACACAAAAATATCAGGCAGAAGTATAGAGGGAAATATGGGCAAACACTTTCATTATGGTTTCTACAGGATAGAATGGGCAAGCAAGGGGTAGGGAGTGGTTAGGACTAGCTCCTTTGAATAATTTCATTGACTTTTAGGTAATAGGAGTTGTCCCTAATAGTTTGGTACCTAGACCCTGGGAAATTCAACTGCCACACAGAGTGAGAATTCTATAATGAGGTACTTGGGTCTTTGGACTTCATCAGCTGTTCTAAAAGGAAATCTTACTTAAAAACTTAATCAATGTGACACTTATTTTAAAAAAATTATGTTGTAGTAGTATTATCATTTATATGGCTGTGCTGTATGCTGATTTATGAAATTCTGATAATTTGTTAATCTGTCTACATGTTGATGGACCTTTGAGTTATTTTTATTTTTGGCTTTTATCTTTTATCTTTGGCTTTATATTTTATCTTTGGTTATTTTTATCTATTTTTATCTTATATATCTTACTTTAATCCTAAATGAAGCTACTATGAAAAAGCAAGAAAAAGACTTTTCAGAGACTTATATTTTGTATCTCTTTTTAAGATCTAAAAATAAAATCGTTGGTATTCATTTTAAATGTATGCACTTATAAAGATCGTGAAACTCTTTACCAACATTATAGCATATACTCCCTTTAGTAATTTAAGACTAATTCAGTTGCTACACATCATTTACATGACATTGCCTTTTTTGTTTGTTTGTTTTTAATATTGTCATTCCCTTTCAAAATGAATCTTATTTAGCCGTTAATTTTTATTTTCTTGAGAACCAAAAGGCTGACAATCTTCCTCACATATATATTTTATACTTTTCACTATATGGGTCTTATTTGTCATATTTGTTATCCATTAGTTTATGTTTTATATTCTACCATAAGGGACTTTTTAAAAAATTCACTTTCCAAATCATGATACTACGTGTAGAATTTATCTTGTATCTTTGATAAATTCATTCATTAGTTCTAAGAAGTATATTTTTAAGATGCTGTAGGATTTTCTGCATAAATAATCATGGCATCTGAGAACAAAGACATTTTCACTTTTTTCTTTATTTCATACCTATGCCTTTTCTTGCCTTATTGCATTGGCTAGAACTTCCAACAAACTATTAAATAATTTATATCCTGAGCTTGTTCTTGATCTCAAAAAGGAAACTGGTAGGGTTGAGTTGTATATCTTTTAAAAATTCACAGGTTTGAGTTCTAGTGCCTGGTTCCTCAGAATGTGACCTTATTTGGAGAAAGGGTCTTTTTTTTGGGGGGGGGGGTACCTAACTACCATCACAGTCAAGATACACAGTTATTTTAGCATGTAATGATTTTGATCTAAAAATTTCCCCCAAAGAACTCATATAGGCAATGCAGGAATGTTCAGAGGTGGAAGAATTGGAGTATGACAGCTGTCATGTCATCAGTGGATTAATTGATGTATTAGATTAATAATTTGAATGGACTAGTGGTGGTAACTGTAGGCAGGTGGGCATTGCAAGAGAAAGAGGCCAATAGGGGTGTGGCCTTGGCCTATATTTGTCCTTGGCTCTTAGCTCTTTCTCACTCTCTGCTTTCTAGCTCCCATGAGCTGAGTAGCTTTCCTGTGCTAAGTCCTTCCACCATGATATTCTGCTTACCTCGAGCCTGAAGAAATAGAGTCAGCCAACTGTGGATGGAACCTCCAAAACAATTACCCCAAATAGCCTTTTTCTTCTCTAGGTTATTCTTAGTTATTCTTCTCTAAGTTATTACCAGGTATTTTGATCAGAGTTATGAATGACTAACATATAGCACAAGGCTTTCTCATTCCTTCTCTTTACAGCCACATCCACCTGTCCTCTATCAAACCCCAACATCTGGAAGCCACTAATCTGATCTATATTTCTATAATTTTGTTATTTCAAGGATGTCATGTAAATGGAATTATTCAGAGTAACTTTTGAGATAGTCTTCCCTCCCCCCCCACTCAGTGTAATTCTTTTAATACTATTTCAAGTTGCATGTATCACTAGTTTGTTACATTGTTTGGCTGCTAATACTATTCCATGTGGTACCATTTGGATCATTCATCCATGGAAGAAAATTTAGATTTAACTTGGATTGTGTTTAGTTTTTATTGCTAATTAATGGAGGTGCTAGGAACATTCCTTAAATACACATTTTCATTTCTTTGGGATAAATGCCCCAAAGTACAATTTCTGGGTCATATGGTAAATACATATTTAGTTTGAAAAGAAACTGCTGAACTATTTTCTAGAGTGGCGATACCATTTTACATTCCCAAGAGCAATGTAGGAGTGATCTAGTTCTCAACACATTCCTCAGTGTGTGGTTTTATCATTATTTTTTATTAAAGCTATTCTGATAGGCATGTAGTGATATCTTACTATGTTTTAAATTTGCATTTCCTGATGGTTGATAACGCTGAATATCTTTTCATGTGTTGTCATTCTTAGATCTTTTAGGGTGAAATATCTATTCCTGTCTTGTCATTTTCTCATTAGTTTGTTCATATTTTTACTGTTTTCTATGTAATCTAAGTGCATGCGTCTTTTGTTGGATATGTGAGTTGTAAATATCTTCTCCCAGTGTGTAGCTTATCTTTTTATCCTTTTTACAGGGTCTTTCAGGGAGTAAAAAAAAAATTAGTTTTCCCTTTTGTGGGTCATTTTTTTTGGTGTCAAGTCTAAGAATATCTTGTCTTATACTAGGTCCTGGAGATTTTCTCCTGTTTTCCCCTAAAGGTTTTCACGTTTTGCATTTTACACTTCAGTCCATTTGGAGTTAGTTTTTGTATAAGGGTTGAAACTTGGGTTGAAGTTCCTTTTGTGAGGGGTGGGAAGTGTTGATATATCCTCACTCTGTTAAAGTGCTTGTGTACCTTTGTAAAAATTCCATGTGGGTCTATTTGCCTGGGTCCATTTCGGGGTTCTCTGTTCTTTTCTTTTGCTTAGATTCAAAGATTGATGCACAGACAGTCCAATGGATGAAAGGAAAAAAAAATAGCCCATGTGATGAGCAAATCCCAAAACTTCCCCCCTACTGATTTAGTTCTTGACCTGGGTCACTGGGATTTTAAAAAGCATGAAGTGATGAGGTTCATGGGGTCAGATAGTCTTTTCCTAACCTTGGAAAATTTACTTAAAATCTCAGCTTCTCAGTTTCCTCGTCTGCCGTACAATGGCATTGCAGTAAGATGGGTAGTGCTTGGAAGGACAGCCATATGGAGGGCTGGAACCTGGGCTTCTCTCTTCCCTTAGCATTGCACCCTCACATCCCTCTGGGGCCTTTTCCCCTCTATATATTTGTCACTGTGTCCCTTCTATGTCTCTGTCTCTGGAGAAAGGGTCTTTATAGAGGTAATGGAGTTAATCTTAGGTTACTAGAGTAGTCCCTTAATCAAGATGACCCTTGTCCTTGTAAAAAGGGTAAGTTTGGCACAAAGATACATACATGAGGAAAAATAATGTAAAACCACATAGGGAGAGGAAGGTCATCTACAAGTCATGGAGAAGAACATACAAAGGATCTTTCCTACTCTGGCATCAGAAAGAAGCAACAAGGGCAGCAGGGTGGGAGGGGAAGAGAGGGCCTTGGGATAATTAATGATGGTTAAATGTGATGATCATTATTATCCAAAGTACATGTATGAGGACATGACTTGGTGTGAGTATACTATGTATACAACAAGAGATATGAAAAATTGAGCTCTATATATGTAATAAGAGTTGTAATTCATTCCAGTGTTATATATAAATTTTTAAAAAAAGGAAGAAAAGAAAAGCAACAGTGCTGTCCCATTGATTTTAGACTTTCTAACTTCCAACACCAAATTTCTGTCGTGGAAGCCAAACAGTGTGTGTGTGTGTGTGTGTGTGTGTGTGTGTGTGTGTGTGTGTTTATATGCAGTGATGAGAATTTATGGCAGTCCTATAAATTAATACAGAAATATTCAAATTTTTACCACTAAGAATGATATTAACTGTACAATATTTACAAATACCTTTATCAAGTTAGTCTATTTTCTTCTCAGATTGTCTTTTACAATTAATTTTGTATTTTACAAAGAATTTTGTTGAATACTTTTTCTATCTCCTTTGATGTAAAATCATTATAGTAAATTAGATCCTTTTTTTTTTTTTTACCGAGGATTGAGCTCAGGGGCACTCGACCACTGAGCCATATCTCCAGCCCTATTTTGTATTTTAATTAGAGACAGAATCTCACTGAGTTGCTTACTGCCTCACTTTTGCTGAGGCTGGCTTTGAACTTGTGGTTCTCCTGTCTCAGCCTCTCAAGCTGCTGGGATTATAGGTGTGAGATCAATTGTTTTTGAATATTAAAAAATCATTGCTGGTGCTGGAATTGTAGTTCAGTGATAAAGTGCTTGCTAAGCATGTGCAAGGCACTGGCTTTGATTCTCAGCACTGCATATAAATAAATAAAATAAAGGTCCATGATTACAACTTAAAAAAATATTAAAAATTACATTGCTAGAATAAGTTCCATGTGGTAATAAACTATTATCTTATTTTCCATATTAGAAAGTTTATTTTCTTAAGGATTTTGCATCTATGTTCATGAGTATGTGCTTTAACGTTTCTTTTTCTTACAAGTCTTGTTAGTTGTGAATGTCCTCATAAAAATAGCTACTTATGACATGATTAAAATTAACACACACACACACATACAAACACACACACGCAATAAGATAATCATCTTACAATGAGAATGGCATGATTAAAACTAAAAAGACTGACTAGATCAAGTGTTGTAATCTGATAAGATATATCAGATTTTGATGTATTGTAAGGTCATTATTTATCTCAATTTTTTTCTAATTTCTTTTGATTTCCTTTTGAGTGCAAAGATGACTTAGAAGTATGTTAATAAGTTTGCAAATGTTAGGGACATTTCATAGATATCTGTTATTATATTTCAATTTAATGATGATGTCTTCAATATCTCTAAGGATCAGTCCACTTATCTTCATTTTTTAAAAAGTTCCTTTTTTGGTTGTAGATGGACACAATGCCTTTATTTATTTATTTTTATGTGGTGCTTAGGATACAACGCAGTGCCACACATGTAAGGCAAGCGTTCTGCCACTGAGCCACAACCCTAACCCCTTGTCTTCATTTTTTTCTCTCTGGTCCAGAGGTTAATCAAATTATATTGATTTATTTTCAACTATATTGATTTTCTTTGCCATCTCAAACCTGTTACTTATCTATTTAATGAATTTCTCATTATAGGTATTGTACTTTACAATTCTGGTCTAATTTCCTTTTTAAAACTGTTTATTATGGTAAAAAACACATACCACAAAATATACCATCTTATCATTTTACATATAAGTTCGATAATATTAAGTATATTCATATTAATGTGTAGGAAATCTCTGGAATGTTTTGTCTTTCAGCTTAGAACTCTAAATCTAATGACATTAATTTCCCATAGCCTCCTTCTGACGGTAGTGCTCACTTTTCTAATTTCTATTTCTATGAATTTTGACTACTTTAGATACTACTTATGAGTGAAATCACATTATATTTTTCTTTTTGCAATCATCATATTTTGATTAGCTTACCATCCACAAGGATCATATGTGTAATGACATGAGACAGAATTTATTTTTAAAGGCCATATAATATTACATTGCATGTTTATCAATTAATTTTTATCCATTAATTTTATAATTAACATCTGGATTGCTTTCATCACCTGAGTAATATGAATAGTGCTGTAATGAATATAGCTGTGAACATATCTCCCCAATACCTTCTTTCAGTTCTTCTGATTATATAGCCAGAAGTGAGATTGATAGAAGTATGATAATATTATTTTTAATTTTTTGAATACACTATGCTGTTTTCCATAATGGCTGTACTATTTTACATTCTCAACAGTGTAAAAGGTTTACAATTTCCCATATCCTAAACAATAGTTATTTTCTTTTTATATTTCATTTTAGCAAAAATATATATTGTATTGTTTCTGTTTGCATTTCTCTAATAATTAATCATGTTCGGCATCTTTTCATAGGTTTATTGATCATTTGTATATTTTCTTTGGGAAAATGTAAGTCTTCACAAAATTTAAAAACAGATTTATAGGGTTTGTTGTTACTGTTGTTGTAGAATTGTAGAAGTTTCTTACTCATTTTAAATAGAAACTCCTTATTAGATATATGATTTTAAATTATTGTTTTCTGTGCTTTCATATTATACCCAAGAAACCATTGTCAAAAACAATATTACTCTGCATTAAAAAATGACAAAATCAGAGAATTTACAGGGAAATGGATGGCATTAGAGCAGATTATGCTAAGTGAAGCTAGCCAATCCCTAAGAAACAAATGCCAAGAGAGCCGCCCCCTCCCCCTGCACCTGCCAGGTAGGCGGAACTGTGACCACCAACAGAAAAGGCCCAGTGGCCCGCGGCGGGACAGAGCTTCCAATCACTCCTGCAAGGTAGGCGGGCCTGCGACCCACCGGCAGAAGAGGAGCAGCGGCCTGCTGAAAGGCAGAGCCGCCCCCTCCCCCTGCGCCGGCAAGGTAGACGGAACTGTGACCACCCACAGAGCAGGCCCAGCGGCCTGCTGAGGGGCAGAGCCACCCCCACCCCCCACGCCTGCCAGGTAGGCGGAAC
>NW_026000078.1:3487024-3535048 GCF_001458135.2 Marmota marmota marmota | reverse complement strand
GGTTAGGGTTTGTTTTAGGGTTATGATTGGGGTTATTGTTAGGGTTACGGTTTCGGTTAGGATTAGGGTTAGATTAGGGTAGGTTAGAGTTTGGGTTAGGGTTAAGATTAGTGTTAGGGTTAGGGTTAGGGTTAGGTTAGTGTTAGTGTTAGGTTAGGGTTCTTGTTAGGTTTAGGGTTAGTGATAGTGTAAGGAATAGGGTTAGGGTTAGTGTTAAGGTTAGGGTTAGGGAAAAAAATACAAGGGGGACAAATGAATGTCAGTAGAGGGGGCAGAAAGAGAAGAGGGGAGGGGAGGGGAGGAGAGGGGGGATAGTAGAGGATAGGAAAGGCAGCAGAACACAACAGACACTAGTATGGCAATATGTAAATCAATGGATGTGTAACTGATGTGATTCTGCAATCTGTATATGGGGTAAAAATGGGAGCTCATAACCCACTTGAATAAAAGTGTGAAATATGATATATCAAGAACTATGTAATGTTTTGAACAGCCAACAATAAAAAAATAAAAAAAAAAAACAATGTGTGGAAGTCTTTCTCTGTTTTTCTTCTGGGATTTTAATAGTTTTAGATATCATGTTAGCTCTTTAATCCATTTCAAGTTAACTTTTCTGGGTGGTGTAAGGTAAAGGTCCAACTCATTCTTTTTGCATGTGAATACCCCATTTTCCCAGTGCCATTTGTTAAAGACAAATGTTTATTCTAAGAATTTCTGTCAATAATCACTTGGCCATATGTGCAGGGGTTTATTTCTGGGCTTTTTGTTCTGTTCTTTTGGCCTGTATATTTCTCTTCATATCCAGTACTACATGCCTAAAATATTTTTTCTGTGTTGTATACTTAAAATCAGGCAGTGTTGGGGCTGGGGTTGCAGCTCAGTGGTAGAGCACTTGCCTGGCAGGTGTGAGGCACTGGATTCAATCCTCAGCACCACATAAAAGATAAATAAGTAAAACTATTGTGTCCATTTACAACTAAAAATATTAAATAAAAAAAGGCAGTGTAAGCCCTCTAAATTTGTTTCTGTTAAAGAGAATTTTGTCTGTCCATGACTCTTTGAGATTCCACATGAATTTTGAAATCTTTTTTGCTATTACTCTATAAATGTTATTGGGATTTTCATAAAGATTAAATTGAATATGTAGATCATTTTGGGTGGTATGAATATTTTAACAATTTTATGTCTTCCAGTTCATGAACACACAATGAATTTTCATTTATTTGTTCTGTTCCTTTCATTTCCCATAGCAATATAAGTTTAATGAATGTTTTTTTATCTGCTTAAGTTTATTCCTAAGTATTTTCTTCTTTTTGATGTCAAAATAAATGGATATCTTCTCTTCATTTCTTTCATTGTTTGATTATTGCTGCAACTGAATTTGTTGATATTGCATCCAGCAGCTTTGCCAAATTCACTTATTATATCTAATAATTACAGGTTTTATGTGTATAAATCCTTAGAGATTTCTACGGACAATATCATGTTGTCTGTGAGCAGAAATTGTTTAAATTCTTCCCTTTTTCAACTTGAATATTTTTATTTTTTTCTTGTCTAACTGATATGGCTAGAACTTCCAATCATATGTTAAAAAATAGTGGTTAGAGGGGGCATCTTTTTTTTTTCCTCATCTTAGAGAAAAAAAAATCCAACCTTTCCTATTCAGTATGCTATTAACTATGGGCATTTCATATATGCAATTTAATATATCCAAGAAATTTTCTCTTCTTTTTTGATGAATATTTTTATTATAAAGATAAGTTGAATTTTATTAAGTGCTTTTTCTGCATTATTATTTTGTTCTTCATTCTGTTAATGTGATATATCACATTCATTGACTTATATGTGATGAATTATTTCAAATTTCATGTATAAATATTGGTGGCCATAATGTATGGTCCTTCAAATGTGCTTTTGAATTTAGTTTGCTATTATTTTGTTAAAGATTTAGATATCAACATTCACCAGATATATTGTTCTATAATTTTGTTGTGCTATGTATTTTGGAATTAGGGTAATTTTGACCTTACATAATGAGTTTGGATATTTCTCCTCCTGTTTCTTTCTTTGGAGAATTGGAGAAAAAAATGATGTTAATCCCTTTTTAAATGTTGAGTACAAATCTGCTATGAATGCTGAGATCCTGAGCTTTGCTTTGTGGGGAGTTATTTGTTATTGCATCAATAACCTCACTTGTTATGAGTGTGTTTAGATTTTTATTTCTTCTTGGTAGATTATACTTTTGTAGGAATTTCTACGTTTCTTCTAGGTCAGCCAATATGTCAGCATACAATTCTCAAAATAATGTTATGAGTCCTTTTATTCCTATAACATCAGTTGTAAGGTCTCCTCTGTAATTTCTAAGTTAGACATTCAAAATTTCTTTTTTGTTAGTCTAGCTAAGTATTTGTCAACTTTGTTAATCTTTAAGAAAATTCTTGATTTCATTGATTTTTCTATTGCTTCTATTTGTTCATACTCATATTATTTTCTTTATTCTGCTGACTTTGTATTTAGTTTGTTCTTCTTTTAGTTCTTTGAGATATAAATCTAGGTTCTTGATTTGCTATCTTTCTTCTTTTTTGATGCAAGTGTTTACCACTATGAACTCTTCTCTCAGAACTGCTTTTGCTGCATCTCATAAGTTGTTATGGTGTGCCTTTGTTTTTGTTTCAAAATATTTTATAATTTCCCTGTTCATTTCCTCTTTGACTCATTGGTTGTTTAAGAATGCATCACTAATTTCCACATATTTGTGGAGTTTCCTGTTTCTCTTCCAACATGATTTTTTATTATATTACATTATGGGGTCAGAAAAGATGCTTTGTATATTTTAAATCTTCCTAAATTTTTCAAGATTGATTTCATGATCTAATGTGGCTATCTTGGAGAGTATACCATTGTTGCTTGAGAAGAATGTATGCTCTATTGTTGGGTGAACTATTCTCTATAGGCCTGATATATCTGATTTTTCTAGTGTGTTGTTTAAGTTCTGTTTCCTCATTGATACTGTTTTTCAATCCGTTGCTGAAAAATGGAATATTGAAGTCTCCTGATATTATTTTTTTCTTGTATTTCCCATGAGTACTATCAATGTCTGCTAAATACCTTTAGTTGCTCTGATATTAGGTGCATATTTAACCATTTATCTTCTGTTTAAACTGATTCTTTCATCATCATACAATGTTCTCTGTCTTGTTACAATTTTTGTCTTAAAATCTATTTTGTATAAGTATGGTCAGCCTTGCTACAGGTTCTAATTGGGGTAAAAAATGGGAGTTCATAACCCACTTGAATCAAATGTATGGAAGATGATATGTCATGAGCTTTGTAATGTTTTGAACAACCAATAAAAAAATAAAAAAAATAAAAAATGAAATATCTTTTTATACCTTTTCATTTTGACTTTAGATGGAACATTAGTTGCTAATAGGCAATATATCATTGTATCTTATTTCTTATCCATTCAGCCTAAGTATATTTAATGGTGCAAGCAACGCATTTTCCTTTCAATAAATTACTGATTTTTTTGTCTTATAGGATTTTTGTTCCTCTTTTTCTCTCTGATGTTTTTCCTTTGTGTTTCACTGATATTTTTTTGACAGAGGCGTGATTTATTTCTTTTCTTATTTGCCAGTTTGCATATTACAATGGTTACCATTGCAATTATAATGATCTAAGGGCTTGGGGTGTCATGAGGACCTGGGTTATATTCCCAGTACTACAAATACAAAATAAAAATAAGTAAAGATATAACAATCTACTTTAAACTGATAAAATTAATTTCATTTGTATATAAAACACTATTTGGATTATACCATGTTTAATGTTTTAAAGGATGTTATACCAGATTTATAAGTGATTTGTACACTTACATTATAATACCAGGGGCTTTAATATTGTTCTGTACATGTACCTTTACCAGGGCCTTTACATTTTTGTGAGATTTTGCATTGTTATTTGTTGTTCTTCAACAAATAACAGCAGGGGCTGGGGATGTGGCTCAAGCGGTAGCGCGCTCGCCTGGCATGCGTGTGGCCCGGGTTTGATCCTCAGCACCACATACAAAGATGTTGTGTCCGCCGAAAACTAAAAAAAATAAATATTAAAAAAAAATAACAGCAGAACTAGTTGTGATGAACTTCCTTATCTCATTTATATAAGAGAGTCTTAATTTTTCATTCGTTTTTGAAAGAGAGTTTTGTATCCTAAAGCATCTGCTACATTTATGGGCCTTATCACCCTAAGTTTATAGTCTCCACATCAAAACAGTTTCACCATATGTGGCAGAAGGGGTGCAGGTTAACCTGGAGAGCAGTTCTAGATAAGAGATCCAAACTGTACCTGGTCTTATATGTTATGGCAGCTTTGTATTGATACATATTTCTCAATTTATTGCCTTTATTCAATTTTCATTGAATTGGGGATTAAATCTAATCCAAATGCCATAATTCCTTAATAGTCAATATAAAAATAATTAAAATCTGTCTTACATAAAGAGATTTAAAAGCAAAAAGTAAAAATGTCTAACATCTGATTACATAGTATTTATCTTGTCTAATTCCCACTACATTGTCAAAATGTTCCTGTACATTTAAAAAACTTGACAAATCCATGTCATCTAGATAAATCTAAATCTTGCTGTTGCATATACCATGATGTTTTTAATACATTTCTGTATGCTTTATATTTTGTGTATTAAAATCTAACTTATTCCATGACTCTTAATGAATTAGTCTTAAACATACAAAATTTAAAAATATTACAATGTTAAGAGATTTGCTTAAAAGCAAAAGGAAATATGTCTAATTCTGATTACACTAGTAATCATCAATATTTAATAAACAATACTACAATATTCATAGTAACTTAAAGAAGCTTAATGTCACTGCTTCAATTAAGTCTTGCCTCACTTATACTGTGATTATACTTACCAATTATATTTGGGGGGGCAGTGATTATAAAGCTCATAAAGATTACTTCTATATTTTTCTTATCACTTTACTACTCATCTCTCTTAAAAGTAAAACGCCTCTATCTGAGGTAAGACTTGTCAGTTTTGTTTCAGGATAGGATAATTTAGGAAGGCAAGGCCAAAGGTGATTAAACCCTTATAAAGCTTAGGTTAGCACAAAGTCCTCTCAAAAGCCTTATCTGTTTTGAGGCACTGGATGAATAGTAAGAAATTTGATTCTTTGTTAAATCCTTTCCTTAGTATTAGACAAACTTTATGTTTGCTGAATCTAAAGGAGGATGTATGGCTTCCCATCTCTCTTAAGAATGGCATGAAAATTTTATGTATGAAGGTACTTTGTAAATTATGTCACAAACACAAATACATACATTTTAATAAAGAAGTCACCTCATATGTATCTGGAGTAGTAACAGATACTTTTTATATCTGTGGGCATGTATTTGCCTCCTAAAAAATACTGCTGGGTTGGTTTAATTATATCCAAATTATAAATGTGAAAGCCAAGGGTCAGAAAGGTGAGATAACTTATTGAGGTCCAGAATTAGTTTTTAAATTACAATTCTGCCTCCAGAGATAGTAAAATGTTCCTTTCTACACAGGGATAGAGTAATACACTATTAAATACCTTAAATATTGGTTGGTGGGTTTATAGAAATAAAAATCAATGAATAACCATCTCCTTTAGCAAAGCTAAAAACATTGTTTACATTTGAAACCGATCATAAATTAAATTAAAAAATCCTTGAGCTCATTCACTTAAAAAAATAAATTCCTTCATAATTTTAAAGGAGAAAATAGCATGTTTAATGTTAAATAATAGCATATTTCATGCCAAAGATAACTAAAGTAGATCAGAGCTTAATTTTATCAATAGAAGTTCTGTCCTACTTATTTCAAGTGGATAAGTGATAAGGTGGTGGACTTTCTTTTCATTAAATGCAGTGTTTTTTTGTATACAGTGAAATTCTTTGTGCAATGTATACAGATCCACAAGTTTTAGACATAGTGCATAGTAATAACCACAATCTGAATATTTCTATTATGCCACCAAATTCTCATGATCCTCTGTAGTCAGTCAAATTACTCAATCACATCTGACTTCTGGCAGCCAGTTATTTTCTCTGTCATACAAGTTACCTTTACAAAATTGCATGACAATGTCGTCACACTATGTAACTTTTTTGAGTTTGGCTTCTTATACCTAATACGATGTACTTAAGACAAAGTCATATTGTTTCACATAGCAGTCATCAATACTTTATACAGATGTATTACAATAGTTGAAAAATACCTGGGTTTCCATTGTGAAGGATGAATAAAACACTGCATTCACATATACATTTTTGTGTGAGCAGCTTTTCTTGGATACTTCTCAATAATTGAGTCACATTTAAATGTTTAACTTTATAAGAAACTGCCCCAAAGTGTTTTGCTATGTAGCTATCCATTTTGCATGACTACAAGCTATGTAGTTACAGATGTACTACTTGATAATTCTTGCTATTGTTAGAATTTTTCAGGCTATTCTAAGTGTGTTGGTGTTATTGTGGCTATACTTTACATTCGTTTATAGTAGAATGATGGTGAGTAACTTTTCACATAATTATTTGCCATTTGTAAAACTTGGGCAAAGTGCCTATTCAAATTATTTGTCCATTTTTTAAAAATACCTTTGTTTATTTACTTTTGTGTGGTGCTGAGGATTGAATCCAGGGCCTCACACATGCTAGGCAAGCACTCAAACACTGAGCCACAGCTTCAGCCCATTATCCATTTTGAGAATGTGTGTGAGATTTCTTTTATTAGTTTTGAGATTTCTTTTTATATTCTGGATATAATCTTCATCAAATACATGGTTGTAAAAATTTTCTCCCAGGCCCTGACTTAAAACAATATATATGTATGTGTGTGTGTGTGTGTATATGTGTGTGTGTGTGTGTGTGTGTGTATGTATACTTGTAGGTGGATACAATACCTTTACTTTCTATTTATTCATATATGATGCTGAGGATCAAACCCAGCACCTCACACATGCTAGGCGGGCACTCTACCACTGAGCCACAACCCCAGTCCCCATGCTCTGTCTTTTTAAAATTTTACTGTCTTTTAAAAAGCAAAATGTTTTTATTTGATGAAATCCTCTGTATCTTTTGTCATTTAAAAATAATGGACCCAATATTTGGTGTTGCATGTAAGAACTCCTTGCTGACCTATGGTCACAGGGACTTTAGAGTTCACATTTTACATTTAGGTCTATGACCCATTCTGAATACACTTTTTTGTAAAGTGAGAGAAATGTGTTGAGGTCCTTTTTATTTCATACAGGTGTCAAATATTTCTCTTATATGTTGAAAAAAACTATCTTTTCTCCACTGAATTGGTTACTCACTCTGTCAAAATTTAATTGGCTGTGTGTGAGTCCATTGCTGATCTTTTCTGTTTCAATGATTTATGTCTTTTATTTTGTCAATACCACACTATCTTGAGTAGCTTTGAAATAAGTTTTGGGATTTGTAATAGAAGCCATCCGGTTTTGTATGTGTTTTCAAACGTGGTGGTTCTGCTAGTTCTGTTGCCTTTAAACCAAACAAATCTGAGTTAACCTGGCAACATCAACAAAATATCCTGCAGGGATTTTTTAAGAGAATGAACCAAGAGGGGGAAGAATGGACATCTTAACAAATCTTCTTACCCATATAGGGTATACATCTTTCCATAAAAATTGGCAAAGATTTTCCAACATTTAGGCCTAGCACATATTTCAGTGATACACACCCAATTCTTTCTTACATTGGGCATTATGAAAAGTAATATTAAAAAGGAAATTAAATTTCTAGTTGTTTTTGAAAATATATAGTACAATTGATTTTTTCATATTTACCTTAACTCATTTATTGTTTGTAGGAGCCACTTTGCTAATTTTTAGGTATTTGTTACATCCAAAACCATGCCATCTCTAAGAACAACTTTATTTCATTATTAATTTTTATACTTTTTTTCTTTTTTAATTTCACTGGCCATACTGCCAGTTATAGGCTCAATAGTAATCTAGAGTTTGTACCTTCTTTCCTCGTTTACAACCTTAGGAAAAAGACTTTCATTATTCAGTATTTTGCCATCAACATAGATATAAGTTCTATAGACACTGGTAGTTTAAGAGTCTGTTTCATTTCTGGTTTCCTAAGTTTTTGTTATAAGAGGATACTTAATCTTGTCAAATATCATCTCTTGTTCCCTAATTAAGATGATCATATGCTTTTTCTTTGTTGTTATACGTGATTTCAATGATTTTCAAAGGCTCAAATAGTCAACATTTCCCAAGATAAATCCCACTTGACAAAATAAAATTTCCCATATTCATTAAAAGTAGTAATTTGTAGTTTTCTTGAACAGTCTTATATGCTGGATTCATAGTGTACTTTCTTCCTTTAATGTTTGGCAGAATTCACCAGTGAAACAATATGGGAAAACTATTGAGTTTTCCTTATGTGAAAACTTATCTACAAAGTAAATATCTTAAACATACATAGGATTCAGGTAACCTACTTTTTAAATAGAAGGAGTTTGTGACCTTCATGAAATTGTTCTTTTCATCAAATTTGTGGAGATAAATTGTTTAAAATATTCCATTAGTACCTTCTTAGAATTTGGGGATTTAATGATAGCTTTCATCAATGATTACCTTCTATTCTTGACATTTGTCATTCATCTTTTCTTGGTAATCTAGCAATAACTTTTTCAATTTCTCTAGTCTTTTACTGGAATTAGCTGTTGTTTACACAATTTATTTTCCCTTACTCTTTCATGTTTAAGTTCAGTGACTCAAGTTTTGTTTTATTTTTCCCTTCTACTTGCTCTGGGGATTTAATTTAGTCTTCCATTTTTAGTTTCTTAAAAAGAAAAATTGAGCTGGACGTGGTGGCACATGCCTGTAATCCCAGTAACTCAGGAGGCTGAAGCAAGAGGATCACAAGTTCAAAGCCAGCCTCAGCAAAAGCAAGGTACTAAGCAAATCAATATATCAATTCATTTTACAAATACTTATTGAATTCATACATAATATGTTCTGGATTCTATACTGAGATTAAGGATTCAATAAAGAGCAAAAGAGACATTTTCTAATGTACTAATGAGTAATAAGAAGGATGATATGGGCAGTCATGAAAGAAATCAGGGGATCTGACCTAATCCATAGGTCAGCCATTGAACCAAGAATGAATGATGAATAGAAGTTTATTGGGAGAAGAGGTAAAGAATATCCCAAGTAGAAGGAAAATAATTTTTTTTTGCAAGGGGTTGGGTACTGGGATTGAACCCAGGAGCACTTGGCCACTGAGCCACATCCCAGACCTATTTTGTATTTTATTTAGTGACAGGTCTCAATGAGTTGCTTAGCACCTCGCTTTTGCTAAGGCTGGCTTTGAACTCCTGATCCCCTTCCTCTGCCTCCCACACCATTGGAATTACAGGTGTGCGCCATCAGCCCTGACCTAGAATGTTTCTTGTATTGAACTTAAGAAGCTAAGTGAGGTTTGTTAATTTCAAATAACTAAAAGGTTAGCTTTGTTAAAAAAACAGACGCTAAAGAGAAGAAATATTTTGAGGTGAGGCTTCAAATGCAGACTTAATAATCTAGTTAGACTTTTGGCCTTTTATCCTATGGAAGGTAAGAAATCCATTAATGAGATTTGGAAACATTGTAGTGGTGATGGTGATGGTTTTCCAATTTGAAAATCACCTTGATTGTATGGTGGAGGACCATGTGGTTGGAAGAAGGACTAAAGTAGGATTATAAAGAAAATCTGGAGAATATACTGACATGAAAGCCTTAACTGAACATCCATGTTAGAGGTTAGAGCAAGAATGAAAAGCCATATGACAGCAAGTCAAAACCACTGAAAGAAAATGAAAGGCAGGCAGGGATTGTGACTGAGTGGTACACAGCTCCCCTAGTATTTGCCAGGTGATGGTTTTGATCCTCAGCACCACATGAAAATACATAAGTAAAATAAAAAGGCATTGTGTCCAACTACAGCTTAAAAAACAATCAAAAAAAGACAATGAGAGACAAGACTATAGGGAAAGGAGTAGAATATTCTTGTGGGCTCAATAATATTAAAAATTATAGACTGCATAATTGAAGTCCCTTCTATTTTTTAAAACTATTTTTTATATGTTGGTGGACCTTTAGTTTATTCATTTATTTATACGTGATGCTGAGAAATGAACCCAGTGCCTCACACATGCTCGGCACTTTTTCTATCACTGAGCCACACAGCCCCAGTCTCTTCTATTTTTAACTCTGTAAATTATAAAAGCACTTCAGTATTGTGAAAACCATCCAATTGAGCTATCTCAGTATGTGAATCACCATTAAACCAGTTCTTTCTAATTGGCAGAAAGACTTTGTGAGAGAATTACAGACAGAATTTCAGAGTATATCTCTAAATCGTAGACAGACTTTCAGACTATATCTCAGAAATAAGAGATACATAGTGGACAAATGGTGTCAATGACAATAATATATTTGTCAAAATGCCTTTCTGAGTTCTTATAAATTCCCTTGACAGGTAGGTTAAAGTGTGTCTTCTAAAACAATAACACTTTGCCTGTTGTTTTCTTATAATTATACATATGAGTAATGCTATTTTTTAATACTTGACCTTTTCAAGTTGATTACATACATCTTAAAATAAAATTTAAAGGATTATGGAAATGAATGTATTTACAATAAAAAGACACTTGATAATGCTGTGTATATGCATTTAATTTAAATTTTACAACTTTGAATCAGCATGAATTGCAATGAATGGGTCTTCAGCAGAGTTACTAATAGAAAACTGAGCCTTGCCATCACTGGAAACATAGACTTTAATTCCTGTGCAATCTCCATTAATTTTATCTCCAGAAATGACATCACAATATGTGCCACCAGGAAGACCAGTTTGCAAAGTTGTTGACAATGACCTATAAAACAAAATTTGCTATTTAACTTAAATTCATTACTGTCAAATATAAGAATTCAGAATCTCTCTAAAGTAAATAAACAGCTTAATTTTGTGCCATAGAATTTTAAGCAGTCAAGGTCTCAATAAGAAGAAAATGGAAACACAGAGACCTTTCCAGTGGATGTGAACAGCACTCTCAGTACAATGTAAACATACAGAACACCTACCCATTCTTAGTCAGTGGTGACTATTACCAGACCATAAAGGTTGAAGAATAGCAGTGAAGATCTACAGGAATTGCTACCCTTAGATAAAAATACTCCCTGTGGTAAACAAAAATATTTTCAATTTGTCTTTATGTGAATTTGTAAAAATACTGATTGCTTTAAAGAACTAAAATTGGAATTTTTCTTCAAAAAATATTTTTTGTAGAGGCCAAAAATAATTAGAAATAGAAGTAAAAATATTTTAGCACTTTTATGAAGAATTATATAGCTTGGAATAGAAACTATCTTGTATAAATTTATTTCCGTTCTTCTATCCGGAAAACACAGAAATTAAAGAACTAGCCATAGGCTCTTTTGGAAAAAAAAAAAAGACACATTACTTACTTATTTATTTTTGGCCAATAAAATGTAATTTTAGCCTAACCTGAGCTAAACATGAGCAGAAGTTGGGCTGGGACTGAAACATTCCAAAGCTGGCAGAGTTCTTCTGTCTGTAGTTCTCCATATGAAAGACTCATTAGACTACAAGAATAGGCTATCAGTATCACTAAAGAAAGGACAGCAATGAGAAGCTTTAGAAGTAAAACTAAAAAAATCTAGTGGGAATATCATTGGCCATAAGATACATTTCTAACACATACACTTTAAAGTAGTACTTGTCCCTGAGAGGTAGGAAGTGAAGAATGTATAGCAAAGGAGCAGATAGTGGAGTAGTTGAGATACAGAGCTAAAAAAAAATATTCCAATACTAAGATTGAGATTGAAAGCCATGCTCTTTTAGAGATTTTGCCATCCTTAAAATAACTGTTGGTATATTTAGTGGCTCATGTAATATTAGCATAATATGCATAATATTCAGTAAACAATATTGCATGGATGCATAAGAAAGCTCCAGTTAAAACAAAGACCCTTATAAAAATACGGGGTGAAATAAATGCCATCATCATTTTTCTTCTTTACTTTTCTGATTTCTTATTTTCTTAATTCCCTGACTTAAAGGATTTTCAAGATATGAAAAAAGTCAATGAACAGGAATAGAATAAAACTAGAACACAATAGTGTAAAAATTATTTAAAATTGATATCTACTTACCAGTCATCATTATTAAAGACAATGAATCCTTTGTTTCCTCTTCCAAAAGCCACTTGGTTGCTACCATTATCCCACCAGTTTTGAAAAGGCTGGCCATCAACCACATTTCGGAAAATAACCATGTTTCTAAAAGCATAGTATCATATAAAATGTTGCTATTCTTAAACTCAAACAGTTTAAAGTAAAATGTTAAGGAAAATGTTAGAGGATATGTATTACTCTTACCTTATTTGGCGCCATCGATGTTCACAGACCCAGTCATTGCCACAAGTAGTGTCTGGATTAATAGTTACTTCTTTAGTCACTCCATTATTATTTGGTGGTCCAACCCAATCATTAACATCCTTAATTTAAACAAAAACAGATTTTTAACACACACACACATCTATCTTTCACTTCCTTCATTATACTAAACTCAATTAATTGGTCCTGCTACTTGTCTCTGCAGTGTCTTTATTTAGAATACATCATCCATACAATATTTATAGACCTTTACTGAATTTTTAGAATCTCTGTAAACTCTGTTTCTCTAGGTATCTGTCTGAATTATACAGAAGGGATTGATTTTAGATATGAAGTCTCTTTAATGATGCTACTTCTGAAATCTTTAGTTTAAAAAGAAAACCCTCACTTAACTTTTAAAGCATCTTCATAATTTACTTCTCAGTTCACTTTGGAAATTGATATTTGGATTAATGTTTTTACCATATCCCTGATATTTTTCTCATACTTACTTATCCTGAAGTGGTCTGGAATTTTTTAATTCTGTAATGTATATCATTTCATTCATCTTTTAAGATATTTTCCTCATTTAACTTCAGCTCAGCTGAACCATTTCTTTGCACACCATAAAACTTTTTTAAAAAAATATTTTCATAGTATTCATTTCTTATAATAAAAGCAGGAACTGATTTAAGTTCTTGATAAGTTTTAGCATGTGTAATCCTCATATCAACTCTATGAAATTGGGTACTTATGATAAGTATATACTTTATACCCTGTAACTTGTTCTTTTTCATAAGTTTCTTTCCTTAGTGTGTGGATATCTGTCCTATTACTGAACAGTTTTCATACTCTTTGAAAAAAGAGAACATAAATTTTATGTATTTAATATCCTTTCCATTACAAAAATCAGAGATCAGCATTATGTTTCCATTTAAATAAATACTTGATGATAAATACTGAATGCAACAAACTCATGAGAAATTAAAAGAAAATTACCTACTTCTTTCTTGAAAAAAAGATATTTTGAACAAATTCAAAACTTACTTGTCCATTCACAAAATATCTTGGCCAACGGTAGCTTGACATTACTCGTGTAAATCCATAAGGATGAGCAAGCATAAATCCAACTGCCATTTTATACAGCCTGAAAATTATAAAAATATATTACAATAGAAGAATAGAATATTATTACTCTCATTAAAAGGTGAGTTTTTTTCCTACCTTGCATCCCAGAAGGTAAGAATGGATGATCCTCCAGCTCCATGTCCTCGTTGGTTGTCATGGTTATCCACAAAGACTAGAGCTCTGTCTGAGGGCATGAAACCCCAACCTTCTCCCCAGTTCCTGTTAAAAAAATAAATATTTTTATTCTTTTACAATAGGTTTATGGTAATCTAAATCTGCATCCTTAGATAAATTCTCTAATTAATTATTCCATAGAATTTAGGGTTTTTATAGATTAACAAATCTATAAATTCATTCTGTGTTTATATATATATGTAGGATTGCTTGTATCCATTCATATATAAGATTTTTGTCATACAAAAGTTTCTTTTAAAGTTTTCAGTATATAAATTCTATGTGGATTTCTGAAGGTTAATATTCATATCACATTATACAGAAAGGCAAACTTGGTTAAAATGAGGCTTCAACACTGTATTCCTTAAGAATGAACACCTTAATGTTTCAAATTAAAGAGTTGAGAAAATGCATACTTATTCCATAGTTATGGCCAAATTGTAGGCACTTTATAAATGGTAGCATCCTCTTAAAAATAACTTAGTTTTAATAGATTATAAGGAAACATTACTCAAATCCAGTGTATTAAAATAATAGATGAAAATATTTAGGTGATGTTTTGGTTTCCAGAATACATCCTGGAGACTGATAATTCTAAATTAAAAAGATGATTAATTGTGGTTTGAGGAAGAATAACATTTATTAATAATCTACTTCTTGATTATCTAAGAAGGTTCTAAGATGATAACTCATAGAGGAGTAGTATGACAAATAGATCTGTAAAGTAGTATAAATGACAAATTATATTTACTTTAAGTAAGCCATCTTCTCTCCATTCCACCTGCGAATAACTGTGCCCAGTTTTGCACCATACTTGAATTCTGTCACACGGCCATTTCCAAAGTACTCACTACTTGTAATTGCCTCACCACCCAGATCAATCACCTGGTAGAAATATAGTGCAATATATCATTTTAATGTACAAAAATTTTAAAGTATTTTAATGAAAAAATTAATATAAAAATAGCTTTAAAACATTTATGTTATTTGAAATGCTTAAAACTACTTTCATCATATTGATATTCTTATTTTGTTTTGATAAAATATATGTCACAATATTGAAAGAAATCTCTTGACAAGGTAACCTGTGAAAATCTTGATCTCATTTAGTCTTGCACATAAATTGTAAAAACAATAGCTCACACTATCATAGAACTTACTTCCTTATAGATATTTATTAATGCTTGATAATTAATAATTCATTAATTACTAATTAATTTTCCAAAGAGAACAAAAACATAAACTTTATCATTAGTCCTTTTCTTTACATAAAAAATATTTTTTCACAGAAAGGAAAATTAATTTGAATAAAAACTTAGACAGCCAATAGTGGTATAGTAAAGACCCAAACTCAGAATGGCTTAGGCAACAACTATTTTATTTTTGGTCTTGTATAATGGTCTCTGCAATGTAATAAATATTAGGGATTTGTAGCCTAATCAAATTTCCTGTAGTTTCAAATAACAAACTTTGATAGAATTAAATGTGTTATTTCTGAATAAAATTTTTAAGAATGCTACAGTATATTAATGACTTAGCCATTAACCTACAGAAATTTCTTATTGAATTAAATCTGCCATTTATTTTCTAGTGAATGATATGATACAGTTTTTATGCACATATATAGATGAATGTACCTCCTGGAAAATGAAAGGCCTGCTTCCTCCAGGGAACCAATTTGTGTTTAGATTATGTAGTTTATCCAAAATTGCCTTTATGTCTCCAGGCCACATGTGCTTAGAAGCATCCAGTCTGAACCCTGCTACACCAATATCAATGAGATGGTTCATATAATTGGCAATTTGGGTGCGCACATAATCTTTCTCCAGGGCAAGATCAAGAAGACCATCCAGACGACAATCTCTGACCTGTTGAGGTAAAAATTTTGTGTTTTTTTAAAATATCGTCTTTGACCTGAGAATCTGTTTGATCATTTATTCATTCATTTATTCATCAACAGATATTTCCATAATTCATTTTTTAAATTAGGCATTGGGAATATTGGCATTATTCTCTGGATACACTTTGAAATATTTTCTAGCATAAAAATGGAGAAAGTAGAAAATGAGTAGATGAGCTTTTTAGTTGATTGGAGGAATTTATTTATTTATTTATCCTTCTGGGATTGAGGAGTGAACCCAGTGCCTTACACATGCCAGGCAAGTATTCTATCACTGAGTTCTATACCTAGTATCATGACTGCAAAATGCTTTTGATTATTGAGTTTTTTTTATTTTTATGCAGTCATGGTTACTTATTTTACATAGGAATCTAAACTAGTGTTTAAAATCAGTGTTTAAGTAAGTTACATGTGCATAATTAAAGGCATAGGTAGTTCTTTATTCAGATTATTATTTTAAAAAGAAAATTACCTGATAAGCATCATTATAGCTCTCAATGCCGCCACTTGAGGTTTTACATTTACCATCATTAAAATCCCAACCAGAGTATGGGACTGCTGGAAACTCCCTATTTCCAGCATTGAAGTAACTTCCACAAGTACTGCTTGTTCCTGCACCTCCCCCTTCACCACACATATGATTAATTACAGCATCCACATAAATTCGGACCTGAAAAGCAAAGGGTTTACTTCAGTTTTTTTTTTAAGTAAAAATCTGAAACATTATTGATTAAACTTTACAGAGTATTCATTAAAATCTAAAATATTTCTTTATTATTGTATAACTTCTTTTCCCAATAAGACTAAAAAGTGAAGCATGAAAGGAAACTAATGTGAAATGAAGAGTGATATCCATTCTAGTTGTCTTGTCATACATTTACAAAAATGATGAATTGAGAAAAGCGGAAACTATGATAATTATTAAGAAAGTCATTTTTGAGGAGATAAGAATCAGTTGAGACAGAAAAAATTATTAATTTTTGAAATTTCAGTGGATCACAAGGAAAAAGAAAAAAATTAGCCTTTACTCTCTGCTTAGTATCTGAAGAAAGGAAGATAGATATTGCCTATCATTACACTCCTCACTATAAAGAGAAAATGGCTATTCATTATTTAAAAAAAGATGGAGAAGATGTGCTCAGGAATTTACTTGTAGATATATCACATAAAATTTACAGCAATTATTATAATTGGGAATTCTAAATCTTAATAAGAAATGTATTTCGTTATAAGGGTTAAAGTTGATGCCTTGCTTTACAAGTAAACTCTTCTTTAAACTTTAAAAGGTCTTTTCTTTAGTAGATAAATGGCACATTTATAAGTATTTATAAAGGTTGAACATATAGCAATAGTTCATTTTGAGTTACTGCTCAAGTATGAAGTTAAATTTTAAAAAAATCAAGTCCCAAAAACTTACTGCTCAAGAGAGGAAAAAAAAAAGAAGAAATTATCTTCCTATATAATATTTAATGGAAACTTAAATTCACTTACACCAACATTGTTACACCTAGACACCATGTCTCTGAACTCATCTTCATTTCCAGATCTTGTGCATATTTTATAGCTAATTGGTTGGTATCTTTCCCACCAAGGTCTTGAAGGGTTGTTAACAACAATATTTTCATTGGGTGGTGAGATCTACAAAGAAAGCAAACTTAATAAGTATTAAATTATAGATTATTTTATATCATTAAAACCTCTAAAACAAATTAATAACCTAAAATTATTGCTGAATCTTTGTACATGCAGCTACATTACTTTATAACCACTCTAAAATATTAACAGCCCATTAAAGATGTCCTGCTGTTATCCTGAAACAAAATATAAAGTTGCCACCAATACTAAATTTTTTGTTCCTCAGAAAACTGTTTCAGAGGACTTATATGAGAAGTAAAATATTATCTCAGATTCACAGAAACGGGTTGCCATTTTACTATATCATTTATCATAAGCTCAAGTAAATGTTGCAATTTATGATGTGAACAATCCTTACCTGAACTCCTCCAAATCCATTGGGAGCTAAGTATCGCTCACATTCCTGAGCAATATCAACCCAGCGCCACTCAAACAAGTGGACCATAGAGGTCCTTCCCTGTTGAGTGTTTGGGGAATACTGAGCCCAACAGAGCCCAAGGGCTGAAAGCAGCACAAAGAACTTCATTTTGCTCTGAAGCTGCCACTGTTCTTTCTAGCAACTATATATATTCCTGTAAAAGAACACATTTGACAAAGTAAATGTTAAGATGAAAAAATATTTAGAGTAAAAACACTGAATGTGAATCAGACTATTAATAATAATGTTAAATCAACAGGTGAAGAACATTCATAAACTCTCTCAAGAAAATGATCTTAAATGACCTTTTAGAACTTAATGTTGTTTTTATTAAAGGAATATTAGTCTTTTCAAATATCTGGCATGTGACATATGTAAACAGTCCTCATTCATGTATTATTTACCTAGAAGTAGATCTTATTTCTGATGTGCTTCACTAATAGAAAGTTACAATTAGACACAACTCAACTTATACTCAAAATGTTGTTTGAACTATTTATCTGCAATGTTTGTAATATTTCAATTTCCAAAAAGAAACAAGACATTAATTTTCTTGTCCTCCTTCCCACACACCAATTTTTATTTATTTACACTTCTGCATTCCCATCAATTCAAGTGCTTAATAACATGGCTAGAGAGTAGATTTTGTGCTAGAATAGTAGGATTTGTGATGGAATAGCAGAATTTGTGGTGGTTATGATTTTATCCCCATAGCCAAATATCTTTTATGTCTAATAAAACACTAAATCAATGAATGCACATCCTTTTCCTCTTTAATTAATGTATAGGTGGGAAAATGTTATCCATCCTTTCAAAAAGGATTGAGTGTTCTCCTTTGCCAAGTATTAAGGATGATATAAGGGATATAATGATGAGCAAGACAGTCATTTTTCTATTCCAAGAGAACTTACATTCTAGTGGAAGAAAAATAAAATATGCAAGTAAATACAATATCAGTAATGAGAATAACAATGATGATAAATAATTTCAGATTTCTATAAAAACTACTATGAAGTAACAGCATAATAAAATAGAGGGTAACATCACTATCAGAGTATTTCAGACTGGATGGTCAGTGAAACATTACTTGAGGGAGTGATTTTAGCTGTGAATTAAAGAATTAAAAATAAGTAGTCAGTTGAAGACAAGGAAAAGACCAATCTAGACAGAGGAGAAAGCAAAAACTCATGGGTGAATAAATCTTGGAATACTCGAGAAACTTTTCCTTTTTTAAGTTAGCAAGGCTAAAGCATGTGTGATATATGGAAAAGCAAATGAATTGAAGATAGATAGGTAGGTCATATCTTAGAATGAATCAAGAAAGAGAGCTAGTGATGCTGTAAAGAGTGGTGAAAGAGCATGCTGTGCTTTAAAAGGAAATCATCATTGCCTCTTGGAGGAAATCAGAAACTGGAGTATAAGAATGAAAAAAGGAAGATAAGTTAGAGGCTTTTTATAGTAGCCCAGAAAAGAAGTGGGTGACTTTGACTAGGGCATAGACAGGATGTTTCAAAGGTGAGAGGCAACAGGTTTATGGGTATATAAAATCTAAAGAATTATGAAATGCAGACACTAAAGATATAGATATTTGGCAATGATATCATTTATCAAGATGAGGGGAAATGAGGAAGTACTATCTCTGGGGAAGAGTTGTTATTCCAATTATTACCTAATTATTTCTCTAGTATTCACCGCACTCTCCTTTTGGTCTTTCCTGGGACCAACCATGTGGACAATCAAAGTTCCATGTGTTTTACATGTAAGTTCATACCTCCTGGTATTCTTCCTATGATCCTCTTCCACCATTGTTGTGTACCTGGCATATATTGAGTTGAAGCAACATTTTTTATAAAGCCTACACTCATATTCCTAGGCATAGTTTATAACTCCTCTTCTGTGTCACAGCTTTTCAACTTCTTAAATATCATTTATATAGTAAATGTGTTATAAATAATTAAATATTTATATGTTCACCATTCTGTACCAAGCTTTTAAAAGGCAGACATCATATGTAATGGTCCTAGAACCTAGCAAATGATTAGTATGTCTAATGTGCTCAATATATGGCTATCTAACATATACTCCTAAGTTACAAGTATTGTGCAAGACATTGGGGTTACTATGGGTTATGTCTTCATCTTATGAATAAATGAACATAATGTCAGAAATTGTGTGTTTCCAAAAGTTTCATATACATGAAGAAACTAAGGCCTAGAGAGACTGAGCAAATTGTCCAAACTTCTGTAGCAAGTGACAAGGGCAAAATATGATAACAGGTCTGACTATGAAGTGACATTTTCTGTGTTACATCAGTATTTCTTCCGTATTTCTGAAGTTGGGATGTTCACTGTAGAAGCCACCAGCAAGAATTATGGAGCATTGAAATGTTGCTAATTTGAGCAGAGATATGATGTAAGTATAAAATATACTTGTATTTCAGAGTTAATATAAAACCAGAACATAAAAATCAATAATTTTTTACTTGTTGAAATAATATTCTGAGAGACATTAATATAAGTAAAATCTATTATTAACATGAATAACCTCAGTACATTTTTTGCTTCTTTACAAATGGTCATTAACAATGTTAAATTATATATGTGATATGTCAGATTCTAATAGAGTTATTCTAGAGGTTAAGTATGAGAAGGGATACAGCCACACACAAAAGCCTACCATAGTAAAGTGAAGGGTGAGATCATTGTGGTAAGAGAGTCATGAGTAAAGTGTGTTAAGATTTTATTGACACAAAAAGTAATTTCTGACATGAACAGGAGAAGATGAAATTGATTCGAAGAATGGTTTTGAATTTAATGAAAAAATATCAGATAAAATTCCATTTTAGTAAGAAAAATAGAATTATAAAATGTGAGTAAGGACAAGGAGGAAAGTAATGCTTTAAAACCATAAGTTGAGGTGTAGGAGAACCATGGACATCAAGGTGGTAAAGATGTATTGAGAATGCTCAAAGTCAGAAGAAGAAAACACTTTTCTTGGAAGCCTATATGAAGGTACTGTTTGTTTGCTTTAGACAGGAAAGGAACTTGATTAGAATTTTTAAGTATAACAGATGCATTAGAAGGCACAGTTAGCAGGGACAGAAACACTAGAAGTCCTGCAGATTATTAAACAGGCAGTCATGAAAAACTGAACTAGGATTATAGCAATAAGAATGAGAATTAGGAGAGTACTGCAGATTGTTGCAATTAGGGCTACCCGATGAATAACTATTTCCAGTGGCCATACCTATGTGGAGTCTCTTCCTACATCATCTGTGGGATTGATTTACACAATGTGTGATTTGCCTTATAGAGTGAAAAGTCAGTCAACAAGAAACAAGAAAAAATTTTACTAGGATTTTCATGGGGCTTAATCTTATGAAAATCAGAGTCTATTGTGCTGTGTGCAGAGTTGGAATGAACGGATAGGTAAAGAGGTCTGGTTGTCCCTAGCCATTCCAGTCATCTGAGTTTTTGACCCACTAGCTAACAGTAGGTGAATAATGCTCCAGCAGAAGGGCCATCTGTTTGTTCCACCCATACAATTATAAGATATGAGATATTTTTATTAAGTAATAATAATTAACCACACAGAGAGGGGTGATGCAATAAATCTGGTGAAGATTGACCACAGAAAATGGTAGCTAAATAGACATCAGAAAAGAAAAAAAATGGAGTTAAGAGGACTCTGTTATTTAAAAGGCTGGGTAAGTGAAAAATGGCAATGCCCTTGTCACTTACAGTACAATTTAAAGGTAAATTGGTTTCAGGAACACTAAATCCTGAGTTTGAGCTTCCACTTTTAAACTTACATGGGAATACAAAAACAACTTAAAAGATAGGTGTGAGAAGCAAAAAAGCAAAGAAATTTGGGAATTTCCAATAAAGCTATGATATTTTGAGGAATGGCACAAAATATATTTATTGATTTACCAGAGATACTTAGCAGAACAGATGTCATCCCCAAACAATGTCAAGGCTAATGCTGTCTGAATTATCTGTTCTGGAAAACTGCATCCTTGAAGGCTGACAAGGTACTGAGATATTGAAAATAAGGATACCATCAATTGATATAAAAGATGGGGTAGAGTGTATAGGAAGGAGAGAATAAAGAGCTCTTTCATTACCAGAGAATTATTTTCACCTAAAAAGGAAAATTTACAAGGTTTACAAGACACTAACTGGATGCGGTTGAGTATTAGAATCAGATTAGAAGAGAAGACGGATTAGACAGTTGGTGGTAAGAAAGGGCTGATGCTCTAAAGAGTTGAGAGAGAAGAGAGGAATCATTTGAATGTCATACTTGATTCAAGGTTACAAATTCTAAAATGCGATGGTTCAGAACATGACCTAAAGATTAAGATGAGCTAGTTTTAAATCTTTCTTTAATGTAATTTTTTTTAATGTGTATATGACAGCAGAACACATTACAATTCTTATTACATATATAGAGCATATTTTTTCATATCTCTGACTGTATAAATAGTATATTCCAACCAATTTGTGTCTTCATACATGTATTTTGGATAGCAATGATCATCACATTTTGCCATCATTAAATACCCCATGCCCCCTCCCTTCCCCTCCATCCCCTCTGCCCTATCTAGAATTGGTCTATTCCTCCTATGCTCCCCCTCACTACCCCACTATGAATCAGCTTCCTTATATCAAAGAAAACATTTGGCATTTGGATTGGGGGTACTGGCTAACTTGATTTACCATTATCTTCTCTAACTCTATCCATTTACCTGCAAATGCCATGATTTTATTCTCTTTTATTTCTGAGTAATATTCCGTTGTGTATGTATGTCACATTTTTTTATCCATTCATCTATTAAAGGGCATATAGTTGGTTCTATGGTTTAGCTATTGTGAATTGTGCTGCTATAGGCATTGATGTAGCTGTGTCCCTGTAGGATGCTGTTTTTAAGTCCTTTGGGTATAGACCGAGGAGAGAGTTAGCTGGGTCAGATGGTGGTTCCATTCCCAATTTCCAAAAAATCTCCATACTGCTTTCCATATTGGCTGCACCAATTTTCAAGCTCACCAGCAGTGTATGAGTGTACCCTTTCCCCCACATCCTCACCAACACATATTGTTGTTTGTATGCATAATAGATACCACTCTGACTAGAGTGAGATGAAATCTTACAGTGGTTTGATTTGCATTTTTCTAATTGCTAGTGGTGATGAACATTTTTTAAATGTATTTGTAGGTATATGAGACCTCTGAGAAGTGTCTCTTCAGGTCCTTGGCCCATTTATTTATTGGTTTATTCATTTTTTTGGTGTTTAGCTTTATGAATTCTTCATATATCGTAATGATCAGTACTCTATCCGATGTGTGAGGGGTAAAGATTTGCTCCCAAGATATAGGGTCTCTATTCACCTAAAGATTGTGTCTTTTGCTGAGAAGAAGGTTTTTAGTTTGAGTCCATTCCATTTATTGATTCTTGATTTTAATTCTTGTGCCACAGGAGTCTTATTAAGGAATTTGGGGCCTAATCCCAAATGATGTAGATGAGGGCCTACTTTTTCTTCTATTCAACGAAGTGTCTCTGGTTGTATTCTTAAGTCCTTGATCCATTTTGAGTTGAGTTTTGTGTATGGTGAGAGATAGGGGTTTAATTTCATTTTATTGCGTATGAATTATTTTTCCAGATGAATTTCATGATTGCTTTTTCCATTTCTATGAGGAATGTCATTGGAATTTTGATCAGAATTGCATTAAATCTATAGTGCTCTTGGAAGTATGGTCATTTTGATAATATTAATTCCCCCTATCCAGAGCAAGGTAGATCTTTCCATCTTCTAAGGTCTTCTTTGACTTCTTTCTTTAGGGTTCTGTAATTTTTATAATATAGATCTTTCACCTCTTTCATTAAATTGATTCCCAAGAATTTTATTTTTTTTTTGAGGCTATTGAGAATGGGGTAGTTTTCCTCATTTCCCTTTCTGAGGATTTGTCACTGATATACAGAAATGCCTTTGATTTATGGGTGTTGATTTCATATCCTGATACTTTGCTGATTTCATTTACTAACTCTAGAAGGTTTTTTGGTGGAACTTTTAGGGTCTTCCAGGTATAGAATCATATCATCAGAAAATAGTGTGAATTTGAGTTCTTCTTTTCCTATATGTACTCCTTTAATTTCTTTAATCTGTATAATTTCACTAGCCAGTGTTTCAAGAACTATGTTAAATAGAAGTGGTGAAAGAGGGTACCCCTCTCTTGTTCCAGTTTATAAAGGGAATGCCTTCAATTTTTCTCCATTTAGAATGATGTTGGCCTGGGGTTAGCATATATAGCCTTTATGATATTGAGGTATGTTCCTGTTATCCCTAGTTTTTCTAGTGTTTTGAACATAAACGGGTGCTATATTTTGTCAAATGCTTTTTCTGTGTCTATTGTGATGATCATATGATTCTTACATTTAAGTCTATTGATGTGATGAATTACATTATTGATTTTTGTATGTTATGTTGAACCAACCTTGCATCCCTGGGATGAATCCCACTTGATCATGGTGCATGATCTTTTTGTATTTGATTTGCCAGAATTTTATTGATAATTTTTGCATTATGTTCATTAAAGATATTGGTCTGAAGTTATCTTTTTTTTTTTGATATGTCTTTGCTTGGTTTTGGAATCAGAGTAATATTGGCCTCATAGAATGAGTTTGGAAGTGCTTCCTCTTTTTCTATTTCCTGAAATTAATTGGAGAGTATTGACATTAGTTCTTTCTTTGAAGGTCTTGTAAAACTCGGCTGTGTATCTGTTTGGTCCTGGGCTTTTCTTGGTTGGTAGACTTTTGATGGTGTCTGCTATTTCATCACTTGAAATTGATCAGTTTAAATTGTGTATATCATCCTGATTCAATTTGGGCAAATTATATGACTTTAGAAATTTGTCAATGCCTTTGATATTTTCTATTTTATTAGAGTGCAGGTTTTTGAAATAATTTCTAATTATCTTCTGTATTTCTGTAGTGTCTGTTGTGGTATTTCCTTTTTCATCACATTTGTCAGTGATTTGAGTTTTCTCTGTCCTTCTCTTCATTAGCATGGCTAAGGGTCTGTCAAAGGAACCAACTTTTTGTTCTGTCACTTTTTTCAATTGTTTCAATTTCATTGATTTCAGCCAAGAGTTTAATTATTTCCTCTCTTCTGCTGCTTTTGGTGTTGATTTTTTCTTCATTTTCTAGGGCTTGAGATGTAGTATTAAGTCATTTTATTTGTTGACTTTTTCTTCTTTTAAGGAATGAACTACATGAAAAGAACTTCCCTCTTAGAAGTGCTTTCACAGTGTCCCAGAGATTCCGATATGTTATATCTGTGTTCTCATTCACCTCTAAAAACTTTTTAATCTCCTCCTTGATATCTTTTGTAATCCATTGTTCATTCAATAGCATATTATTTAGTCTCCAGGTGTTGGAGTAGATTTTACTCCTTATTTTATCATTGATCTCTAATTTCATCCCATTATGATCTGATAGAATGCAGGGTAGTATCTCTACTTTTTTATATTTGCTAAGAGTTGCTTTGTAGCATAGTATATGGTCATCTTAGTATGATCCACGTGTTGCTGAGAAGAAAGAATATTCTCTCATTGAAAGTTGGAATATTCTATATATGTCAGTTAAGTCTAAGTTATTGATTGTATTACTGAGTTCTATAGTTTCTTTGTTCAGCTTTTGTTTGAAGGATCTCTCTAGTGATAAAAGAGGTGTGTTAAATTCAACCAAAATTATTGTGTTGTGGTCTATTTGACTCTTGAACTTGAGAAGAGTTTGTTTGATGAACATAGCTGCTCTGTTGTTTGGGGCATAAATATTTATAATTGTTAAGTCTTATTGGTGTATAATTCCCTTGAGCAGTATGTAGTGTCCTTCTTTATTCTTTTTGATTGACTTTAGTTTGAAGTCTACTTCATTTGATATGAAGATGGAAACCCCTGCTTGCTTCAGCATTCCATGTGAGTGGTATGATTTTTCCAAACCCTTTACCTTCAGTCTGGGAATGCCTTTTTCTATGAGATATGTATCTTGGAGGCAACATATTGTTGGGTCATTTTTTGTTTGTTTGTTTGTTTTTAATTCAATCTGCTAGTCTATGTCTTCTGACTCTGAGTTTAGGCCATTAACATTCAGGGTTATTATTGAGACATGATTTGTATTCCCAGCCATTTTTGTTTATTTTTGGTATTTAACATGACTCGGTTTCTTCTCTGATTGATTTTCTTTAGTGCAATCCCTCCCTCTGCTGATTTTCATTATTGTTTTTCATTTCCTCATCTTGGAATATTTTGCTGAGGATGTTCTGTAATTCAGGCTTTCTTGTTGTAAATTCTTTTAACTTTTGTTTATCATGGAAGGTTTTTATTTCATCACCAAATCTAAAGCTTAGTTTTGCTTGATATAAGATTCTTGGTTGGCATCCATTTTCTTTCAGAGCTTGGTACGTGTTGTCCCACAATCTCCTGGCTTTGAGATGTGGGTTGAAAACTCTGTTGAGATACAAATTGGTCTCCCCCTATATGTGATCTGATTCCTCTCTCATGCAGCTTTTAAGATTCTATCCTGATTCTGTATGCTAGGCATTTTCATTATAATGTGTCCAGTAAGTCTCTTGTATTTGGTTTTCCAATTTGCTTTTCATGCTTGGGAAATTTTCTGATATTATCTCATTGAAGAAATTGCACATTCCTTTGGTTTGGAACTCTGTGCCTTCTTCTATCCCAATAACTCTTAGATTTGCTCTTTTGATGCTTTCCCATAATTCTTGGATGTTCTGTTTGTGGTTTCTACCTTCCTTCACTGTGTGATCAACTTTATTTTTCAGATTGTATACTTTGTTTTCATTTTCTGATGTCATTCAAGTTATCTAGTCTGTTGGTTATGATTTCTATTGAGGTTTTGATTTATTGTATCCTTCATTTCAAGGATATCTGACTAGTTTTTATTGGAGAATATCTACATCTATCTTGAAGTAATCTTTTGCTACCTCCATTTGCTCTCTTATCTCACTGTTAGAGTGATCAATTTTTGCTTGTATTTGCTCATTTAGGTCATTCTTTAATTCATAGATCATCTTAATTATGTACCTTCTGAACTCCCTCTCTGACATTTCCTCAACTTTGCTGTCCATAGGTTCTGTTATTATAGTGTCCTGGTTTGTTTGGGGCACTTTCCTCCCTTGTTTTTCATGTTGTCTATGTGTTTTCCTTTCTTCCAGTGTGGATCTGAGATATTACAGTTTCTTCCCTATATTCTTGTAGTACCTGTGCAGATTGTCTGACCCTCACCTTCATATTGGGCTTCCAGATCCTGCTGGTGTCCCTCAATGGATGCTACAGCATCCTGGGTCTGGGATCTCCATAAGTTGGAGTGGGTGGATCTGGGACACTGGGCTTGACCTTCTGCAGTAGTCAACTGGTAGAAAGGGTGGTCCTGTGCCAAAGGTTAGGCTCTGGCATAGTCTGCTCCACAGGGAAAGCGGTTGACCAGCCAATCTATGGGCCTGGGCCCTGCAGAGTCCAGTGTGGGTGGATCTCTAGTTTTAAATCTTGACCTTTCCATTTATCAGTTGTGTGATCCTGGAAATTGGCCTTTGTAAATTTAACTTATCTACAAAATAGATAAAGTGATGTTTATGTCATGAAATTATCATGATTAAACAAGTTAATGCAAGTAAAGCTGTTATCCTAGTGTATGAATATAATAAAATCTCAGTAAGCTTGTTTGCTATGATATTGTTATTACACCATTGTTATTTTTAGTCTTGGTCCTACTGAAATTGTTACAAACTCATTTCTCTTTCCACCTTTCATTCTTTCATCACTTGGCATTCTCTTTCCTTTCCACACTTTTCACCTTCTAATAATTCTTTCTACTACTCAGAAATAATTTTGTATCCCCAAGAATAAGATATGGGAATGAGAAGACATCTTTATTATTTTCCATCTTTTATTTTGTGCATTTTTTTCTTTTCCCTCCCTTTCTTCTTTCTTTCTATATTCCCTCTCTCTCCCCTTCACATATCTGTTTGTATTTGTTTTCTTCTTTAGGATTTCTGGCAGACCTGTGTTGATTTTGAAACATACTTTCATCATTGCCTAATCAGTTAATTTTGAGCCATCCTTTTAGGCACAGATCAGTGATATTCACAGTGCAGGTAAGATGTTATTTAAAGAAGAAAACTTGAGGATATTATTGGGGAATTTTTTTAGCAACCCAAGATAGGTGGAGATATACAAATATAAGCTTCTATTACTCGTCAAATATATTGTCGTATATTTTTCTCATTTATTCTTTTTTTAATAGCATAATATATTCTCTTGAACTTTTTTTGTAATTTTTCTTTTCATAGAATACGTGTGGTCATTATCAATTTCCACAGTGGAAAAAATATTTATTATTTATAATTTTATATCCGTGGGAAGATTATTTCAGGACAAGTGAAGCACAGTTGAGGATAAAGTCTGTCGGAATCTGTAATACTCTGATACACCGACAATGGAGTGCTCTTCCCTAACTGGAACTTCTCTGTTAGAAGTTCTACAAGATTTCCTTCCTAGGATTGAGAAATCTGTACACTGATATTTCAGCATCTCCTCATTTTAAAGTTTTCCAGGGAATAGGTGACCATTAGTAGCTGGTATCAATGGAACAGAGGGAAGTTCCTAGTGTTTAATTAAACAGTGTCTATTTTCTGGGGTCTTTAGTCGTGAATGAAATTTTTCCCTTTGTCTATTATTCCCAAGTCAAATGCAGAAGTATGATCATGAATTGAGAATAACAAAGCTAAATTATTTTTAAAATATTGATAAATCAAAAGGCAAAGGCGCATATCTAAAGTTTAGTAATACTGTGAGCCTTGTGAATTGGGAGACAACCCCATTATCTCATCATAATATAAAACTCAGTCTTATGATTACTTGAATACATTTCCTCTCGAATTTCTCTCAACAATTAATTCTAAAATAACCATGTGATTGGGATAAAGTTTGTCCACAAATGGACTGATCGCTTAATTCTTCCTTATTTGAGCTGAATGGCATGACAGTGGAGACAAAGAGGCGTACGATCGGTTTTAAGGTATTAAAAATGTCAGAGCTTCCACAGCATGGCAACAGCTTTGCCAATGTCCACATGATAGTTGAAAATACAAAGCCCAGCAAAGGTTAAAGCTGACAGTTGCAAAATGACTGCTTGGATGGCTTTCTGCAGTGCATCCCCATGAACATAGTAACAACTTATCCAAGGCTCCAATGACTATGAACAGTGAGGGCTACAACCAAGGATGAATGGTCCACTGCAAAGAAAAGATGCAAACATGCAGCCAGAGCATCCCCAGAAGCAAAACACTGATAACCTTCTCACTAGTTCAATGGAGCCTTGAAACCAAAATGGGGCTTGGTGACCAGTGAAGGTGCTGCATTCCACAGCATCCTGGGGTAAGTCAGTGCTAGAGAAATACTGAGACATCAGCATTTTTGACCAGTGGTTTCCAACGTAACAGAGTTCAGACTCCTTGGATACTGCAGAGGACATTCAGTCTTAAGAGAATTGCTATCCTGTTTTTGAGGGCTCTAGGTCCTTCATCAACCTGAAAGCAGTTATGACCCATTTAATCTTAATTTTCCCCTAAAGCAAGCAATCTGAAGATCTCTAAACCCCACAGGAGAAGGCTTCATATAACCAAATATGTTGCTACCTTGTGAAATTAAATCTGCAATCAAATCTTGGATAACTTTGGAATAAAAAAAATGGATTTGCAATATTTGCTGTTTCTATTTTCCTAGAATAGCTATCCCATAAGAATTTTCCTCAGAAAACCTATCACAGTTAGTAATAATAATTCTGTTAACCACATATGCTTATATTTTGCATTGTTCTACAAAGAGGAAATTTCTCTCTTTCAGAAGGTCTATTGTTACAATATATGCTGGCAAATGAGATAACTTGGAAATTCCTTGAAAATATGAAGTAGAGCTAGGTATTCATACGCATACAATATTTAAAACAGGACATCTAGTAATATCGCAACAGTAAAACAACAATCTTTCAGGTGAATATTTCTAGTCATTAAAACATATCTAATATTTATGGGATATAGTGTAATACTTTTGATACATGTATATAAGATATGTACTGATAAAAACAGGATATTTAATGTGTCCCATCTTCATATCATTGTTTTATGTTTAAAAATTTCAAGTTTTCTCTTCTGGTTATTCATAATATATTTATTAGATTATTGTTAAATATAAATATCCCATCAATATGTATAATGATTTTGTGTTAATAAAATATTATTTAAATTTTTAAACAGTTGGAAATGCTAACTACCTTGATTTGATCATTGTACCTTGTATACATGAGTCAAATAATTACACCACACCTCATAAATATGTACTACTAAAATAATAATATATAAATGAATAATTGTAAAAAAAAAATCATATCCATGCACACAAAGAAAATTCTAAATGAAAATTATCCAGTGTATATTTTTCTCTAAAATATTTTTCCTAATGATATTATATTAGACATGGTTATTTTATTTAATTTCTGCAATATAAATGCCAATATAATGGTAAGACTCCAGCAAAAATTCAGGATTTCGCTTAAGGCATTAAGTATAATAAATTTAGTCATAGAGCTTAATCCCTACTAGAGTCATGCCAAAGTAATACTTACATAAATTGATGGAGTACTATTAAAATGTTAAAGAGTAATAACTTCCAAGAAATCTGTATATTTCTATAACTCCTGTCTACTTATATAAATATCAATTATTCACAAAATTCTTTTTCCCTATTCTAAGTAGTCTCACAACTGTGTTAAATGCTAATGGGGTTTTTAACATGCAAAGGATTTGAAAGGACAAATTATGTACTCTTGTCATTTACAGTTATTATCCAGAGACTTCATAGTTATGTATTTTGTAGTAAATAATTTAATAGAAGTATCATTAAAGTATTCAATAGGAATACTTTTATTTACTTTGTAATTTATAAACAATAGGCATTTATTTCTCATTGTTCTACAGGCTGAAAAAAAGGACATACTTTTCATGTCACATCTATGCAAGGTATGTTATCACATATATCTAACTCCAAATATTGCAACTTTAAATTTTTTTAATTTTTTCTAGTTTTTTATATTCCAAAGCGTTAGTATTATTACTATAAAACTTGATCAAATGCATAGTTGTTCTTATTGAAAAGAAGCCATAATTTCTTTGAATTTTACATTGTATTATGTAAGATTTTCTCAAAACAGGAAAACTTCACCCATCAGCAGTCCCCACCAGAAGTGAGGAAATAGAAAATAAACCTAAGCTTAGGATAAGCCCCACATGAAGGTTAGATAAAGAAGACAAAGATAATGAAGTTTGCCTACCAGATCTCTGAAATTAGAGAAATGTTTTGAGCCAGCACTCAGTCACTTTTCCAACATAAATAGTACAGTTTGTTCTGCTGGACACTGAAACATGAGCTGTGGACAAACCTAAAATAGACTGTGAAACTCTGTATCAAACCATATGTCAGAAACCACCTATTTCAAGACAAAAAGGGTGAAGGGGAGAGGGGACTTATATTAAACTCAAGAAAATATTAAAACCCACTTACCAAGTCAACTTAAAATCAGCAATATCCCAAATCCACAGTTAAGTGTTTTTCAATTGTGAAATGACAAAAATCTCAGTTTTGCTTTTTTTTTTTATTCTTGTTCAGCAGAAAAGAAAGAAATGCTGGATGTAGAATTTTACAAATTTTACATAACCCCTTCCTTTCAAAATGCAATCCTACAACCCTATTCCAATTCTTCAAATCTAATTTGTACAAGCAGTAATCCAAGCTCCATAATGACACCACATTGGCCACTATTACCCTTGCTTCCTGAGCAAACCACTGACTTCCATCTGCTAAATTTGCTGTTCTGAAACCTTTTCTAATTACACCATAACTACACAGTTGTTTCACTTACTTTTTATTTTTATTTTTTCTTTTCTTTTAAGAGAGAGAGAGAGAGAGAATTTTTTAATATTTATTTTTTAGTTTTCACCGGACACAACATCTTTGTTTGTATGTGGTGCTGAGGATTGAACCTGGGGCCGCATGCATGCCAGGCGAGCGCACTACCGCTTGAGCCACATCCCCAGCCCTCACTTACTTTTTCTACAATATCCTCTTCCACTCTCACTTAATCTTTTTTTTCCCTGAATCACTTAAACTAATATACATGGAAAAAACCTTTGCTAAATTAACTATAAAGATTGTATCATCATCTAATTGGGTCAAATTAGCTAAATAAAATAAGTGAGACTAGAATGTAAATAAAGTGACTACAAAACAAACCTAATTTTAAGTCTAAGTTCTGCCATCTATGGTGTGAACCTTGGATAATCAATTGATATCTACTGATTTCATTAAGGTCTTCACTTTGGAAATGAGGATGGTAGTATTTTAATAAATATGTTGAAAGAACAGAATACTCTAAGGATATTAACAATATGTATTGAGTGTTGCTTTTTAATTCCATGTTTTATCAGTTTGACCAACCCTCACCCCCCAAACAGGCCCTAAAGGATAGAATTATGATTATCACTATTTTTGATAGAGTTTTATATTTTTTTCGTTTCAGTTATACATGACAGTAGACTACATTTAATATACTTATACAAGCATAGAATATATCTTGTTCTAATTCATACCCCAGTACCTCTTCTTCCCTTTCCCTCTTCCCACCTCCTGCCTCTACTGATTGTTCTACCATTTACCCAAAATTATTTTTTAATTAATATCTTGTCAAAATACATCATGGTGAATTCACTATGGTATATTTATAGTTGTACATAGAAAAGTTATGTCAGATTCACTCCACTGTCTTTCCTTTTCCTATAACCCTCTCTTCCCTTCATTTCCCTTTGTCTACTGCACTGAACCTCTACCCAACTCCTCATTGTGGGTTAGCTTCCACATATAAGGGAAAACATTCAAACTTTGGTTGTTGTGGATTGGCTTATTTCACTTAGCATGAGAGTTTCTAGATTCATCTATTTACTGGTAAATGATATAAATTCATCTTTTTTATGACTGAGTCATACTCCATTGTGTATATATGCCACATTTTCTTTATCCATTCATCTGTTGAAGGGCATCTAGGTTGGCTCCATAACTTAGCCATTGTAAATTGAGCTGCTATAAACATTGATGTGGCTGTGTCTCTGTAATATGCTAATATTGACTCCTTTGGACATATACTGAGGTATGGGATAACCCTGTCAAATGGGATTATCACTACTTTTAAAATGAGAAAACAGACATTGAAAAAAGCAGGCCATATGATTTGTTCATTGTCAAATTGTAGAAAATATTGGACTGAAATTCAAGACAAAGTAGTCTAACTCTTCAGTGAGCTCTTCCTATAGTCTCCCTTGTTTGGTTGTTATGAAAATCAGACTAATTATTGTTGGTGAACATATTTTGGTATATAAATTCCTATTTAGTTAATAATAATATTTTAGAAGACTGTGGAAGTGGTAAGGGTTCTTCATATGTTTCTTGCTTTTCAAGTGTTAACTCAAATGAAATTATTTCTTTCTGGTAATTTTCAATTATACCTTCACACTCACAGACAGATGGACTATTGTTCACAATAATTGGTGTGTCTCCCTGCAGGTGAAATATACACCTGTTTGAATTTGAGGAAGTACAAGTAATTTGCTTTGCAATGAAACGCAAGAAAAAAATAATGTTTACTTAGGGGCCTCCTAAATTGTTAAAGTATATGTCAAAATCAAGGTTTTATTGCCATTTTGAAGGTACTAATAACAATTCCCTTGCTGATCTTCGATGAAAATGAAAAACGAATTTGGCTATTTGAAGCCACAGAAAATTGTTGAGTTTTTCTTACTATAGCATAGCTCTTAACTGATTCATCCACTAGGTCCCTGTAAGCTTTATAATTCATAAGATATTCTATGCATTTCTTTTTTCATGGGATATGGAAATTTAAGGGAAGAATAAATTATAGAATCTGAAAAGTATAACAATAAAAGACACTATTGGAATAAATTACTTCAGTATTTTCCAGACTTTCATTTCTAAGTAACCAGTGAAATTTCTAAAATTATATGAAAAGATACATCAATATAAAAACATATAAAATTAATACATTGTTGTCTTTTTGTTTACTTTTATATATAATTTAATAATTTATATTTTTAGGTCACATAGCACCACTTATCTAATTAAAATTTTATTTTCATTTTTACTTTAGATGGAATGTTAGTTGCTAATAGGCAACATATCATTGTATCTTATTTTTTATCCATTCAGCCTAAGTATTTTTGCTGGTGCATGTAACCCATTTTCATTTCAATAAATTACTGATTTTTTTTGTCTTATAGTATTTTTGTTCCTCTTTTCCTTTCTGATGATCTTCCTTTGTGTTTCACTGATTTTTTTATGGCAGTGGCATGTTTTATTTCTTTTCTTATTTGCCAGTTTGCATATTACAATGTTTACCATTGCACTTATAATAATCTAAGGGCTTGAGGTGTATGAGGACCTGGGTTATATTCCAAGTACTACAAATACAAAATAAAAATAAGTAAAGATATAACAATCTATTTTAAACTGATAAAAATTAATTTCTTTAATTTCAACTGATAAAAATTAATTTCAAAACACTATTTGGTTTATACCATGTTTCATGCTTTAAAGAATGTTATACCAGATTTATAAGTGATTTGTTCACTTACATTATAATATCAGGGGCTTTTGTATTGTTCTGTACATGTACCTTTAACAGGGCCTTTACATTTTTGTGAGATTTTACACTGGTATTTGTTCTTATTCATTTCAACTTATCAGACTCTTGTCAATATTTCTTGAAGAGCAGAACTAGTTGTGATGAACTTTTTTATCTCGTTTATATAAGAGAGTCTTAATTTTTCATCCATTTTTGAAAGACAGCTTTGTATCCTAAAATATCTACTACATTTATGGGCCTTATCATCCTACGTTTATAGTCTCCACATCAAAACAGTTTCACTGTATGTGGCAGAAGAGTGCAGGGTAACCTGGAGAGCAGTTCTAGACAAGAGATCCAAACTGTACCTGGTCTTATATGTTATGGCAGCTTTGTATTGATACATATTTCTCAATGTATTGCCTTTATTCAATTTTCATTGAGTTGGGGATTAAATCTTATCCAAATGCCATAATTCTTTAATAGTCAATATAAAAATAATTAAAATCTGTCTTACATAAAGAGATTTAAAAGCAAAAAGTAAAAATGTCTAACATCTGATTACATAGCATTTATCTTGTCTAGCATTATGGGTTTTAGAGAAATGTTAATCAATTCACAATACATTGTCAAAGTGTTCCTATACATTAAAAAACTTGACAAATCCAAGTCGTCTAGATAAATCTAAATCTTACTGTTATATATATACCATGATGTTTTTAGTCCATTTCTGTATGCTTTATATTTTGTGTATTAAAATCTAACTTATTCCATGATTCTTAATGGCTTAAACATACAAAATTTAAAAATATTACAATGTTAAGAGATTTGGTTAAAAGCAAAAGGAGTCTGGTATCACTATACCGCCTGATTCACACTTCCTGCTTAGCACTGTTTTTGCTATTCTGGGTCTTTTATTTTTCCATATGAATTNTGTATACGGGGTAAAAATGGGAGCTCATAACCCACTTGAATCAAAGTGTGAAATATGATATATCAAGAACTATGTAATGTTTTGAACAACCAACAATAAAAATTAAAAAAAAAGCAAAAGGAAATATGTCTAAATTCTGATTACACTAGTAATTATCAGTATTTAATCAGTAATACTACACAATTCATAGTAACATAAATAAGCTTAATGTCACTGCTTCAATTAAGTCTTGCCTCACTTATACGGTGATTATATTTACCAATTATATTTTAGGGCAGTGATTATAAAGCTCATAAAGATTACTTCTATATTTTTCTTATCACTTAACTACTCACCTCTCTTAAAAGTAAAACACCTCTATCTGAGGTAAGACCTGTCAGTTCTGTTTCATGATAGGATGATTTAGGAATGCAAGGCCAAAGGTGATTAAATACTTACAAAGCTTAGGTTGGCACAAAGTCCTCTCAAAAGCCTTATATTTTTTGAGGCACTGGATGAATAGTAAGAATTTGATTCTTTGTTAAATCCTTTTGGATGTATGGCTGCCCATCTCTCTTAGGAATGGAATGAAGATTTTATGTATGAAGGTACTTTGTAAATTATGTCACAAACACAAATACATACATTTTAATAAAGAAGTCACCTCATATGTATCTGGAGTAGTAACACACGCTTTTTATATCTGTGGGCATGTATTTGCTTCCTAAACAATACTGCTGGGTTGGTTTAATTATATCCAAATTATAAATGTGAAAGCCAAGGTAAGAAAGGTGAGATAACTTATTGAGTTCAAGAATTAGTTTTTAAATTACAATTCTGCCTCCAGAGATAGTAAAATATTCCTTTCTACACAGAGATAGAGTAATAGATTATTAAATACCTTAAATATTGGTTGGTGGGTTTATAGAAATAAAAATCAATGAATAACCATCTCCTTTAGCAAAGCTAAATACATTGTTTATATTTGAAACTGATCATAGATTAAATTAAAAAAATCCTTGAGCTCATTCACTTAAAAAAATAAATTCCTTCATAATTTAAAGGAGAAAATAGCATGTTCGGTGTTAAATAATAGCATATTTCATGCCAAAGATAACCAAAGTGGATCAGAGCTTGATTTTATCAACAGAAGTTCTATCCTACTTACATCAAGTGGATTAGTGAAAAAGGGGTAGACTTTCTTTTCATTAAATGCAGTGGTTTTTTTTTTTTTTTGTATACAGTGAAATTCTTTGTGCGATGTATACAGATCCACAAGTTTTAGAGATAGTGCATAGCAATAACCATAATCTGAATATGTCTATTATGCCACCAAATTCTCATGATCCTCTATAGTCAGTCAGATTACTCAATAACATCTGACTTCTGGCAGCCAGTTATTTTCTCTTTTTTTTCATACAATTTACATATACAAAATTTCATGACAATATTGTCACATTATGTAACTTTTTTTGAGTCTGGCTTCTTATACCTAACACCATGTATTTAAGATAAAGTCATATTGTTTCACATAGCAGTCATCAGTACTTTATACAGATGTACTACAATAGTTGAAAAATACCTGGGTTTCCATTGTGAAGGATGAATAAAAGCACTGCACTCACATATACATTTTTGTGTGAGCAGCTTTTCTTGGATACTTCTCTAATTGAGTCACATTTATATGTTTAACTTTATAAGAAACTGCCCCCCAAAGTGTTTTGCTATGTAGCTATCCATTTTGCATGACTACAAGCTATGTAGTTATAGTTGTACTACATTCTTGATAATTCTTGCTATTATTAGAATTTTTCAGGCTATTCTAAGTGTGTTGGTGTTATTGTAGCTATATTTTACATTTGTTTATAGTCAAATGATGTTGAGTCACTTTTCACATAATTATTTGCCATTTGTATATCTTGGGTGAAGTGCCTGTTCAAATTAATTGTTCATTTTAAAAAAATACCTTTGTTTATTTATTTTTGTGTGGTGCCGAGGATTGAATCCAGTGCCTCACACATGCTAGTCAAGCACTCAACCACTGAGCCACAGCTCCAGCCCATTGTCCATTTTAAGAACGTGTGTAAGATTTCTTTTATTAGTTTTGAGATTTCTTTTTATATTCTGGATATAATCTTCACCAAATACATGGTTTGTGAAAATTTTCTCCCATGCCCTGACTTTTTAAAAAGTACATATCTATCTATCTATCTATCTATCTATCTATCTATCTATCTAAGCATATATATGTGTATATATATAAAATAAAAAATAAAGGCATTGTATATATATATATATATATATATATATATAATATGTAAATACACACACATACATATTTGTAGGTTGACACAATACCTTTATTTTTTATTTTTTCATATATGATGCTGAGGATCAAACCCAGCACCTCACATGGGCTATGTGGGCACTCTACCATTGAGCAACAACCCCAGTCCCCAGGCTCTGGCTTTTTAAAATTTTACTGTTTTTTGAAAAGCAAAATATTTTTATTTGAGGAAATTCTTTTGTCATTTAAAAAATGGATCAAATATTTGGTGTTGTATGTAAGAATTCCTTGCTGAACTATGGTCACAGGGACTTTGGAGTTCACATTTTACATTTAGGTCTATGATCCATTTTGAATACACTTTTTTTGTAAAGTGAGAGAAATGTGTTGAAGTCCTTTTTATTTCATACAGGTGTCAAATATTTCTCTTATATGTTGAAAAAAACTATCTTTTCTCCACTGAATTGGTTACTCACTCTGTCACAATTTAATTGGCCGTGTGTAAGCCCATTTCTGATCTTTTCTGATTCAATGATTTATGTCTTTTATTTTGTCAATACCACACTATCTTGAGTAGCTTTAAAATAAGATTTGGGATTTGTAATATAAGCCATCCGGTTTTGTATGTGTTTTCAAACCTGGTGGTTCTGCTTGTTCTGTTGCCTTTAAACCAAACAAATCTGAGTTAACCTGGTAACATCAACAAAATATCCTGCAGGGATTTTTTAAGAGAATAAACCAAGTAGGGGAAGAGTGGACATCTTAACAAATCTCCTTACCCAGCTAGGGTATACATCTTTCCATAAAAATTGGCAAAGATTTTCCAACATTCAGGCCTAGCACATATTTCAGTGATATACACCCAATTCTTTCTTACATTTGGCATCATGAGAAGTATTATTGAAAAGGAAATTAAATTTCTAGTTGTTTATTGAAAATATATAGTACAATTGAGTTTTTAAATTCACCTTAACTCACTTATTGTTAGTAGGAGTCATTTTGCTAATTTTTAGGTATTTGCTACATCCAAAATCATGCCATCTCTAAGAACAATTTTATTTCATTCTTAATTTTTATACTTTATTTCAATGACCATACTGCCAGTGAGAGGCTGAATAGGAATCTGGAGTTTGTACCTCCTTTCCTTGTTTGCAACCTTAGGAGAAAAATACTTTCTTTTTTAAAATTTTTTTTATTTGTTTTAATTAGTTATACATGACAGTACAATGACTTTGATGTATCATACATTTGAATCAGATGGGATATAATTTCTCATTTTTCTGAGTGTACAGGTTACAGTATCATTTTGGTCATACAGTCACATATATACACACATTAATAATAATGTCTGTTTAATTCTACTATGTTTCCTATCCCCACATCCCTTCCCCTCTCCTCCCATCACTTCTCTCCACCTAATCTAAGGTAATGCTATTCTTTTTTTTTTTCACATATTCATACATGTATTTTGTATAACGATGAGGGTCTCCTTCCACCATCCATGAAATTCCCCTTCTCCCTCCCTTTCCCTCCCACCCCTCTTCCCTATCTAGATGTAATCTTCTTCCCATGCTCTTCCTCCTTACCCCATTTTGAGTCTCCCACCTTATATCAGAGAAGACATTTGGCATTTGTTTTGGAGGGACTGGCTAACTTCACTTAGCATAATCTGCTCTAGTGCCATCCATTTCCCAGCAAATGCCATGATCTTATTATTTTTTAGTGCTGAGTAATATTTCATTGTGTATAAATGCCACATCTTTTTACCCATGCATCCATTGAAGGGCATCTAAGTTGGCTCCACAGTAGAGCTATTGTGAAATGTGCTGCTATAAACATTGATGTGGCTGTGTCCCTGTAGTATGGTGTTTTCAGGTCCTTTGGATATAGTCCAAGAAGAGGAATAGCTGGGTCAAATGTTGGTTCCATTCCCAGCTTTCTAAGTAATCTCCATACTGCTTTCCAAATTGGCTGCACCAATTTGCAGTCCCACCAGCAATGTATGAGTGTACCTTTTTACCCTCATCCTCGCAAGCACTTGTTTTTGTTTGTCTTCATAATGGCTGCCATTCTTACTGGAGTGAGATGGTATCTTAGAGTAGTTTTAATTTGAATTTCTCTGATTGCTAGAGATGATGAGCATTTTTTCGTATATTTGTTGATTGATTGTATATCCTCTTCTGAGTAGTGTCTGTTCAGGTCCTTGGCCCATTTGTTGATTGGGTTATTTGTTTTTCTGGTGTTCAGCTTTTTGAGTTCTTTGTATACTCTAGAGATTAGAGCTCTATCTGATGTGTGAGGGGTAAAATTTTGTTCCCAGGATGTAGGCTCCCTATTCACCTCACATTATTTCTCTTGCTGAGAAAAAAAAAATAGTTTGAATTCATCCCATTTGTTGATTCTTGGTTTTAATTCTTGTGCTATAGGCATCTTATAAAGGAAATTGAGGCCTAGCCCCATGTGATGGAAATTAGGGCCTACTTTTTCTTCTATTAGACACAGAGTCTCTGGTTTAATTTCTAGATCCTTGATCCATTTTGAGTTAACTTTTGTGCATGGTGAGAGATAGGGATTCAATTTCATTTTGTTGCATATGGATTTCCAGTTTTCCCAGAACCATTTGTTGTAGATGCTATCCTTTCTCCAGTGCATGCTTTTGGCACCTTTGCTAATATAATGTAGTTGTAATTTTGTTGGTTGGTCTCTGTGTCCTCTATTCTGTACCATTGGTCTACCAGCCTGTTTTGGTGCCAGCACCATGCTGTTTTTGTTACTATTGCTTTGTAGTATAGTTTAAGATCTGATATAAAGATACCACCTGTTTCACTCTTAATGCTTAGAATGCTTTAGCTATTCTGGGTCTCTTATTTTTCCAGATGAATTTCATAATTGTTTTTTCCATTTCTGTGAGGAATGCCATTGGGATTTTGATTGGAATTGCATTGAACCTGTATAGTGCTTTTGGTAATATGGTCATTTTAATAATATTAACTCTGCCTATCCATGAGCAAGGTAGATCTTTCCATCTTCTAAGGTCTTCTTCTATTTCTCTCTTTAGGGTTCTATAGTTTTCATTGTATAGATCTTTCATCTTTTTTATTAAGTTGGTTCCCAAGTATTTTATTTTATTTTTTTGAGAATATTGTGAATGGGGTAGTTGTCCTCATTTCCTTTTCAGCTGATTTGTCACTGATGTACAGGAATGCCTTTGATTCATGGATGTTGATTTTATATCCTGACACTTTGCTGAATTCATTTACTAGTTTTAGAAGTTTCTTGGTAGAGTTTTTTGGGTCTTCTAGATATAGAATCATATCATCAGCAAATAGTGCTAGTTGAAGTTCTTCTTTTCCTATAGTTATAACTTTAATTTCTTTCATCTAATTGCTAACAGTGTTTAAAGAACTATGTTGAATAGAAGTGGTGAGAGAGGGCATCCCTGTCTTGTTCCAGATTTTAAAGAGAATGCCTTCAATTTTTCTCCATTTGGAATGATGTTGGCCTGAGGCTTAGCGTAGATAGCTTTTACAATGTTGAGGTAAGTTCCTGATATCCCTAGTTTTTCTAGTGTTTGGAACATAAAGGGTTGCTGTATTTTGTCAAATGCTTTTTCTGTATCTATCGAGATGATCATATGGTTCTTATCTTTAAGTCTATTAATGTGACGAATTAAACTTATTGATTTCCATATGTTGAACCAACCTTGCATCCCAAGGATGAATCTCACTTGATCATGGTGCATGATCTTTTTGATGTTTTTGTATCCAATTTGCCAGAATTTTATTGAGGATTTTTACATCTATATTCATTAGAGATATTGGTCTGAAGTTTTCTTTCTTTGAAATGTCTTTGTCTGGATTTGGAATCAGGGTGATATTGGCCTCGTAGAATGAATTTGGAAGTATTCCTTATTTTTCTATTTTCTGAAATAGACTGAAGAGTATTAGTTCTTCTTTAAAGGTCTTATAAAACTCGGCTGTATATCTGTCCAGTCCTGGGCTTTTCTTGGTTGTTAATCTTTTGATGGCTTCTTCTATTTCCTCACTTGATATTGGTCTGTTTAAGTTGTGTATATCTTCCTGACTCAATCTGGACAGATTATATGACTTAAGGAATTTATTATTGCCTTCACTATCTTCTATTTTATTAGAGTATAAGGTTTCAAAATAATTTCTAATTATCTCCTGCATTTCTGTAGTGTCTGTTGTGATATTGGCTTTTTCATCCCATAGGCCAATAATTGGGTTCTCTCTCTTCTTCCCTTCATTAGCATGGTTAAGGGTCTGTAAATCTTATTTATTTTTTCAAAGAACAATCTTTTAGTTTTGTCAATTTTTTTCAGTTCTTTCGTTTCAATTTCATTGATTTCAGCTCTGATTTGAAATTTTTCTTGACTTCTACTGAATTTGCTGCTGATTTTTTCTTCTTTTCTAGGGCTTTGAGATGTAGTGTGAGGTCATTTATTTGTTGGCTTTTCATTATTTTAAGGAATGAACTCCATGCAATGAATTTTCCTCTTAGTACTGCTTTCATAGTGTCCGAGAGATTTCAATATGTTGTGTCTGTGTCTTCATTTACCTCTAAGAATTTTTTTATTACCTTCTTGATGTCTTCTGTGACACATTGTTCATTCAGTAGCATATTGTTCATTCTCCATATGATGTAGGAATTTTTCTTCTTATTTTATCATTGATTTCCAATTTCATTCCATTATGATCAGATTAAAGCATGATAATATCTCTACTCCTTTGTATTTGCTAAGAGATGCCCTATGGCATAATATATGGTCTACTTTTGAGAAGGATCCATTTGCTGCTGAGAAAAAAGTGTATCTGCTTGATTATGGTTGATATATTCTATATATGTCAATTAAGTCTAAGTTATTAATTATGTTATTGAGTTCTATAGTTTCTTCATTCAACTTTTGTTTGGAAGATCTGTCCAGTGGTGAGAGAGGTGTGTTAAAACCACCCATGATTATAGTGTTGTGGTTTATTTGTCTCTTGAACTTGAGAAGAGTTTGTTTGATGAACATAGCTGCACCATTGTTTGAGGTATACATATTAATGATTGTTATGTCTTGTTGGTGAATGGTTCTCTTTAGTAGTATGCAGTGTCCTTCTTTATCCCTTTTGATTAACTTTGGCTTGAAGTCTATTTTATTTGATATGAGTATGGACACCCCTGCTTCCTTCTGAGGTCCATGTGAGTGGTCTGATTTTTCCCAACCTTTCACCTTCAGTCTGTGTATATCTTTTCCTATCAGATGAGTCCCCTGTAGGCAGAATATTGTTGCATGTTTTTTTAAATCCAGTCTACTAGCCTCTGTCTTTTGATTGGTGAGTTTAAGCCATTAACATTTAGGGTTACTATTGAGATATGGCTTGTATTTCCAGCCATATTTGTTTATTTTTGTTATTTAACTTGATTTGTTTTTCCTCTTTGATTAGATTTTCCTTTATTGTACTACCTCTCACTGTTGATTTTTGTTGTTATTTTTCATTTCCTCTTCATGTAATGTTTTGCCAAGGATGTTTTGAAGCGCCAGCTTTCTAGCTGCAAATTCTTTTAACTTTTGTTTATCGTGGAAGGTTTTTCTTTCATCTTCAAACCTGAAGCTTAATTTTGGTGGATACAAGTTTCTTGGTTGGAACCCATTATCCTTCAGCATTTGAAATATTGTTCCAAGATCTTCTAGCTCTCAGAGTCTGTGTGGAAAAATCAGCCGTTAACCTAATTGGTTTACCCCTAAATGTAATCTGCTTCCTTCCTCTTGTGGCTTTTAAAATTCTCTCCTTGTTCTGTATGTTGGGCATTTTCATTATAATGTGTCTTGGTGTGGATCTCTTGTGGTTTTGTACATTTGGCGTCCTATAGGCTTCTGGGATTTGGATTTCCAATTCATTCTTCATGTCTGGAAAGTTTTCTAAAATTATTTCATTGAACATATTGCTCATTCCTTTTTTACGGACCTATATACCATCCTCTATCCCAATAATTCTTAAATTTGGTCTCTTCATGCTATTCCAAATTTCTTGGATGTTCTGCTCATGGTTTCTTATCAGTCTCTCTGAGCTGTCTACACTCTTTTAGAGATGATATACTTTGTCTTCGTTTTCTGATGTTCTGACTTCTAAGTGTTCTAATCTGTTGGTGACACTCTCATTTGAGTTTTTAATTTGGTTTATTATTTCCTTCATTTTCAGTATTTCTGTTTGGTTTTTTGGTATAACCTCTATCTCCCTGTAGAGTTGATTTTTTGCTTCTTGGATTTGTTTATATAATTCATTGTCAAAGTGATCTTTCATTGTCTGCATTTGCTGTCTAAAGTCCTCCTTGAGATTCCAGATCATCTGACCCATGTATATCCTGAAATCTGTATCTGACATTTTTTCTGCTGTAGCTGTTATCTCCTCTGTTGCTGAATTGTCCTGCATTGTTTGTGGTCCTTTATTTCCTTGTTTTTCATGTTGCTCACATTTCTTTCCAGCTCTGTGTGACTGTTGTATTATTATTTTTCTCCTATAGATTTGTATTGCTCTTGTATAGTTCCAAGATCTCTCCTTTGTGATGGGAGACAATTTCTAGAGATGTTGGATTCAATTATAATTTAAAATATATTCAATAGCTTCATAAAAGGCATACAGATTCTGGTGGCTTAAAGAGAACTGAGGGTCAGGCACAGGACTTTATATTTAGGGGGAAAGATGTGGGAGTATGCGGGTTAATATATTTTAGGTACTTTGGAGGAAAACTCTAATGAAGGGAGTTATTAGCAAGAGAATAGACAGATGGTATTTTAGGGTAGCTAAGTACGTGGGAGGACAATAAGAAACACAGAAACAAACAACTATTTGCATTTATTAAATTACACGTAGTAGAAATAGTAACACTTGGGAGGTTGGGAGAGGAAGAGAAGGAGAAAGAAAAGTAAAAAGAAAAGAAGAAGAAAAAGGGGAGAAGATATAGAGAAAAATGAATGAAAAAAGAGGAAAAGAGAGAAGAAAAAGATAAAAAGAAAAAAGGAAAGAAGGAAAAAGAAAAAATGTACTCTTAGAATTCTGTTTTCTCCTCTTCCAGGATGTGGCGTTGTGCATTCCAGGTTGAGTCTCTGCCCTCAGGGTGGTGGAAACAATCCCTGTGAGGCCAAATTATTCTTCAGTAAAAATTATTGGAAATTTCCATTATATTTAGAAAAGAAAAAAATGTAGCTACCTGGAAATCCTTTCAGAGTCTGTACATTATGCTAAAGCTTTTTTCAACTCTTAACATTCTAAGTTTTATGTCAGAAATTTGACAAAATTGAGAAAAAAGTTTGGGCTCCAATCATCAAGGTCAATTTAATGTTCAGAATTCATTAGTGACACAGATTGTATATCCATGTATTTGAAAGACTGAAAGCTCTTGAGAAAGATTTCACCTGTGATAACTTTAAATGCTTTAGATATGAGGTCACTTTCAGTCATAATTTAAGAATTTCTAGTTGATACCACTACTGAGAAGCAACAATATGGAAAGGACAAAGAAGGAGCAGAATCAGAAAGTGGGAATTAAAATTTCTTTATATGATTATTCCAATTATATCTGTCAATTCAAATGTGGTTTAATAAACTAATGACAAAGATTTCCTTTATATGGCATGAAATCCTAACTTTCATAGTTCGAGGGGTATAACCTGGACTTGACTCAAATTATTCTTTCCCATCTAAGTCTTTCTGATGTGGAGGTTTGAAAAAAAAATGCAATCATTGAGTTACTGCTGAGACGGATAGCTACTAATCTGTGGAGTAATATACAATTTGTTCCTTTAGATGATGCAAAATTGATTTAGGGAATAATAAAACTTAGCAGCAGAGGCAAGCCTGGATGAGGAGTGAAAACAGAATGTAGAGAAGCAAGCTTTAGGGCCGACTTTTTCTTCTATTAGATGCAGGGTCTCTGGTTTTATTCCTAAGTCCCTGATCCATTTTGAGTTGAGTTTTGTGTAAGGTGAGACATAGGGGTTTAATTTCACTTTGTTGCATAGGGAGTTCCAGTTTTCCCAGCACCATTTATTGAAGAGGCTATCTTTTCTCCAATGCATGTTTTTGGCACCTTTGTCTAATATAAAAATTATAATTTTGTGGGTTAGTTTCTGTGTCCTTCTATCCTGTACCATTGGTCTACCAGCCTGTTTTGGTGCCAATACCATGTTGTTGTTTTTTTAACTATTGCTCTGCAGTATAGTTTAAGTGGTCTGGTATAGTGATGCCACCTGCTTTACTCTTCCTGCTAAGGATTGCTTTAGCTATTCTGGGTCTCTTATTTTTCCAGATGAATTTCATGACTGCTATCTGTTTCTATGAGGAATGTCATTAGGGTTTTGGTTAGAACTGCATTAAATCTTTATAGTGCTTTTGGTTGTATGGTGAAGTTGATAATATTAATTCTGCCTATCCAAGAGCAAGGTAGATCTTTTTACATTCTAAGTCTTTGATTTCTTTCTTTAGGGTTCTGCAATTTTTATTATATAGATCTTTTTCGTCTTTCATCAGGTTGCTTCCCAGGTATTTTATTTTTTTAGAGGCTATTGTAAATGGAGTTCCCCTGACTAAATTCAATCCATAGTAACTCCTCCATGCCAAAAATAAAGTATTTAACTTGCATTTGGGCACAAAGTGTGACTATGGCTGATTTAGACATATGTTCCAGACACTGTTCTGAGCATAGAACTAAGAGGATCCAAGAGGAGTGAGGGCACATGAGAAATGCATTTTATTAATGGAGCATTTTAACTTGGTGCTGCTCAAAGCAAAGTGTTCTGGTGTTAGCATTTTTTCAGGAATTAAATTAAGAAACTAAATGTTTGCTCTGGATGTTTCTCTTTATCCATTGCATTATTCTAGAAAAAGGTAATGATCAGTTGAGTGGTATAGGGAATAGAACTCCAGAAATTTAGCTATTCTTCATTTAAAAGTTAACCAGACTTTTAAATGGCCTTACATTTGCAATCATTATTTTTTTTAAAAAAATCAGAAATAGCTAAATGCATATCAGAAGGGTCTGCTAGTTGATACGCATCAGAGTATAGGCAATAAGTGGACTCATTTCATTCTCACAAAAGTCTTATAAAATGAGTAGAACAGGTAGTTGAAAGTTGAGTTTACCAAATAAACAATCAAGATCCAGATAATTTAAATCTCTCTAGTCACAGGTAGTAAAGTGAAGAGTCCTATATTCAAACCTAGAGTTTCTAATAATGGGACCAGTCGGTCTCAGAGTATGGCACTCAACTAACAGAATCTGGGACTTTTTTTTCTAGTATGAGTGCATTTGATCTTTAAGAACCATTTTAAATGACATTTCTAAATTAAGTATTAAAGTAGAAGAAGTCTTAAAGGCAAGTAAATTGGATATGCCTGAAAATTTACCCACTATGCACTCAAAGCAGGTACTCCCAAATCAAAAACAAACAACTTAACATAAAAATGTTTTGAATAAAACTGTTAATTATTACTTCTATGGTTATTAAAGCTTTACTTCAAACTAGACCACTTAACATTAAATTTGTCTTTACAACAGAGGCCAATTTAATAAACAAAATAGTAACAAAATATTAAGCTTTTACATAAAAAGTAAGAGACACAATTAGAAACAAAGAATATACCACAGCCTTGTATTGTTTGTAGTGTCTGGAACTTCCAAAGCATATCATCAGTCATTATAACTTAGAAATGAAAAATAAAAAGTTACTTGGATTTTGTTTGTTCAAAGCATGCTTTGTTAAAGATGCAGATTACCTTTTCAATACTTTGGTGTTACAATAGTATATGTGAATGATTAATTAAAAGTTCAATACCTGATTACGAAGAAAGAAAAACACAGCTTTAAAAAAAATTGAAAAAAAAAGACTCTATGGGGTTAGAAACAATGGTAGAGGGGCTGGGGTTGTGTCACAGTGGTAGAGCACTTGCCTCGCATGTGCGAAGCCCTGGGTTCGATCCTCAACACCACATATAAATAAATTAATTAAATTAAGATATTGTGTCCAAGTATAACCAAAAAAATAAATATTTACAAAAAAAGAAAAAGAAACAATGGTAGAATGATTTGGCCATTACTAATGCATGGGCCCACATGATTACATGATTTGTGTAAATCTGCTTCATGGACAACCAGACGAAGGAGAAATTACACTTCACTGATTTGGGATGTGTCAAAGCGCATTCCACTGTCATGTGTAACTGATCAGAACAAATGAAGAATATATTTGAACAAATTAAAAAGCAGAAAGCAAGCTTACCAAAGTTCTGGGGCTGGTGTAAGTAGCAGATGCTCCTCTGCTGTCTGCATGTGTGGAAATTC
>NW_026000078.1:3471147-3478954 GCF_001458135.2 Marmota marmota marmota | reverse complement strand
GCTGATTACCATTCTAAGTTCCAGCATACATGACCTACTAATAAAGTTGTTGTGTTATATAAGAAAATATGTATAACCTCCTTAGGGTAGCACATAGAAATACAAAAGTAAAAGCTTCTATTTTGTTATTATTATAATATTTGTGTTAGTGGTATACTACATCATGAAATCACTCAAAACTGACGTTGAGTCACCCTTAACACATTGGTTCCATCTTCCCCATAGTTTTCCTTGAAACATCCTTGGGGTCATTTCAACTCACTAACATTCAGAGGCTTTCACTTGGCCTACAGCTAACAGGGAAAGATCAGGGGATTTCAGGGTCTAACCCAATTCATCACTAGAGTCAACAGAATTGAGCTGACTCCTGAGAACAGAGTAGCCATTCCAGGACTCCACTCAAGAATTCCCGGACTCACCTTGAGGATGACACCCAGCAGCAGCTCCCAGCAGAAGTCCTCTCAGCAGGAGCCCCCTAGCAGCTGCGTGGCACTCCCAGGATCCTGCGCTGCGCTCCCAGGGTCCTCCATGGCGCTGCCACGGTCCTCTGCAGCATACAGCAGAGGCTGTGTACCCAGGGTGCGCGGGGCGGAGGCTCTCGCAGCCACTGGGAGGGCGACCTGTTGGGCTTCTTACCAGCTCTCCAGGCGACCGGCAGACCCTCAGAGGTACGGAGGCCGGCACAGGAACAGCACTCACAGCAGTAGGGCTTGGAAACTGAGAAGTCACGTGGTGAAGGACCGCCCAGAAGCCAACTCGTGGGAACTGCCCTTTGGGGCGGGTCTTGAGGGCTGTCTTCCCCGCAGGCGCCTGGGCCTTCCGGGGTCCTGGAGAGTGCGGAGCACGTGCGTGTGCGTGGGGGGCGGAGCTAGGCGTAGGCCACATCCGGGGTAGGCAGGCGGGTGGGCGGGGAAACTTGCAAATTTAGGCGGGAAGCACAAGGCTTCAGAACCAGCAGGGTGTGATGCCCCAGGGTGTGCGATGGGACTTTTAAGTTCCCATCCTTTGGAGGCCTAGCCAGAGTGGTTTTATCAGTTGCTTCAAACTCTGAAAACTCATCTCCCCCTTTGGAGTTCTTCTTCCTTGACTGTGTACACGCAGTTGATGGTTTGTCACTGGTTAATTCTCCCTCAAAGGTGTGTTTTGACAAATGCAAATAAGCAGATGTCTGTGTGTTCATTACCACACGTGTCGTCGATTTTAGGTCCACCTGCCCTCTTCTGGGGTCTTCTAAGTCTGGACAGTGCTAGGAGCGACCCACTGCGCCCACCCTCCACTCAGCCTCTCCCAGCCTCCTCCATCTTATTTATCAGACACAGAAGGTAGTGGTGCAGCAACTGAGTGACAGAATAGCGCTCAATAATAATGTCTTTGGAGCTGGGGTGTGGCTTAGTGGTAGAGCGCTTGCCTGGCATGTGTGAGGCACTGTGTTCGATTCTCAGCACCAAGATACAGGCCCATTTTTTTTTTAAAGATCTTTTAAAAAATAATAATATAGTCATTTATTTATCATTTTATTGAAATGCTAGTGAGAGCATACTGTTGGGTGTTGGACACAAAACAAATATGGGCCCTGTCCACCGAGTTTCTAGACTAGTGAGCCAGTGCTTTTCAAAGTATAAAATCAAGCATTCATTAAGCTCATACTTATGTGGTAAATACCAGGTGCCTTGCGGTGACACGGGTCGCAGTTTGGCACGCTTCAGCCCTGAAGGATCTGTAACCCTGTGTCTCCACACTGCCAGAGCTCCGTGGCTCTCAACTTGGCCTGTCTCAGAAGAAAGACTTTCATTATTCAGTATTTCACCATCAAGATGGAGATAGGTTCTATGGACATTGGCAGCTTAAGAATCTGTTTCATTCCTGATTTCCTGAATTTTTATTATAAGTGATATTTAATCTTGTCAAATATCATCTCTTTTCCCCTAATTAAGATGATCATATGCTTTTTCTTTATTGTTATATTGATTACAATGATTTTCAAAGGCTCAAATAGTCAGTATTTCCCAAGATAAATCCCACTTGACCAAATGAATTTTTCTATATTCATGAAAAGTAGTAATTTGTAGTTTTCTTGAATGGTCTTATATGCTGGATTCATAGTGTACTTTCTTCCTTTAATGTTTGGCAGAATTCACCAGTGAAACAATGTGGGAAAACTATTGAGTTTTCCTTATGTGAAAACTTATCTACTAAGTAAATTTCTTAAACATACATAGGATTCAGGTAACCTACTTTTTAAATAGGCAGCAGTTTGTGATCTTCATGATATTGTTCTTTTAATCAAATTTGTGGAGATAAATTATTCAAAATGTTCCATTAGTACCTACTTAGAATTTGGGGATTTAATGATAACCTTCATCAATAATAACCTTCTACTCTTGACATTTGTCATTCATCTTTTCTTGGTAATCTAGCAATAACTTTTTTAATTTCACTGGTCATTTACTGGAATTAGCTATTGTTTACACAATTTATTTTCCCATACTGTTTCAGGTTTAAGTTCAGTGATTCAAGTTTTGTTTTATGTTTTCCCTTCTACTTGCTCTGGGAATTTAATTTAGTCTTCCATTTTTAGTTTCTTAAAAAGAAAAATTGAGCTGGAAATGATGGCACATGCCTGTAATCCCAGCAGCTCAGGAGGTTGCAGCAAGAGGATCACAAGTTCAAAGCCAGCCTCAGCAAAAGCAAGGTATTAAGCAAATCAATATATTGATTCATTTTACAAATACTTATTGAATTCATACATTATAGCTTCTGGATGTTATACTGAGAATAAGAATTCAATAAAGAGCAAAATAGGCATTTTCCATAATACTAATGAGTAAGAAGAAGGATGATATGGGCAGTCATGAAAGAAATCAGGGGATCTGACCTAATCCATAGGTCAGCCATTGAACCAAAATTTGAAACATGAATAGACGTTTATTAGGGGAAGAGGTAAGGAATATCCCAAGTAGAAGGAAAAGAATGTTTTTTTTTTGCAAGGGGTGGGGTACTGGGATTGAACTCAGGAGCACTTGGCCACTGAGCCACATCCCAGCCCTATTTTTGTATTTTATTGAGCGACAGGGTCTCAATGAGTTGCTTAGCACCTCGCTTTTGATAAGGCTGGCTTTGAACTCCTGATCCCCCTGCCTCTGCCTCCCACACCACTGGAATTACAGGTGTACGCCATCAGCCCTGACCTAGAATGTTTCTTGTATTGAACTTAAGAAGCTAAGTGAGGTTTGTTAAGTTCAAATAACTAAAAGGTTAGCTTTGCTAAAAAGAAACCAGAAGCTAAAGAGAAGAAATATTTTGAGGCGAGGTTTCAAATGCAGGCTTAATAGTCTAGTTAGATTTTTGGCCTTTTATCCTATGCAAAGTAAAAAATCCATTAATGAGATTTGGAAACATTGTAGTGGTGATGGTTATGGTTTTCCAATTTGAAAATCACCTTGGTTGTATGGTGGAGAACCATGTGGATGGAGGAAGGGTTAAGTAGATGCAGATGCTGAAGTCAAGACCTTGATAAATAAAGGAATTCCATTAAAGGGATACTAAGAGTAAAAATTTCAGCTACTATACAAACTTCTTTTGGAAGAATGCCTTAAATGGAGTTAATTTGTTTATCAAGGACTTGACTTAAGCATCTGCATATACTTTAGACTTTAGTAATGTTTTACTCTCCTGGACAATATATTTAGCCTCTGTAAAATATATTCCCTTGTAGAAACATAGTTAGTTATGCCATCATAGAATCCCTTTCAAATATTATTTTTGAAGTTTACTATCTTATGTCCACATAAAGTTCTTCTTCCCCTCTGCAGCTGAGGTAAAGTTTAATCTTCAATATTAATAACCTATGGATCTGTAATTACTTGAAGTTGTCATAAATAAACTGTAGTGATTCAGGCTTTCAATTCATTGTGGCTTTTTGCACATATTGAAGAACATAAAATAGCAGGTTTGGGACATTTAAGAAAAGAATGACAAGATAGTGGTAGTAGAGAGAGAGAAAAAAAAAACACAGTCAAGAAATATTTAGAAGGCAAAATCTAAAGAATGTGGTGCTTGATTAGTTCTGAGAGACATAATGGGGAATTTTAAAGATGCAACATAGATTTCTCGATTGAAGAATTGAATAAATGACAATGATAATCACTGAGTTACGGAGTATTTATAAAGGATCAAAGCCAGCCATAATGGTTTAAGAGCATTCCAAAAGTAAAGAAGGGAGGACATTCAACAAAATCCTCAAAATGAAAAATAATATGGCATAGTCAAGAAAATGGAGAAAGGCCAGAAGAATTTGGGTATGGGAGAGCTAAGGTGAAAAATAAGAGTTGAGCTTGGAGAGCTAGTTTCTTTGGTTTTGTAAAATACTGTGATTGAAATTTTATTCTAAGCACAATACAAATTTAAGAGATTTAAGTATAAAGGTTTATATTTTCCTTTGATTTATATAAATATAGCACCTACTGGAAATGTGACCTAAAGTCCAAGAAATGTTCTGCATTTGGAGATATAGGTATTATGCAAAGGGATTTGCTTTAAATCCATGGAAATGATTGGAATCATTTGTATAAGGTAGGATTAAAAAGAGAATTAGACAAAAATGAGGCTTTGGTAAAACATAAAAAGATTATTCAGTAAAAAGAACTTTAAAAAAGTGGTCAGTGACAAAATACATTCTATGGTCATGTGTAACTAAAAAAGAACAAATAAAAAATTTAAAAATAGTGATCAGTGATACAAAAGAATACCATAAAAGAGTATGGTAGAAAAGGAAGAAAGAGTGATCCACCATATTGATTATGAATATGAAGTAGAATACAATAAGAATAGAGAAGTACATAAGACAGATAACATAAATGTTACCACTGATATAGGAATGACAAAATAAGGTGAATGTATTGATGATGGAAAATAGTCATTGGAGAGATGAGAAATGATGTTGATACTGTGGAAAACATAAAAAAGAGGTTTATTTATTTTCAGTTTTAGATGCCAAGAGACCAGGATTGGGTGGTCCTATTTGTTTGGTCTCTGGTGAGGGTCTCATTGTGAATGGTATCATAGTGGGAACACGTATAAAGGGATCACACAGTGAGACAAGAAGCCAGAGAGGGATTTAGGAGTCAGACTTACTCTTTTGCAACAACTCATTTTTGGGAACTAAAAGAGTTCCCACAGAACTTCCTTAATCCCTTAGGGGATAGCACCCTAAATACCTAACCAATTCCGACTAGGCTTCACCACATGAAGGTCCCATTGTCCCTCACATCACCAAATGGGGACCAAGACCAAAACATGACACTTGGAAGACAAAACCATATAAAACCAAAGAATGGACTTATTTAATTATCCATTTTATTTTTGTACTACTGGAATTGAACTAAGGGTCTTGTGCATGCTAGGCAAGTACTTTCCCACTGGGCTACATCCTCAGCTGCTTTTGAGATAAGGTCTTGCTAAATTGCCTAAACTGATATGGACATTTTGATCTTTCTGCCTTAACTTCCAAGTAGTTGGGATTATGGGTGTACATTACTGGGCCTGGCTAAAATCATGGATTTTTTTTTTTTTTTAGTAGAAAGACTATAGTGCATATAATCTAAGGGGACTAATGAGGTAGGAAGAAAAAGATGGCTACAACAGAGAGGTTAAAAATGCCAAGACCATTGACAAAAGTGGATGGAATGACCTTTGGTAGAATGTGGTATGTTTTTCGGTTCTTATCATGAGAGAGAAAAGAAGAAAATCCTGTGTGCAAATAAATGACTATTCTCCAATGCTGTGTGGACCAAGCCAGTTGGTCTCCATTTTACATTTTTAGTTCTCAAGTGGCGCCTAGCATGTGTGAAGTGATGGGTTCGATCCTTAGCACTGTAGAAATGGGCTGAAAAACAGCATCCTGAAATAAGAAGGAATGGGAATTAGAAATGACAGCCCAAGGTGCTTTTGTCCCTCCAAGAACCAGATGTCCTTCTACACTTTAGCCCAGAAAATCTTGTGAATCCTGGGTTATAAATCTAGGGAAGGCTTCTTTTTGCCCTCTGCTTTAGAACAAATGAGGCACATTTGACCGCATCTACCCTGTGCAGCTTTTCTGAGCCTTGGGAGAATGGCTATGCTAAGTGTCTGTTGTCCCTTGCTGCCTCTCTGTAAATAAATAACCTGCTTCATGAAAATTCTTGTGTGTGTGTGTGTGTGTGTGTGTGTATGTGTGAGAGAGAGAGAGAGAGAGAGAGAGAGAGAGAGAGAGAGAGCTGTATCATAAAAGTCACAGAAATTCTAGAAAATTGGAGCCCAAGATAAATTGGGCTGAAGTTGTAACCAATGCACTATAAATCTGTTTCATGGCAGAGACAGATAAATTTATAGGTTAAAAAGAAGAGTTCTCAATTTATTTTTTCTATCTTATCACTTAAGCATTATAAAACAACTGAGTTATACAAAGATTAATGTGAGGGCCATAAGAAATTCTATGTTAAAATTTTAGATAATGGGGAATAAACAACTAGAGGATCATAAAGAAAATCTGGAGAATATAGTGAAATGAAAGCCTTAACTGAACATCCATGTTAGAGGTTGGAGCAAGAATGAAAAGCCATGTGACAGCAAGTCAAAACCACTGAAAGAAAATGAGAGGAGGGCAGGCAGGGGTTGTGGCTTAGTGGTAGAGAGCGCGCCTAGCATGTGTGAGGTGATGGGTTCGATCCTTAGCACCACATGAAAATATATAAGTAAAATAAAAAAGCATTGTGTCCAACTATAGCTAAAAAAACAATTAAAAAAAAGAAAATGAGAGATAAGACTATAGGGAAAGGAGTAGAATATTCCTGTAGGCTCAATAATATTAAAAATTATAGACTATGTAATTGAAGTCCCTTCTATTTTTTTAACTATTTTTTAGATGTTGGGGGACCTTTATTTTATTCATTTATTTACATGTGATGCTTAGAAATGAACCCAGTGCCTCACACATGCTAGGCAAGTGTTCTACCACTGAGCCACAACCGCAGCCCCAGGCTCTTCTATTTTTAACTCTGTAAATTATAAAACCACTTCTGTATTGTGAAAACCATCCAATTGAGCTATCTCAGTATGTGAATCACCATTAAACCAGTTCTTTCTAATTGGAAGAAAGACTCTGCGAGAGCATTACAGACAGAATTTCAGACTATATCTCTAAATCGTAGACAGACTTTCAGACTATATCTCAGAAATAAGAGATACATAGTGGACAAATGGTGTCAATGACAATAAATGTATTTGTCAAAATGCCTTTCTGAGTTCTTAGAAATTCCCTTGACAGGCAGGTTAAAGTGTGTCTTCTAAAACAATAACACCTTGCCTATTGTTTTCTTATAATTATACATGTAAGTAATGCAATTTTTAATGCTTGACCTTTTCAAGTTGATGACATAATCTTATAATAAAATTATAATAAAATTTAAAGGATTATGGAAACTAATGTATTTACAATAAAAAGACACTTGATAATGCTGTGTATATGCATTTAATTTAAATTTTACAACTTTGAATCAGCATGAATTGCAATGAATGGGTCTTCAGCAGAGTTACTAATAGAAAACTGAGCCTTGCCATCACTGGAAACATAGACTTTAATTCCTGTGCAATTTCCATTAATTTTATCTCCAGAAATGACATCACAATATGTGCCACCAGGAAGACCAGTTTGCAAAGTTGTTGACAATGACCTATAAAACAAAATTTGCTATTTAACTTAAATTCATTACTGTCAAATATAAGAATTCAGATTCTCTCTAAAGTAAATAAACAGCTTAATTTTGTGCCA
>NW_026000078.1:3427112-3462165 GCF_001458135.2 Marmota marmota marmota | reverse complement strand
AACTCTTCTTTGAACTAAATGGTCTTTTCTTTAGTAGATGAATGGCACATAAATAAGGATTTATAAAGGTTGAACATAAAGCAATAGTTCCTTTTGAGTTATTGCTCAAGTATGAAATAAAATTTTAAAAAATCAAGCCCCAGAAACTTTCTGCTCAAGAAGAGAAAGAAAAAGAAGAAATTATCTTCCTATATAATATTTTTAAAGGAAACTTAAATTCACTTACACCAACATTGTTACACCTTGTCACCATGTCTCTGAACTCATTTTCATTTCCAGATCTTGTGCATATTTTATAGCTAATTGGTTGGTATCTTTCCCACCAAGGTCTTGAAGGGTTGTTAACAACAATATTTTCATTGGGTGGTGAGATCTACAAACAAAGCAATCTAAATAAGTATCAAATTATAGCTTATTTTATATCATTAAAACCTCTAAAACAAATTAATAACCTAAAATTATTGCTGAATCTTTGTACATGCAGCTACAGTACTTTATAATCACTCTAAAATATTAACAGCCCATTAAAGATGTCCTGCTATTATCCTGAAACAAAATATAAAGTTGCCACCAATACTAAATTTTTTCTTCCTCAGAAAACTGTTTCAGAGGGCTTATATGTTAAGTAAAATATTATCTCAGATTCACAGAAACGGGTTGCCATTTTATTATAGCATTTATCATAAGCTCAAGTAAATGTTGCAATTTATGATGTGAACAATCCTTACCTGAACTCCTCCAAATCCATTGGGAGCTAAGTATCGCTCACATTCCTGAGCAATATCAACCCAGCGCCACTCAAACAAGTGGACCATAGAGGTCCTTCCCTGTTGAGTGTTTGGGGAATACTGAGCCCAACAGAGCCCAAGGGCTGAAAGCAGCACAAAGAACTTCATTTTGCTCTGAAGCTGCCACTGTTCTTTCTAGCAGCTATTTATATTCCTGTAAAAGAACACATTTGACAAAGTAAACGTTAACATGAATAAATATTTAGAGTACAAACACTGGAATGTTAAAAAGATTATTAATAATAATGTTAACTCAACAGGTGAAGAACATTCATAAAATCTCCCAAGAAAATAATCTTAAATGACCTTTTAGAACTTAATGTTGTTCTTATTAAAGGAATATTAGGCTTTTCAAATATCTGGCATGTGACATATGTAAACAGTCCTCATTCATGTATTATTTACCTAGAAGTAGATCTTATTTCTGATGTGCTTCACTAATAGAAAGTTACAATTAGACACAACTCAACTTATACTCAAAATGTTGTTTGAACTATTTATCTGCAATGTTTGTAATATTTCAATTTCCAAAAAGAAACAAGACATTAATTTTCTTCTACTCCTTCCCACACACCAATTTTTAGTTATTTACATTTCTGCATTAAAATTTTAAAAACTACTTGAAATTTAAATGCCCATGAATTAGAGAATTAGGACGCCCCCACTCATCAATTCAAGTGCTTAATAATATGGCTAGAGAGTAGATTTTGTGCTAGAATAGTAGGATTTATGCTGGAATAGCAGAATTTGTAGTGGTTATGATTTTATCCCCATAGCCAAATATCTTTCATGTCTAATAAAACACTAAATCAAAGAATGCACATACTTTTCCTCCTTAATTAATAGTATAGGTGGGAAAATATTATCCATCCTTTCAAGAAGAATTGAGTGTTCTCCTTTGCCAAGTATTAAGGATGATATAAGGGATATAATGATGAGCAAGACAGTCATTTTTCTATTCCAAGAGAGTTTACATTCTAGTGGAAGAAAAACAAAATATGCAAGTAAATATAATATCAGTAATGAGAATAACAGTGATGATAAATAATTTCAGGTTTCAATAAAAACTACTATGAAGTAACAGCATAATAAAATAGAGAGTAACATCACTATCAGAGTATTTCAGACTGGATGGTCAGTGAAACATTACTGAGGGAGTGATTTTAGCTGTGAATTAAAGAATTAAAAATCAGTAGTCATTTGAAGACAAGAAAAAGTCCAATCTAGATAGAAGAGAAAGCAAAAAATGATGGGCAAAAAAAGCTTGGAATACTCGAGGATCTTTTTTTTTAAGTTAGCAAGGCTAAAGCATGTGTGATAAATGGAAAAGCAAATGAATTGAAGAGAGATAGGTAGGTCAGATCTTAGAATGAATCAAGAAAGAGAGGTAGTGATGCTGTAAAGAGTGGTGAAAGAGCATGCTGTACTTTAAAAGGAAATCATCATTGCCTCTTGGAGGAAATCAGAAATTGGAGTATAAGAATGAAAAAAGGAAGATAAGTTAGAGGCTTTTTATAGTAGCCCAGAAAAGAAGTGGGTGACTTTGACTAGGGCATAGAGAGGATGTTTCAAAGGTGAGAGGCAACAGGTTTATGGATATATTAAATCTAAAGAATTATGAAATGCAGACACTAAAGATATAGATATTTGGCAATGATATCATTTATCAAGATGAGGGGAAATGAGGAAGTACTATCTCTGGGAAAGAGTTATTATTCCAATTATTACCTAATTATTTCTCTAGTATTCACCGGACTCTCCTTTGGTCTTTCCTGGGACCAACCATGTGGACAATCAAAGTTCCATGTGTCTTACATGTAAGTTCATACCTCCTGGTATTCTTCCTATGATCCTCTTCTACCATTTTTGTGTACCTGGCATATATTGAGTTGAAGCAACATCTTCATAAAGCCTACACTCATATTCCTAGGCATAGTTTATAACTCCTCTGCCGTGTAACAGCTTTTCAAATTATTATACATATCATTTATATTGTAAATGTGTTATAAATAATTAAATATTTACATGTTCACCATTCTGGACTAAGCTTTTAAAAGGCAGACATCATATGCAATATTCCTAGAACCTAGCAAATGATTAGTATGTCTAATGCGCTCAATAAATGGCTATCTAACATATACTCTAAGTTCCATATCGTGCAAGACATTGAGATTAGTATGTTTTATGTCTTCATTTTATAAATAAATGAATACCATGTCAGAAATTGTGTAATACTTCAACCCTTGTCTTTTCAAAAATTTCATATACATGAAGAAACTAAGGCCCAGAGAGACTAAGCAATTTGCCCAAACTTCTGTAGTAAGTGACAGGGCAGAATATAAAAGGTCTGACTATGAAGTGATATTTTCTGTGTTACATCAACATTTCTTCCATATTTCTAAATTTGGAATGTCACTAAAGTAGCCACGAGCAAGAATTATCTATGGAACAGTTGAAATGTTGCTAATTTGAACAGAGATATGCTCTAAGTATAAAATATAATTTGTATTTCAGAGTTAATATAAAACCAGAACATGAAAATTAATAATTGTTTTTACTTGATGAATTAATATTCTGAGAGAAATTAAGATAAATAAAAATCTATTATTAACATAAATAACCTCAGTTCATTTTTTGCTTCTTTACAAATGGTCATTAAAAATGTTAAATTACATATATGATATGTCAGATCCTAGTAGAATTATTTTAGAGGTTAAGTATGAGAAGGGATACAGCCACACAAAAAAGCCAACAATAGTAAAGTGAAGGGTCAGATCATTGTGGTAAGGGAGTCATGAGTAAAGTGTGTTAAGATTTTATTGACACAAAAAGTAATTAATTTCTGACATGAATAGGGGAAGATGAAATTGATTCGAAGAATGAGTTTGATTTTAATGAAAAAAGATCAGGTAAAATTCCATTTTAGTAAGAAAAATAGAATTATCAAATGTGAGTAAGGGGAAGGAGGAAAGAAATGTTTTAAAACCATAAGTTGAGGTGTAGGAGAACCATGGACATCAAGGTGGTAAAGATGTATTGAGAATGCTCAAAGTCAGAAGAAAGAAACACTTTTCTTGGAAGCCTATACCAAGATACTGATTGTTTGCTTTAGACAGGAAAGGAACTTGATTAGAACTTTTTAAGTATAACAGATGCATTAGAAGGCACAGGTAGCTGGGAAGAAACAATAGAAGTCCTGCAGATTATTAAACAGGCAGTCATGAAAATCTGAACTAGGATTATAGCAATAAGAATGAGAATTAGGAGAGTACTGCAGATTGTTGCAATAAGGGCTACCCTATGAATAACATTTTCCAATGGCCATACCTATGTGGACTCTCTTCCTATATAGTCTATGGGACTGATTTACTCAGTGTGTGATTTGCCTTATAGAGTGAAATGTCAGTCAACAAGAAACACGCAAAAATTTTATTAGGACTTGCATGAGGCTTAATCTTATCAAAATCAGAGTCTATTGTGCTGTGTGCAGAGTTGGAATGAATGGATAGGTAAAGAAGTATGGTTGTCCTTAGCCATTTCAATCATCTGAGTTTTGACCCACTAGCTAACAGTAGATGAATAATGCTCCAGGGCTGAACCAGCAGAAGGGCCATCTGTTCCACCCATACAATTATAAGACATGAGATATTGTTATTAAGTAATAATTAACTTATACAGAGAAGAGAGATGCAATAAATCTGGTGAAGATTGAAATGGTAGCTAAATAGATATCTGAGGAGAAAAAAATGGAGTTAAATGGGACTCTGTTATTTAAAGGTTGGGTGAGTAGAAAATGGCAATGCCCATGTCACTTTCAGTGCAATTTAAAGATAGATTGGTTACAGGAACAATAAATCCTGAGTTTGAGCGTCCACTTTTAAACCTACATGGGAATACAAAAACAACTTAAGAGATAGGTGTGAGAAGCAAAATACCAGAGAAATTTGGGAGTTTCCAATAAAGCAATGATATTTTGAGGAATGGCACACAACATATTTACTGATTTACCAGAGATTCTGAGCAGAACAGATGTCATCCCCAAACAATGTCCTGGCTAACGCTGTCTGAATTATCTGGTCTGGAAAACTGGATCCTTGATAGCTGACAAGGTACCAAGAGAGATATTGAAAATACAGATACCATCAATTGATATAAAAGATGGGGTAGAGGGTATAGGAAGGAGAGAATAAAGAGCTCTTTCATTATCAGAGAACAGTTTTCAAAAACAAACAAAAAAGGAAAATTTACAAGGATTACAAAACACTAACTAGATGTGCTTGAGAATTAGAATCAGATTAGAAGAGAAGATGGATTATATAGTTGGTGATAATATAGAGCTGATGCTCTAAAGAGTTGAGAGAGAAATCATTTTAACTTCACACTTGATTCAAGGTTACAAATGCTAAAATGTAATGGTTCAGAACATGACCTAAAGATTAAGACAAGCTAGTTTTAAATCTTGACCTTTCCATTTATCAGTTGTGTAACCCTGGAAATTGGCCTTTGTAAATTTAACTTATCTATGAACTAGATAAAGTAATGCTTATGTCATAAAATTATCTTGATTAAACAAGTTAATGCAAGTAAAGCTGTTATTCTAGTGTATGAACATGATAAAATCTCAGTAAGCTTGTTTGCTATGATATTGTTATTACAGCATTGTTATTTTTAGTCTTGGTCCTACTGAAATTGTTACAAACTCATTTCTCTTTCCACCTTTCATTCTTTCATCACTTGGCATTCTCTTTCCTTTCCACACTTTTCAACTTCTAATAATTCTTTCTACTTATCAGAAATACTTTTGTATCCCCAAGAATAAGATATGGGAATGCGAAGACATCTTTATTATTTTCCATCTTTAATTTTTTGAATTTTTTTCTTTTCCCTCCCTTTCTTCTTTCTTTCTATATTCCCTCTTTCTCCCCTTCACACAGCTCTTTCTTTCTATATCTTTCCTTCTTTAAATTTTTTTTTTATTTTATATGACAGCGAAATGCATTACAATTCTTACTGCACATATAGAGTACAATTTTTCATATCTCTCTTTGTATACACAGTATATTCACAGCAGACTACTGGGGGAGGTCAAGCCCAGTGGCCCAGATCTTCCTACACAGGCCTCTGCAGGGCCCAGGTGCACAGTAGGCCTGGCCCAACCCTTTCCCAGCAGGGCAGACACAGCCAGAAACTAGCCTTTGGCGCAGGACCATCCCTTGTGACCAGCAGACTACTGTGGGAGGTCAAGCCCAGTGGCCCAAATCCACCCACATGGACCTCTGAGGGGCCCAAGTACACAGAAGGCCTGGTCCATCCTTTTCCTGTGGGGCAGACACCATCAGAGCCTAGCCTTTGGCACAGGACTGCCCATTTAGACCAGCAAACTACCAGGGGAGGTCAAGCCCAGCAGCCCAGATCCACTGAAGCAGGACTCAGACCCAGGAAGCAGTAGCACTCAGTGAGGGACACCAGCAGGGTCTGGAAGCCCAACATTAAGGTGAGGTATAGACAATCTGCATGGGTACTACAAGAATATAGGGAAGAAATTGTAATATCTCAGATTCACACTGCAAGAAAGGAAGACACATAGACAACATGAAAAAACAAGGGAGGAAAGTGCCCCAAACAAACCAGGACACTAATAACAGAACCAATGGAGAGCAAATTTGATGAAATGTCAGAAAAGGATTTCAGAAGGTTCATAATTAAAATAACCTGTGAATTAAAGAATGGCCTAAATGAGCAAATAGAGGCAAAGACTGATCACTCCAACAATGAGATAAGAGAGCAAATAAAAGTAGCAAAAGATTACCTCAAGAGACACAGACCCTGGGTGGGGGGCAGTCAGAAATCCTTGAAAAGAAGGATACAATACCTTTCCTTCTTTAGGATTTCTGGCAAACCTGTGTTGATTTTGAAAAATACTTTCATCATTGCCTAATCAGTTAATTTTGAGCCATCCTTTTAGCAACAGATCAGTGATATTCACAGTGCAGGTAAGATATTATTAAAGTAAGGGAAAACTTAAGGATATTATTGGGGAATTTTATTAGCAACCCAAGATAGGTGGAGATATACGAATATAAACTTCTATTACTGGTCAAATACATTGTCATATATTTTTCTCACTTATTCTTTTTTAAAGAGCATAATATATTCTCTTCAACATCTCCTGTTACTATACATAGTAGCAAATGAGATAACTTGGAAATTCCTTAAAAATATGAAATAAGGCTAGGAATTCATACACATAAAATACATAAAACAGGGCATCTAATAATATCCTAACAGTAAATCAACAATCTTTCAGGTCAATATTTATAGTCAATATACATACCCAATGTTTATGGGATATACTGTGATACTTTTGATTCATATATATATGATATGCACTGATCAAAACAGGATATTTAATGTGTCCATCTTCTTATCATTGTTTTATGTTTAAAACTTTCAAGTTATCTCTTCTAGTTATTCATAACATATTTATTAGGTTATTGTGAAATATAAACACCCCATTAATATATATATTTATTATGTATTAATAAAATATTTTTAAAATTTTAAACAGTTGGAAATGCTAACTACCCTGATTTGATCATTGCACCTTGTATACATGAGTCAAATTATTATACCACACCTCATAAATATGTACTATTAAAATAATAATATATAAATGAATAATTGTAAAAAAATCATATCCACAGATATGAAGAAAATTCTAACTGAAAATTACCCAGTGCAGAGTTATCTCTAAAATATTTTTCCAATAGATATTATATGAGACATTGTTATTTTATTTAATGCCTGCAATATAAATGTCAATATAACGGTAAGACTCCAGCAAAAATTCGGGATTTCACTTAACCCATTTAGCTTAAACCCTACTTGAGTCATGCCAAAGCCAGAATTACATAAATTGATGGAGTTCTATTAAAATGTTAAACAAAGAGTAATAACTTCGAAGAAACCTGTAGATTTCTATAACTTCCTGTCTATTTATACAAATATCAATTATTCACAAAATTCTTTCTACCTATTGTAAGTAGTCTCAAAACTGTGTTAAATGCTACTGGGGTTTTTAATATCCAAAGGAATTGAAGAGACGAATTACATACTCTTGTCATTTACAGTTATTAGCCAGAGACCTCATATTTATGTATTTTGTAGTAAAAAATTTAATAGAAGTATCATTAAAATATTCAATAGAAATACTTTTATTTACTTTATAATTTATAACCAATAGATATTTATTTCTCATTCTTCTATAGGCTGTAAAAAGGACATACTTTTAATGTCACATCTATGCAAGATATGTTATCACATATATCTACCTACAAGTATTGCAAACTTGATTTTTTTTCTATTTTTTTCCAGTTTTTTATATTCTAAAGCTTTAGTTAGTATTATTGCTATAAAACTTGATCAAGTGCATAGTTGTTCTTATTGAAAAGAAGCCATAATTTCTTTGAATTTTACATTGTATTATGTAAGATTTTCTCAAAACAGGAAACCTTCACCCATCAGCAGTCCCCACCAGAAGTAAGGAAAAAGAAAATAAACCTAAGCTTAGGATAAGCCCCACGTGAAGGTTAGATAAAGAAGGCAAAGATAATGAAGTTTTCCTACCAGATCTCTGAAGTTAGAGAAATGTTTTGAGCCAGCACTCAGTCACATTTCCAACATAAATAGTACAGTTTGTTCTGTTAGACACTGAAACATGAGCTGTCAGCAAACCTAAAATAGACTGTGAAGCTCTGAACTGTATCAAACCATATGACAGAAACCACCTATTTCAAGACAAAAAGGGTGGATGAAGGGGAGAGGGGACTTATATTAAACTCAAGAAAATATTAAAACCCACTTACCAGGTCAACTTAAAATCAGCAATATCTCAAAACCACAGTTAAGTGTTTTTCAATTGAGAAATGACGAAAATCTCAGTTTTGCTTTTTTTTTTTTTTTCTGATCAGCAGAAAAGAATGAAATGCTGGAATTTTATAAATTTTACAAAACCTCTTCTTTTCAAAATGCAATCCTACAGCCCTGTTCCAATTCTTCAAATCTAAATTGTATAAGCAGTAATCCAATCTCCATAATGACACCGCATTGGCCTCACCCTTGCTTCCTGAGCCAACCACTGTCTTTCCTCTGCTAAATTTGCTGTTCTGCAACCTTTTCTGATTACACCATACCTACACAGTTGTTTCACTTTCTTTTTCTACAATATCCTCTTCCACTCTCAACTAATCTTTTTTCTTTTTTCCCTGAATCACTTAAACTAATATACATAGAAAAAAACTTTGCTAAATTAACCATAAAGATTGTATCATCATCTAATTGGGTCAAATTAGCTAAATAAAATAAGTGAGACTAGAATGTAAATAAAGTGACTACAAAAGAAACCTAGTTTTAAGTGTAAGTTCTGCCATCTATGATGTGAACCTTGGATAATCAATTGATATCTACAGATTTCATTAAAGTCTTCACTTTGGAAATGAGGGTGGTAGTATTTTAATGAATATGATGAAAGAACAGAATCCTCTAAGGATATTAACAATATGTATTGAGTGTTGCTTTCTAATTCCATGCTTTATCAGTTTGACCTACCCCCACACCCTGCGACGGCCCTGAAGGATTGAATTATGATTATCACTATTTTTAATAAAGTTTTATATTGGTTCTTTTTAGTTACATTTTTAAGTAACCAGTAGAATACATTTTAACATAATTATACAATTACAGAATATAACTTATTCTAATTCATACTCCAGTACCTCTTTTTCCCTTACCCTCTTCCCACCCGCTGCCTCTACTGATTGATCTGCCGGTTACCCATAATTATTTTTTAATTAATTTCTTGTCAATATGTATCATGGTGAGATTCACTGTGGTATATTCATATATGTAAAGGAAAGTTATATCATATTCACTCCACTGTCTTTCCTTTTCCTATTACCCTCTCTTCCCTTCATTTCCCTTCATTCACTGAACTTCTACTCCAACCCCTTATTGTGGGTTAGCTTCCATATATCAGGGAAAACATTTAACCTTTATTTTGGGGGGATTGGCTTATTTCACTTAGCATGATAGTTTCTAGCTCCATCTATTTATTGGCAAATGACATAAAGTCATTCTCTTTATGATTGAGTCATACTCCATTATGTATATATGCCACATTTTCTTTATCCATTCATCTGTTGAAGGGCATCTAGGTTGGCTCCATAGCTTAACAATTGTGAATTGAGCTGCTATAGACATTGATGTGGCTGTGTCACTGTAATATGCTAATATTGACTCCTTTGGACATATATTGAGGAATGGGATAACCCTGTCAAATGGGATTATCACTATTTTTGAAATGAGAAAACAGAGACATTAAAAAAAGCAGGCCACATGATTTGTTCATTGTCAAATTGTAGAAAATATTGGACTGAAATTCAAGACAAAGTAGTCTAACTCTTCAGTGAGCTCTTCCTATAGTCTCGCTTGTTATGAAAATCAGACAAAGTATCGTTGGTGAACGTATTTTGGAATATATAGAGTTCTGTTTAGTTAATAATATTTTTAGAAGACTGTGGAAGTGGTAAGGGTTCTTCATACATTTCTTGCTTTTCAAGTGTTAACTCAAATGGAATTATTTCTTTCTGGTAGTTTTCAATTATAACTTCACAGTCACAGACAGATGGACAATTGTTCACAATAGTTGGTGTGTCTCCCTGCAGGTGAAATATACACCTGTTTGAATTTGAGGAAGTCCAGGTAATTTGCTTTTGTAATGAAATGCAAGAAAAAAAAATAATGTTTACTTAGGGGCCTCCTAAATTGTTAAAATATATGTCAAAATAAAGATTTTATTGCCATTGCAAAGGGACTAATAAGAAGTCCCTTGCTGATCTTAGATGAAAATGAAAAACAAACTTAGTATTTGAAGCCACTGAAAAATTTTGAGTTTTTTCTTACTACAGCATAGCCTTTTGACTGATACATCCACTAGATTCCTGTAAGCTTTTTAATTCATAAAATATTCTATACATTTCTTTTTTCATGGGATATGAAAATTTAAGGAAAGAATAAATCATAGAATCAGAAAATGTTAACAATCAAAGACACTATTGGAATAATTACTTCAGTATTTTCCAGACTTTCATTTTTACGTAACCAGTGAAATTTCTGAGAATTATATAAAAAAATTCTTCAATATAAAATTAATATATTGTTGTCCTACTTGTTTATTTTTAAATTTAATTTCATAATTTGTACTTTTTGGTCACATAGAACCACTTATCTAATTAAAATTTTATTTTATTGATGTGATTTAAGAATGATACAAGTGACATATAGTATAACAAAAAACAATTTAAAGAGTAATAAAACCTTTTTGCATGGTAAATAGCTAAACCAAATAATAATGCCAGCATACTTTCGGCACTCCCTATTTATTACCAAAATTCAAGATTACTTAAATTTACACTACAAAAATTATTCAAAAACAAGTGATGAAGAGGTGAAGAATATATCTGCAATATATAACAAGAAATAACAAGAATACAAGAATTCCAGATTCTCAATAGGAAGAAGACAAATCTAAAAACAAAAATGGCAGAAAAAGGAATAAGGAATCTTAAGTGAAAACCCAAGTTGCCAAATGTATAAAAGAGGCCCAATTTTTCTGATAATGTGGGAAGTACAAATTAAAATAAAAAATAATTTTGGGCTGGGGTTGTGGCTCAACAGTAGATGCTCACCTAGCACATCCAAGGTCCTGGGTTCGATTCTCAGTACCACATAAAAATAAATAGATAAAATGAAGGTATTTTTAAAAAATTTAAAAATTTTAATTCAATAGAAAGGCAAAAGTTAGATGCTTCATAACAACAATTTCAGATTAGAATATGATAAATATGCTATGATATACTACAACACCAGTAGAGAGACCACTGAGTGGTACCTTTGTAAGGAACCAACTTTAATAATATTTTAATAATATTATTAAAGTGGCACCTTTGTAAGAAACCAACTGTAATAATAATTTTAAATAAAATTAAATAATAATATTTTCATAATATTGAAGTTATAATCATTAAAGAGCAAACATGTGATATTACTACAGTTAACATATTCTGGTCTATTTTGACCTTATAAAGACTCACTTTCTGAGCCCAGATGTACACAATAGTCAAAAGAATATTTTCTCTATATTTCCATTTGATTAGGTTAATTAAATGCTATTCAAATCTATTGTTTTAACAACTCTTGAGGTTGGTATGTTAAATATCTCCCAATTTAATTGTGAGCTACTATTTATTACTATTTTTTAGCCTTATCTATTTTAAACATGGATTATAAGGTGAGTTATAATTTGAATAGATAATATACAGAGTCAAATATTTTATTATTAAAGAATAACTATTTTTATCTTTTGTGCTTACTTGGCCTTAAAGCTAATATTTTCAATACTAACAAAGATATACTAGCTTTTATTTTGTTAGACTATTCATAGATTATTTTGTTCTGTTTTTTTAACTTTATTTCTTTTTCTATCCCTACTTTTAATATCATGTGTGAAAATGCTTTTCTTTAACAGAAACATTTAGTCCATTTACACTGAAAGTAATTAATACATTTGTGTTTGAATCCACTTAATATCAAATTTATTCTTCTTTTTATACCCTTTTCTTCTTTCATACTATTTTTATAAATCTCTTTTTACCCTTCATCATAGTGGAAATTATGTACTTTGTTTCTATTTTTTCAACGAAAGTAACACCATAGAGATTTTTAAAGTCCAAAGAAAACTCTTAGATCCTTTGCCAAAGTCAATAATTATAAAAAAAGATAGTAGTTCAATGAAACAAAATAGAGAACTCAAAAATAGATCCACATAAATATAGCCATCTGATCTTTGACAAAAGAACAAAGGAAATACAGTGGGAAAAGATAAACTTTCCAATAAATGGTGCTAGAACAAGTGGACATCCAAATTGAAAAAAAACATAATGAGACAGACTTTACCCCTTTCACAAAAAATAACTCAAAATGGACCACACTGTAAGTATAAAAGGCAAAACCATGAAATACTTAGAAAATAACAGAGGAGAAAATCTGGGTAGGCTTGGATGTGGTCATCACTTTTTAAATACAACACCAAAGACATAATTCATGAAAAAATAATTAATCACCTGGACTTAATTAAAATTCAGAACATACATTCTGTTAAAGATGTTATCAAGATACAAGCCACAGACTATGAGAAAATGTGTGCAAATGACATTTGATAAAGAACTGTTATCCAAAGTGTACAAAGAACCCTTGAAACTCAGCAATGAGAAATGGACAATCCAATTAAATACTGGGCAAAATATTTTAACAGATATTTTGTGAAAAAGATATGTTGATTGTAAGTTAAGCATATGAAAATATATTTGATATCATATTTCATTGAGAGTTGCAAATTAAAACAAGAAACTACTACACATTTATTAGAATGCTGAAAATCCAAAATTTTGACAGCAACCATTTGCTTGTATCAGTGTAAAATGTTAGAACTGAAACTAAACATTCTCTCACCATGTAATCCAAAAACATGATACTTTGGTATCTACCAACACAAGCCAAAACTTATGCTCACACAAAACCCACAAACCAATGTCTATGACATCTTTATTTATAAGTGCCCAGACTAGGAAGCAGCAATATGCCCTTCAGAAGGTGAATGGATAAACTGAGGGATGTATGTATGCTTATGTGTGTATATATAATTTTTTAGCACTAAGAAGAAATGAGCTGAAAAGTTATAAAGGAAATGTAAATGCATGATACCAAATGAATAAAATTTTTTTAAATGCATCCTGTATGATTACAAATATATGACATTCCTTGAAAACAAAAGGGCAAACAAAGTAAGAATATCAGTGATCACCAGAGGTTAAGGGTAGGAGAGGGATGAATAGGTGGAATATGGATGAATTATAAAGTAGTGAAACCATTCTATATACTTTAAAAGTGAATACATATCATAGTTCATTTGTCAAAATATAAAATGTTCAATAACAATCATTCACCATAATGTAAACTTTTGGTGATAAATGTATGTCAATGTATATTCATCAATTGTAGTAATGTTCCACTCTGGTGCAGTTTAGTGGGGGTGGAATTGTGGGGTTAAGTTGAGGATATATTGAAACTCTGTACTATACATTCATGTTTGCTATGAATCTAAAAGTGTTCATAAAAGTAAAATCTATTAAAAATTTTAAAAGGACATCAAGCCCTATTTTCTAGAACTTCTGAGATTAAATTAATGATCTTGGGATGGGTTGAGTATCTTAGATTATTCACAATGGACCTAAATGCTATGACATGTATCCTAATAGAGGGAAGAAGAGAGAGATTTGACATACAGAAAAATAAAGATGCAGAGACTGGAGTGATGTGGTCCCAACTCATGGAATTCCAGCAGCCACCCAAAACTGGAAGAAATAAGATTGAACTTTGCTTGGAGCCTCTGAAAGGAGCATTGCCTCACTGACTCCCTGATTTGGACTTCTGGCATCTTGAACTGTAACAGAATATATTCCTGTTGTTTTAAGCCACTAAGAGAATGTTTATTTGTTACAGCATCCATAGGAAATGAATTTAAGTATGTTTTTTGTGTTTATCAGTGTTTTTAATATATTTTCTTGGGTGAAGTAGGATGAGGGCAGATACAGATCAAGAGAAGGAAACTGGAGTTTAAGAGCTTGTTATGCTCATGGATCCTAGGGAGAAACAATATACCATACAAAACTCCTCAGGGGAAGTACTAGGATGGAACACAAAAATATCAGGCAGAAGTATAGAGGGAAATATGGGCAAGCACTTTCATTATGGTTTCTATAGGACAGAATGGGAAAGCAAGGGGTAGGGAGTGGTTAGGACTAGCTCCTTTGAATAATTTTATTGACCTTTAGGTAATGGGAGTTGAACCTAATTGTTTGGTACCTAGAACCTGGGAAATCAGACTGCCACACAGAGTGAGAATTCTATAAGGGAGGTACTTGGTCTTTGAACTTCATCAGTTGTTCTACAAGGGAAACTTACCTAAATGCTGAATCAATGTGACACTTATTTTAAAAAAAATTATATTGTAGTAGTATTATCATTTATATGGCTGTGATGTATACTGTTTTATGAACTTCTCATCATTTGTTTATCTGTTTACATGTTGATGGACATTTGGGTTGTTTTTATCTTTGGCTCTCATAAATGAAGCTACAATGAAAAAAGCAAGAAAAAGACTTTTCAGAGAATTATATTTTGTATCTCTTCTTAATATCTAGAAATAAAATTGTGGGTATTCATTTTAAGTGTATACACTTATAAAGATTATGAAACTCTTTGCCAACATGATAGCAAATACTCCCATTAGTAATTTAAGACATTCAGTTGCTACACATCATTCACATTACATTGCCTTTTTTGTTGTTTATTTTTGTTTTGTTTTTTGGGGTTTTAATTTTGTCATTCTATTGCAAAATGATTATCTTATTTAGCCTTTAATTTTTATTTTCTTAAGAACCAGTAAGGTTGACAATCTTCCTCCCCTACATGTTTTATACTTTTCATTGTATGGGTCTTATTTGTCATATTTGTTATCCATTATTTTATGTTTTATATCCTTCCATAAAGTATTTTCTTTAAAAAATCACTTTCCAAATGATGCTACTACATATAGAATTTATCTTCTATCTTTGATAAATTCATTCATTAGTTCTAAGAATTACATTTTTAAGATGCAGGGGATTAGCAAGAATAGTGGAATGTGATGGACATCATTATCCAAAGTACATGTATGAAGACACAAATTCGGTGTCAACCTACTTTATATACAAACAGAGACATGAAAAATTGTGGTATATATGTATAATAATAATTGTAATGCAAAAAAGCACATGTATAAAGATATGAATTGGCGTGAACATACTTTATATACAAAGATATGAAAAATTGTGTTCTATATGTGTAATAAGAATTGTAAGGCATTCTGCTGTCGTGTATTTAAAAAAATAAAATCAATGAAAAAAAGAGATGCTGTAGGATTTTCTGCATAAATAATCATGGCATTTGAGAACAAAACATTTTCATTTTTTTCTTTCTTTTATATCTATGCCTTTTCTTGCCTTATTGCATTGGCTAGAACTTCCAACAAACTATTGAATAGTTTACATCCTGACTTTGTTCTTGATCTCTAAAAGGAAACTAATAGGGTTGAGTTGTGTATCCTTCAAAAATTCACAGGTTGGAGTCCTAATGCCCGACTCCTCAGAATGTGACCTTATTTAGAGAAAGGGTCTTTACAGAGGTGATCCAGTTAGACTTAGGTTACTAGAATAGTCCCTAATTAAAGATGACTATTGTCCTTGTAAAAAGGGTAAACTTGGCACAAAGATACTATACATGAGGAAAGATAATGTAAAACCACATAGGTAGAGGAAGGTCATCTATAAGTCATGGAGAAGAACATATGAAGGATCCTTCCTACTTTGGCATTAGAAAGAAGCAACAGTGCTGTCACATTAACTTTAGACTTTCTAACTTCCAACAACAAATTTCTGTCATTGAAGCCACATAGTGTGTGTGTGTGTGTGTGTGTTTATGTTAGCCCTATTAAACTAATATAGAAACATTCAATTTTTTTACCATTAAGAATGACATTAACTATAAAATTTTTACAAATACCTTTATCAAGTTGAGACTATTTTCTTCTCAAATTGTCATTTACAATTAATATTTAAAGAATTTTGTTGAATACTTTTTTCATCTCCTTTAATGTAAAATAGTAAATTAGATCATATTGGTTTTTGTTGTTGTTGTTGTTTTTTTTTTTTTTTTTTTTTTTTTTTTTTTTTGGTTACCAGGGATTTCACTCAGGGGCACTCGACCACTGAGCCATATCTCCAGCCCTATTTTGTATTTCAATTAGAGACAGAATCTCACTGAGTTGCTTACTGCCTCACTTTTGCTGAGGCTGGCTTTGAACTTGTGGTCCTCCTGTCTCAGCCTTTCAAGCTGCTGGGATTATAGGCATGAGATTAATTGTTTGTTGAATATTAAAAAAAATCATTCCTAGGGCTGGAGTTGTAGCTCAGTGATAAAGTGCTTGCCTAGCATGTGCAAGGCACTGGCTTTGATTCTCAGCACTGCATATAAATAAATAAAATAAAGGTCCATGAACAACTAAAAAAATATTTAAAAATTTCCTTGATAGAATAAGTTCCATGTGGTAATGATCTATTATCTTATTTTCCATATTAGAAAGTTTATTTTCTTAAGGATTTTGCATCTATGTTCATGAAGTATGTGGCTTTAACGTTTCTTTTCTTACAAGACTTGTTAGGTGTTAATGTCCTCAAAAAAATAGCTACTTACAGTAGAATAGCATGATTAAAACTGACACATACACATATACACACACATACAATAAGATACATGTGAGAATGGCATGATTAAAACTAAAAAGACTGACTAGGTCAAGTGTTGTAATTTGATAAGATATATCAGATTTTGATGTATTATAAGGTCATTATTTATCTCCATTTTTTTCTAATTTCTCTTGATTTCCTTTTGAAGGCAAAGATGACTTAGAAGTATGTTAATAAATTTGCAAATGTTAGGGACATTTCATAGATATCTGTTATATATTTCAATTTAATGATGATGTTTTCAGTATAAACCTCTTCTTTCGAAAGTTATCATTTCTTTCACTGATACCAGAAGTGAAATTATACATTATACATATACAACCTTCAAGTAGATTGAGGCAATGCAGGAATATTCGAGGAAAGATAATGTAAAACCACATAGGAAGAGGCATTACAAGAGTCCCACTTAATACAAATAACTAGAAAGACCAACAATCTTTTACAAAATAAGGTTTCTTGTCAGTTAAATATACAGTTTTAATTTTATAGCTTAACAACAAAGGGTCATACACTGAAATCAACACATATACCTAGTATTTCAGTCTAAGTTTTTCATCATACACAGCTGAAATCAATTATAAGGTATGGCCTAACAAATGCTGGGGGGACTTTTTTAAAAGTAGTTTTTACAGGTATTACACAACTTCTTGCACACTGAAGTCATCATACATACAGGGCAAAGTAAGAGCTTTTATATTTGCATTTCTTCTTCATTTAACTTTTAAAACACTACTATAATTGAATATTAAAACAATAGGAAGTAGTGAGATATTATGATTGTATTCCTTCACGCATTCACTACTGCATATAATATGCCTGCAGTGAGTGTTATTCACTAGCCCCATTAAGAACTTTGACACTGAACACCACCTCTGGGATGATGTTCATCATCATCATATGCTTCTCCATTATAATGGTGCCATCATTCCTGATTTGGATCAAAGTCCGCCAGTTCTACTTGATCTGTTTCATCAGTCTCTTCTAATTCCTTCCTCTCAGGTAGGAGTTTTTCTAGCAAAGAGAGTTTGTTAGGAGAGAGAAAGCCATTTTTAGGAAAGTTTACCTTAAACTCGATGATTAGGCGACCCTTTTCACATGGTCTACAATAAATTGGCATACCTTCATTTAGCACATATTTTATATCACCATGATTGACAATCTGACTTGGATGAGAGGTGATGATCTAACACATCTGATCTAACACAATGATAATATCTCCTGGTTCCAATCCTGGCTTCTGATCTCCTTCATCATGGAATGTTATCTTCTGTCCATCTTTCATGCCTTTGTCAATATGAACTTCCAGGATCATCTTCTCTCGAACTATCTTCCTTCCATTGCAGCTTTTACATCTATCTTTAGGACTGATTTGTTCCCCATGGCCCTGGCACTCCACACACACAGACTGAATTTGCTGAACCATTCCAGGTCCTATCTGATGAATTCTTATTTGCATTCCAGTACTTCAGCAGTTGGAACAGCACTCTAATGCTCCTTCTTACCACCTCAGCCTTGACATTTGTCACAAATCACATTATTCTGTAGAGCCAGTTTTCTTGTTGCATCATTATATAAGTCTTCTAATGTTACTGAGAGATGGTGCACAACATTTTTACCTCTCCTTTCTCTCTGCATCCTTCCTCCTCCTCCAAAAAGCATATCAAAGATGTCCATGGGGGAGCCAAAACCACCACCTGCTCTAACCTCCTTAATTGCCTGTTCTCCTCCTTTGTCATATAATTCCCTTTTCTTGGCATCAGAGAGAACTTCATAAGCTTGAGAAATCTGTTTAAACTTTTCTCCTTCATTTGGATTCTTATCAGGGTGGTACTTCAAGGCCAGTTTTCTCTAAGCCTTTTAAAATTCTTCCTGGGTGACATTGGGTTTGATCCCCAAAACATCATAGTAAGTGGTTTCTTTCACCATTTTCTACAGCCCATGAGCGTGCTGGGGGCATTGTGGAGGAGTGGGAAGGAGCACTTAACTGTGTACAGCCCAGGCAGCTGCTGCTCCTCCGCCTCTCACTGAACATTCTGGAAAGTTCCCTCTTCTGGAATTTTAATAGTTTCAGATCTCACATTCGGTCTTTAATCCATTTCGAATTAATTTTTGTGTGTGGTGTAAGGTCCAACTCATTCTTTTTGCACGTGGCTACTCTATTTTCCAAGTGCTATTTGTTGAAGACAAATGTTTAGTCTAGGAATTTCTGTCAATAATCACTTGGCCATATGTGCAGGGGTTTATTTCTGGGCTTTCTGTTCTGTTCTTTTGGCCTGTATATTTCTCTTCATATCCAGTAGCACATGCCTAAACTATTTTTTTTTCTGTGTTGTATACTTAAAATCAGGCAGTGTTGGGGCTGAGGTTGTAGCTCAGTGGAAGATTGCCTGGCAGGTGTGAGGCACTGCGTTCAATCCTCAGCACCACATAAAAGTAAATAAATAAGTAAAGGTATGTGTCCATCTACAACTAAAAATACTAAAAAAAAAAAGTCAGGCAGTGTAAGCCCTCTAATTTAGTTCCTCTTGAAGATAGTTTTGGCTGTCCATGACTCTTTGAGATTCCACAGAATTTTGAGACATTCTTGCTACTTCTGTATAAATGTTATTGGGATTTTCATAAAGATTGAATTGAATTTAGATCATTATAGTAGTATGAATATTTTAACAATTTTATATCTTCCAATTCGTGAACACAGGATGCATTTCCATTTATTTGTTGTATTCCTTTCATTTCGCTTAGCAATATGTTTAATGTATGTTTTTTCATCTGCTTAAGTTTATTCCTAAGTATTTTCTTCTCTTTGATGTCAAAATAAATAGATTTCTTATATTTCTTTTATTGTTTGGTTATTGCTGCAACTGAATTTGCTGATATTTCATCCAGCAGCTTTGCCAAATTCACTTATTATTTCTAATAAGAACAGGTTTTATGTGTATAAAACCTTAAGAGTTTTCTATGGACAAGATCATGCTGTCTGTAAGCAGAAATTGTTTAAATTCTTCCCCTTTTCAATTTGAATGTTTTTATTTCTTTTTCTTGTCTAACTGATATGGCTAGAAGTTCCAATTATATGTTGAAAAATAGTGGTTAGAGGGGGCATCTTTGTTTTCTTCCTAATCTTAGAAAAAAAATCCAGCCTTTCCCATTGAGTATGATATTAACTACAGGCATTTCACATATGAAATTTAATATATCAAGAAACTTTCTCTTCCTTTCTTGATGAGTATTTTTATTATAAAGATAAGTTGAATTTTATCAAATGCTTTTTCTGCATTATCATATTATTTTGTTCTTCATTCTGTTAATGTGGTATATCACATTCATTGATTTATATATGATGAATTATTCCAAATTTCATGTATAAATATCGGTGGCCATAATGTATGGTCCTTTAAATGTGCTCTTCAATTTAGTTTGCTATTATTTTGTTAAAGATTTAGATATCAACATTCACCAGATATATTGTTCTATAATTTTATTGTGCTGGGTATTTTGGTATTAGGGTAACGTTGGCCTCACAGAATGAGTTTGGATGTGTCTCCTCCTGTTCCTTTCTTTGGAAGAATTAGAGCGAAAAAATGATGTTAATTCCTTTTTAAGTGTTCAGTAAAAACTGCAGTGAATGCTGTGATCCTGGGCTTTGTTTTGTGGGGAGGTATTTGTTATTGCTTCAATAACCTCACTTGTTATAGGTGTATTTAGATTTTTATTTCTTCTTGATTTCTTCTTGGTAGATCATACTTTTGTAGGAATTTCTCCGTTTCTTCTAGGTCAACCAATTTGTCAGCATACAATTCTCAAAGGAATGTTATGAGTCCTTTTATTCCTATAACTTCAGTTGTAATGTCTCCTTTGTAATTTCTAAGTTAGACATTCAAAACTTCTTTTTTGTTAGTCTAGCTAAGTACTTGTCAACTTTGTTGATCATTAAAAAAAATCTTGATTTCATTGATTTTTATATTGCTAGTATTTACTCATACTCTTATTTTCCTTTTGTTTCCTGATTTTGTATTTAGTTTGTTCTTCTTTTAAGATATAAATTTAGGTTCTTGATTTGCTATCTTTCTTCTTTTTGATACAGGTGTTTACCACTATGAACTCCTCTCTCAGAACTGCTTTGCTGCATCCCATAAATTGTTATGGTTTTCTTTCCATATATTTTATAATTTCCCTGGTCATTTCCTCTTTGACTCATTGGTCGTTTAAGAATGCATCATTAATTTCCAGATATTTGTGGAGTTTCTTGTTTCTCTTCTGATATGATTTTTTGCTTATATTCCATTATGGGGTCAGAAAAGATGCTTTGTACATTTTAAATCTTCCTAAATTTGTTAAGATTGATTTCATGATCTAATGTGGCTATCTGGGAGAGTATACCATTGTTGCTTGAGAAGAATGTATGTTCTGTTGTTGGATGAACTATTCTATATAGGCCTGGTAGATCTGATTTTTCTAGTGTGTTGTTCAAGTTCTGTTTCCTCATGAATACTGTTTTTCAATCCATTGCTGGAAAATGGAATATTGAAGTCTCCTACCATTATTTTTTTCTTATATTTCCCATGAGTACTATCAATGTCTGCTAAGTACATTTACTTAGGTGCTCTGATATTAGGTGCATATTAAACCATTTATCTTCTGTTTAAATTGATCCTTTCATCACCATACAATGTTCTTCTCTGTCTTGTGACAATTTTTGTCCTAAAATCTATTTTGTGTAAGTATGGTCATCTGTGCTACCTTTAGGTTCTAATATAACTGAAATATCTTTTTATACCTTTTCATTTTTAACTTTAGATATGAAGTTAGTTGCTAATAGGCAACATATCATTGTATCTTATTTTTTATCCATTTAGCCTAAGTATTTTTGCTGGTGCATGCAACCCATTTTCATTTCAATAAATTACTGATTTTTTTTTTTTTGGTATTATAGGATTTTTGTTCCACTTTTCCTCTCTAATGGTCTTCCTTTGTGTTTCACTGATTTTTTTTTTTTTTTTGGCAGTGGCATGTTTTATTTCTTATTTGCCAGTTTGCATATTACAATGGTTACCATTGCACTTATAATAATCTAAGGGCTTGGGGTGTCATGAGGACCTGGGTTATATTCCCAGTACTACAAATACTAAATAAAAATAAGTAAAGATATAACAATCTATTTTTAACTGATAAAAATTAATTTCATTTGTATATAAAACACTATTTGGCTTATACCATGTTTCATGCTTTAAAGAATGTTATACCAGATTTATAAGTGATTTGTTCACTTACATTATAATACCAAAGGCTTCTGTATTCTCTGTATGTGTATCTTTACCAGGGATTTTACATTTTTGTGTGATTTTGCATTATTTGTTCTTCTTCATTTCAACTTATCAGACTCTTTAATATTTCTTGTAGAGCATAACTAGTTGTGATGAACTTTCTTATCTCGTTTATATAGGAGAGTCTGAATTTTTCATTCATTTTTGAAAGACAGCTTTGTTAGACATATTATTCTTGGTGTGACAATATTTTTCTTATGGGTACATTGAATTTATAATCCCACTATCATCCAGCCTGTGAGGTTTCTGCTAAAATAAATCTAGTGGTAATATAACAGCTCCCTTTTACATGGGAATTTTATTTTGATGTTAAGATTTTATTTTGACAGTTTGTTTATAATGTGTCTCAGTGTAGGTTCTTTATATGTATACTTTTGGAGTTCTTTGAGCTTCTTGAATTTGAATGCCCATCTCTTTTCTGATATTTGGGATATTTTCACTTATTAGTTCTTTAAATAGGTTTTCTGTCACATACCTTCCCACTGGAGTTCCATAATATGAATGCTGTTCCATTTAATGGTATACCGTAAGTCCTTTCAAGTCTCTTCTTGTCTGGTAAGGTCTGCTATTGAGTCCCTCTCGAGTTTTAGTACTTATTGTGTTCTGCAGCTACATACTATCTGTTTGGCTCCCCCTCATAATTCCTCTCTCTTCTGTTGGTATTCTTGTTTTGTCCATGCATCATTTTTGTTTTATTTAATTAACTATTAACCAAGTTCTCTTAATTCATTGTGCATCTTATGACAGTAATTTTTAATTCTTTGTCTATTTATCCAATTTTTAGTGTTTGGTTCATGGAAATTTAATTAGTTCCTTTAAATGTGTCTTGATCACCTGTTTCTTTGTATAATTTCCTTTTCTCCATTTTGTTTTCCTTCTTTTATTTGTCATTTCATTAATCAGCTGACACACCCATATTTTACAATTTAGTTTCACAGAGATTTCATAGTCTGGCTACAGTGTCTCTCAAACCATAGTTCTGAGTATGAGTCCCTCCTGAGCTTTTGCATGTAATCTCCTTGAAGTTTTCTCCTTTTCTTCTTGATGTTGCCTTAAATCATGGACCTTGTGAGCCATCTACAGTCTACCCCAGGATTTGCAGACTCAACTGTGTTTCCTCTAAGTCTAATTATTCAATACCCCCCACCTGGTAATTTGTTCTGTCATTCAGTGGATACAGACAAGACAGAAAAAAGTCCTTTAGGCAGCCTCCTCCAATTCAGTTGGCTGTATGTTCTACTGGTTTTCCTTCCTATAGAGAAACAGGAAGTTGCAGGATTCCTCCTAAATAAGCCTCCCACATGGATTGGAAGAGTGGTATGGTTTTGGTGAATGGACAGAATACTGAATTTCCTATACAGCTTTTATGCAATTGGTTTTGTGCTTGTTTGAGACTCAGACCTTTTAACCAGTTTCTAGGTATCTCCCATAAGTATTTTGTTGATTTTCTGTATGGACCATGTGAGGGCCTAGGACTTAGCTATTTTGCCATCTTGCTGATGTCATTTTTCTATTTGGTTCTTTTTTACTGTTTCAACTTCTTAGCTGAGATTTACTGTGTTGAGTCATTATCATCATATTTCATTTGATTCTTCAGACAATGTTTATTTTAATTCTTAGAACATATTCATCATCTTTATCTGGACCCAGTTGGAGCTAGTTAACAATTGTTAGTATGTCATATTTGTTTATTTGAACATCTGTATTTGGGAGGAGAACACAAAGTTCTAGGAGTATTCAAGTCTGCTTTGGGTTTACTTTCTAATGATCTCTTTCAATCCTATTGGAATACAACAATTTTCTTGAGAATGTTTGCAAACCTTATCTCAGACTTTGGTTCTCTTATTCCCAGGATCTTCCTACTAAATCAAATTTATGGCTGTTTCACAACTCCCCCCAACTGGGATCATAATACTGCACTAACAAGGCTGTTTTCTAAATGTTTCCTAAAGCATCTGCTACATTTATGGGTATAGTCACCATAAGTTTATAGTCTTTACATCAAAACAGTTTCACTGTGTGAGGCAGAAGGGCTGCAGGTTAACCTGGAGAGCAGTTCTAGACAAGAGATCCAAACTGTATCTGTTCTTTTATGTTATGGCAGCATTGTATTGATAATATTTCTCAATTTATTGCCTTTATTCAAATTTCATTGAATTGGGTATTAAAATCTTATCCATGCCATAATTCCTTAATAGTCAATATAAAAATAATTAAAATCTGTCTTACATAAAGAGATTTAAAAGCAAAAAGTAAAAACGTCTAACATCTGATTACATAATATTTATCTTGTCTAGTGTTATGGCTTTTAGAGAAAAGTTAATCAATTCACACTACATTGTCAAAGTATTCCTGCACATTAAAAAAACTTGACAAATCCAAGTTGTCTAGACAAATCTAAATCTTGCTGTTACATATACCACGATGCTTTTAATACATTTCTGTAGGCTTTATATTTTGTGTATTAAAATCTAACTTATGCCATGATTCTTAATGAATCAGTATTAAACATACAAAATTTAAAAATTTTACAATGTTGAGATTTGCTTAACAGCAAAAGGAGATATGTCTAAATTCTGATTACACTAGTAATGATCAGTATTTAATCAATAATACTATAAATTCACAGTAACTTAAAGAAGCTTAATGTCACTGTTTCAATTAAGTCTTGCCCCATTTATACTGTGATTATATTTACCAATTATATTTTAGGGCAGTGATTATAAAGCTCATAAAGATTACTTCTATATTTTTCTTATCACTTAACTACTCACCTCTTTTAAAAGTAAAACACCTCTCTCTGAGGTAAGATCTGTCAGTTCTGTTTCAAGATAGGATAATTTAGGAATGCAAGGCCAAAGATATTGAACCCTTACAAAGCTTAGGTTGGCACAAAGTGCTCTCAAAAGCCTTATCTGTGGGCTGGGGATGTGGCTCAAGCGGTAATGCGCTCGCCTGGCATGCGCAGAATGCTGGGTTCGACCCTCAGCACCGTGTGAAAATATGTTGTGACTGCCGAAAACTAAAAAATAAATATTAAAAAATTCTCTCTCTTAAAAAAAAAAAAGCCTTATCTGATCAACAGTAAGAAATTTGATTCTTTGTTAAATCCTTTCCTTAGTATTAGACAAACTTTATGTTTGCTGAATCTAAAGGGGGATGTAAGGCTGCCCATCTCTTAGGAATGGCATGAAGATTTTATATATGAAGGTACATTATAAAATATGTCACAAACACAAATACATACATTTTAATATAGAGGTCACCTCATATGTATCTGGAGTAGTAACAGACGCTTTTTATATCTGTGGGCATGTATTTGCCTCCTAAACAACACTGCTGGGTTGGTTTAATTATACCCAAATTATAAATGTGAAAGCCAAGAGTCAGAAAGGTGAGATAACTTATTGAACTCAAGAATTAGTTTTTAAATTACAATTCTGCCTCCAGAGATAGTAAAATGTTCCTTTCTACACAGAGATAGAGTAATGCACTATTAAACACTTTAAATATTGGTTGGTGGGTTTATAGAAATAAAAATCAATGAATACCATCTCCTTTAGCAAAGCTAAAGACATTGTTTACATTTGAAACTGAGCATAAATTAAATTAAAAAACCCTTGAACTCATTCACTTGAAAAAAGAAATTCTTTCATAGTTTTAAAGGTGAAAATAGCATGTTTAATATTAAATAATAGCATATTTCATGCCAAAGATAACAAAGTGGATCAGAGCTTAAATTTTAACAGAAGTTCTATCCTACTTATATCAAGCAGTGATAAAGGGGCAGGACTTCTTTTCATCAAATGCAGTTTTATTTTTTCTATAGAGTGAAATTCTTTGTGCAATGTATACAGATCCACAAGTTTTAGATACAGTGAATGGCAATAACCACAATCAGAATGTTTCTATTATGCCACCAAATTCTCTTGACCCTCTGTAGTCATTCAGCTTACTCATTCACATCTGACTTTTGGCAACCAGTTATTTTCTCTGTCATACAAGTTACCTTTACAAAATTTCATGAAAATGTTGTCACAGTATGTAACTTTTTTGACTCTGGCTTCTTAGCACGATGTATTTAAGATAAAGTCATATTGTTTCACATAGCAGTCATCAGTACTTTATACAGATGTACTACAATAGTTGAAAAATACCTGGGTTTCCATTGTGAAAGATGAATAGATGAATAAAAGCACTGCACTCACATATACATTTTTGTGTGAGCAGCTTTTCTTGGATACTTCTCTAATTGAGTCACATTGATGTTTAACTTTATAAGAAACTGCCCCTCAAAGTGTTTTGCAATGTGGCTATCTATCCATTTTGCATGACTACAAGCTATGTAGTTATAGTTGTACTACATTCTTGATAATTCTTGCTATTATTAGAATTTTTCAGGCTATTCTAAGTGTGTTGGTGTTATTGTAGCTATATTTTACATTCGTTTATAGTCGAATGATGTTGAGTAATGTTTCACATAATTATTTGCCATTTGTAAATCATGGGCGAAGTGCCTGTTCAAATTAATTGCCCATTTTTTAAAAATACCTTTATTTATTTTTATGTGGTGCCAAGGATTGAATCCAGTGCCTCACACTTGCTAGGCAAGCACTCAACCACTGAGCCACAGTTCCAGCCCATTGACCATTTTGAGGATGTGTGTGAGATATCTTATTAGTTTTGAGATTTCTTTTTATATTCTGGATATAATCTTCATCAAATACATGGTTTGTAAAAATTTTCTCCCAGGCCCTGACTTTTTAAAAAAACGTTATATGTGTGTTTATATATATATATATAAACACACACACACACACACACACACACACACACACACACACACATATATACTTGTAGATGGATACAATACCTTTACTTTCTATTTATTCATATATGATGCTGAGGATCAAACCCAGCGCCTCACAACCCCAGTCTCTAAGCTCTGGCTTTTTAAAATTTTATTGTCTTTTGAAAAGCAAACTATTTTTATTTGATGAAATCCTCTGTATCTTTTGTCATTTAAAAATAACTGATCCAATATTTGGTGTTGTATGTAAGAATTCCTTGCTGAACTATGGTCACAGGGACTTCAGAGTTTACATTTTACATTTAGGTCTATGATCCATAGACCTAAAGTGAGAGAAATGTGTTGAGGTCTTCCTTATTATTTCATACAGGTGTCAGATTTTTCTCTTAAATATTGAAAAGAACTATCTTTTCTCCACTGAATTGGTTTCTCCCTTTGTCAAAATTTAATTGGCCGTGTGTGAGCCCATTGCTGATCTTTTATTTCAATGATTTATGTGTCTTTTATTTTGTCAATACCACACTATCTTGAGTATCTTTAAAATAAGTTTTGGATTTGTAATATAAGCCATCCGGTTTTGTCTGTGTTTTCAAACCTGGTGGTTCTGCTTGTTCTGTTGCTTTAAACCAAACAAATCTGAGTTAACCTGGTAACATCAACAAAATATTCTGCAGGGATTTTTTTAAAGAGAATGAACCAAGTGGGGGAAGAGTGGACATCTTAACAAATCTTCTTACCCAGCTAGGGTATACATCTTTCCATAAAAAATTGGCAAAGATTTTCCAACATTCAGGCCTAGCACATATTTCAGTGATATACACCCAATTCTTTCTTAGATTTGGCATCATGAGAAGTAATATTGAAAAGGAAATTAAATTTCTGGTTGTTTATTGAAAATATACAGTACAATTGATTTTTCACATACACCTTAACTCACTTATTGTTTGTAGGAGCCATTTTGCTAATTTTTAAGTATTTGCTACATCCAAATCATGCCATCTCTAAGAACAACTTTATTTCATTCTTAATTTTTATACTTTCTTCTTTTTTCATTTCACTGGCCATACTGCTAGTGAGAGGCTGAACAGGAATCTAGAGTTTGTACCTCCTTTCCTTGTTTACAAATTTAGGAGAAAGACTTTCATTATTCAATATTTCACCATCAAAATGAAGATAGGTTCTATAGACACTGGTAGTTTAAGGGTCTGTATCATTCCTGGTTTCCTGAGTTTTTGTTATAAGTAGATATTTAATCTTGTCAAATACCATCTCTTCTTCACTAATTAAGATGATCACATGCTTTTTCTTTATTGTTATACTTGATTACAATGATTTTCAAAGGCTCAAATAGTCAGTATTTCCCAAAATAAATCACACTTGACAAAATGATTTTTTTCATATTCATGAAAAGTAGCAATTTGTAGTTTTCTTGAATGGTCTTATATGCTGGATTCGTACTGTACTTTCTTCCTTTATTGTTTGGCAGAATTCATCAGTGAAACAATATGGGAAAACTATTGAGTTTTCCTTATGTGAAAACTTATCTACTAAGTAAATTTCTTAAACATATATAGGATTCAGATAACCTACTTTTTAAATAGGCAGCAGTTTGTGATCTTCATGAAATTGTTCTTTTCATCAAATTTGTGGAGATAAATTGTTCAAAATATTCCATTTGTACCTTCTTAGAATTTGGGGATTTAATGATAGCCCTCATCAATGATAACCTTTTACTCTCGACATTTGTCATTCATCTTTTCTTGGTAGCCTGGCAATAACTATTTCAATTTCTCTGGTCATTTATTGGAATTAGCTATTATTTGCACAATTTATTTTCTCTTTCTGTTTCATGCTTAAGTTTACTGATTCAAGTTTCGTTTTAATTTTTTTTTTCCTTCTACTTGCTCTGGGGGTTTAATTTAGTCTTCCATTTTTAGTTTCTTAAAAAGAAAAGCTGAGCTGGACATGGTAGCACATGCCTGTAATCCCAGCAGCTCAGGAGGCTGAAGCACAGGATCACAAGTTCAAAGCCGGCCTCAGCAAAAGCGAGGTACTAAGAAAAACTCAGTGAGACCCTGCCTCTATAAATAAAATACAAAATAGGGCTGGGGATGTGCCTTACAGTGAGTGCCCCTGAGTTCAATGCCTGCAACCAAAAAAAAAAAAAAAAAAAGAAAAGAAAAATTAAATCAACTTGTGATTTTCTTTTTAAATACTCCTTTAGTTATATCTCACAAATTTTGATATTGTATTTTTATTTTTACTCAGTTATTCAAATATTTTCTAATTTCTCTTGAATAGTCCATTTAAACCCATGTTATTAGCAATGTACTTTTTTTCTATTATTGATGTCTAGTTTAAATCAGCTACGGTTACAGAATTCACTCTATGATTTCTTAAGGTCTTAATTTTTAAAATGTTTTATTGAACAGGATCATGTGTCTTAATGTGGTATATAATTTGGTTCCAGGGGCAGGGAAGGGAGAAAAATCTTACTCTGTATCCATATGGACACATAAACAGATATACAGTATAGTGTGGCTTTAAAATACTGCAGAAGGTGATTAGGATTGAAAAAAAAAGTCTAAAACATGTTCCCTGGGCGCAAAGCCAATATAGGGGAAAAAATGGTTGAGAAACACTGGTTTATAGGCATTTGATTATTTTATTTTTGTTTAAGTTGTGAAACACTAATATACAGAAAGGCTATTAAAAAAAAAAAAGAAGGGGGCCCCATTTCCCATGACTCAGATTTAATGGAAGTTGATATTTTGCCAAAAATTTCTTTAAGTAATATAATAGACATGTACAGACACACACACACATCTTTAAATAACATAATACACATATACATATACATACACACACACACACACACACACACACACAGTTGTCCACAAACCATAGAATTTTTTTCATCTTTTCCTTCCACAGAAGAAACTATTACCTCACACAGTTGGTACTATGAATTCCATGAACGTTTCTGCAATGTTTACTTATGTTCCCAAGAAAAATGTAAAGCAGTATTTTGTATACCAATCTTTCTAAGCTCTGAAAAGTTTCATACAATTGCTCATATTTTCTTCTTGAATTTTTAGATTTTTCAAAGATTTCAGCACATAAGGACCATAAGTGCTCCCTCATAATTTTAAAAAGATACAATTATTTTAGAATTGTTCTTTTAGAGTCAAATACCCCTTTTCTCATTTTTAATTGATACGTTTTAAAAATAGATATAATTGCCTCTCAGGTCTTTGTATATTAATCATTAATATTTTAAATTTCTGTCAATATCCTATCACTTTCCATGTTGCTTTAAAGCTCATAAACTGTCTTGCTCCCTGTACCCTCATGACTTTCATGTGAATACTGTACCTCTCTACTTTGCATGAAATCTCAGGGTAGGATATACAGTAAAGTACTTGAAGTGGAAATTCTCTATTTCCCTTAAGAACCATCAGTTCTACCTTTTGTGTTACTGACACATATGATTAGCTCTCATTTCTTCTGAATAATCCCAATGAAGTTACCATTTTTATATGTATTAGTAAAGACAATTGATGTAATGTATATGTTATTCTTACAGATGAGACATGAAGAACTTTCTACTACAAAGGGAAGTGGAATAAAGATAAAATAACTACTATCACCATTAAGCAAAATACCATTTGAGTGTTAAATGCTTCATAGGTACTGACTTCTTCCCTTTCCTTCTTTGAAAGAATATTTTGGACTTGATTCTGAAGGAGTCTCATTTGCACAACAGTATTTTCTAAATAGAATCTAAAACAGCAACTTGAAAACTATTGCCCTTTGGTGATTTACCTAATAAGGATTGATTATGCTGTTTCTGTTCATGTTATCAATACAAAAGACACAATCATGAATAGGACTGGGTGAAGGGTATTTGTGCCATTCTGAGAGAAACTGCCTCCTTATATATTATACCCTTGGTGTCACATTCACCTCACACTAGTCCAGCCTTGGATGGAGGCACAAATGGAAAACCATAAGAATAAATTTTACATATCTTACATTGCAGTAATACTTTTGTTTTCAGCTGCCTAATACCTAGTTTCCCACTTGATTTTGTAGTACGATGCTTCTTCCTTTAGATGAAATTTCCTTTAGATAAAATTTCACTTTTCACCCTCAGCTGTAATGTATTTGACCTATACACTGCCAGTTACATGCCAAATCCTCTAGTAAGAAGAAAAAGAAACAGGGAACTAAATAGGCTCAAATTATATTATCAGTACTTTCTCAATACCATGATAACTCCTTTTTTGGACTCAGGAATGACCAGGAACTATCATTAGATTACTGACAGGATTATGGTTAACAAATCTAGGTCTATTTCTATCCAGAAGGGGAAAAAAAGTTTCTGAACAATTTCTAGAAATCTTTCAAATTCGACACTTGGGCCATATGCTCTATTTATGAAGTGAGAATAGGTAGGGTATATTTGTATGATACTTAAATCCTCAATATTTAAGTTCCTAAATTTGTTAAATAGCATGATCCTCCAAGTGAGGCAAGAAACCAGTGGAAGTGTTGGGCATCTAAGTGATAATTAAAATGGAAGAATGACTGAGGTTTTATAACACTTAAGAATATTCACACAACTCAGAAATGAGATGAGCTGATACTATAGTATGGCAGTTTCAGCTTGTCCTCCAAGGGTATAAACGTTGGCAGCTTGTTCCTCAGTGTGGCAGTTTTGAAATGGAGAAAACTGTAAAAGTGGAACCTTGTACCAGCCTAGTAACCCTAATGACTGGGGTCATTAGGGACATCACCCTCAGCCAAGATTTAATAGTTCTTGTGGGAACCCAGTTAATTCCCAAGAAAGGGGTTCCTGCAAAAGAGCAAGACTAGCCCCTTCCCACTCTCTTGATTTTCTTGTTTCACTATGTGATCTCTTCTCACCATGCACTCCTGCCTCTGTGATGCCATACACCTTGGAACCCTGAGAGTTAAAAGGTCAGTGGCATATTCTTGGACCTTCAGAATTGTAAGCTTAATACATTTTTCCTTCCAAAATTATTGTATCAGAAATGTTAAAGAAATTAATACAGCTGAAAACCACTACCATGAGAGCTAACATAATACTTGAATAGCATATATCAGACTTGTATTCAGTATTTATGTTCACCAAATTGTCTTTACAACCTTAAAGTAGATACTATTATCCCCATGGAAAATGAGGAAAAAAAGTCAAGTTAGGCTAAAAGTCAAGTCATAGATACAAGATTTCAATTTAAAACCCATCCTCATAAAACCATATATCTCAGTAAAGTAAAATAGTTTATTATTTAATTCCCTGTCAGTATTGCAGGATAGGGACTCAAGAGTTTTAAAGTTTTTAAATTATTGTTTCTTACATATTTGACATTTATATGCTCTAAGGATAATTTACTCCTTGGCTCTTGTCATAATTCTTGACAATTTCAAAATCCACTTACATAATACTTTCAAACTTTTTTTATTAATTTCTTAAATTCATCTCTTTCCATTATTTGGCCTCATCCTATTCCCATCTTCACATCCTAGAACTTCAGTCATTAATCACTGCACTGATATTTTCAATTTTAGTCACCCTGTTCTTATTTCAAACAACCAAATTTCTAGTTCCTACTACTAGTAAGAAACTTTAACACATCTACAACTATACTGCAATTTACAATTGGCTATACCATTTTCTACCACATCTCAACTTTCTCTTACTTTACTCCTTAACCAGAATACTTTCATTGTGACTCATTATAATCAATCTCTTGAATATCAATACTTTTGCTTTCCTCCAAATTTGTCATATTTACCTTTAAAAATCTCAATTTTCATCAAATTCAACTCTGAGCCTATGCATAGAGATGGCACCCATGCGGAAATTAACTGGAGAAAAACTCAAAACATGTTGACTAATCTCACTTAAATTAACAACCAGAAACTTTAAAGACACTTAAGTATTTTAGGTACTACCTAGCCAGTCATCCCAAGAGTATATTTATCCTTCTATTTTCCTTGTTATTTTAACCACCTTCTTCCTTTCCTCAATTATTCATGACTCTCTCTCTGTTCTCTATAATGTCACTTCCTATTTTACTGAGAAAAAACAAAACTTTCATGTTTGTACTATCTACCAAACTACAAACATATAGACCTGTATAATGTCTTCTTCTCTACTGCTATTACATTATCTGTATGCCTGTTTTTTTACAGTTTTACAGAAGATCTGTTGGCAGTGACTCTAATTTGAAGGTTATCACATACTCACAGATTATAAGTAGAACAAGTAAACTTTAAAAAAAAGAAATCAAATTTTCCCACTTACATATCCCCGGAACTAATTTTACTAAGGGGAATAGAATAAATCCACATGGGAAACATTTTCACAGGTGAATGATGTTCTAGTAGGTAAGAGATTCAGGGGTATGAAAATGAAATTTCAACTTAAGACAAGGGTACAAAATCCCTAAACTGGAACAAATTTCCCACTACCAAAGAAACCTACTAGAATAATTATAAGAATTAAGATTATTGTAGAAAAAGTGCACTGTATCAAGTTAAGAATGAAAATGGTAATATATATACTCATAAAAGAATACTTAAAATTTACTATTAAATTATCTTAGTGAGAAATTCATATGATTTATACTTTTCTAGATATATAAACTAACATAATTAAAAATACAAGCAGTATTTTATTGGAAAGAAAATAATTTATTATATGAGAGAAATCATTAAAACACGTTATATATCTTCAATAATCTGATCTAAATGCATATAGATTTAATTTTTAAATATACTTTCAAAGCTGTTACGCACAGTTCCATAGCCAGATGGTCAATTTCTTCTCATCAAAGTTGGAAAGCACTTGAAAGATATGGAATTCAAAAGGAACCTAAAATATCAGAAAAGCACATTAAAAATAATCATGATTATAAAATAATCTATTAGTTCAAAAATAACTAAAAGCTAAAACATTTTTACTTAGAAAATTAGTGAATCATGTCAGTACAACAAAATTTTTATGCAAATAAACATGTTTCCCAGAAACTGATTTATAACATTAGAAAACAAAGCATTTTAATTGTGCATATCAAAAAAATTGTAATTTCAGTTATATATGAACTTTTTGAACTCTTAGGGTTATAATGGTTCTTAACAAAATTTTGAGTAGTTTTCATAGTATGTATAATAGCAAAGTTTCCCACAAAGAGATGCAGAGATTCTACCCCTTTATTTTCCTGTTTATAAAAGGTTGGATGACAAAGTTGGTAATAGGTGGCCAACCATTTACTCTAATAAAGTAGTATCCCAATAGGACAGTCCTTAAAATTACTAAGGAAACCTTTTCAAATTTGGTTATTGGACCTCATTCTCAGAGGTTCTAATTCATCAGTGTTGTTTCACATAGTCTAGGAATCTTTATGCATAAAAACCCTTCTTTGGTGGCTTTCCACTTTGACTGCACATTAGAAAGGCTTGAAAAATTTCAACGCCCATGGTACGCCCCAAACCAATTAAATCTAAACTCTGTGGGAGGAAAGGAACTAGATATCAATATATATTTAAGGTTATTTTTCCCCCTTTTTAAAGATATATATATGTGTATATATATATATATATATATATATATATATATATATATATATATATATATATACA